>NW_012114500.1:4108722-4136340 GCF_000951035.1 Colobus angolensis palliatus | reverse complement strand
CAGCAGAGAGTATGCTTGGAGCAAAGCTACTTCCTTTCCTTAATGATGGTATACTTCCAAATAATTAAAATATTTAAGCCCTAACAAATGTCATGGCACATAATTTATGGTTTCATGATATATAATTGAGAAATCAGTGGGAAAAAAAAGTATGCTTTTTACATTAATATGCTATAATAAATTATGTTTTTCCACTGCTAATCTCATAGCAAGAAAATTTAAAACTGCATAAGAATATGTAGAAATAAATGAAAATAACTTAGAATCCCATTAGGTACAAAGTATCACCTGGACCCCCATGAGTAGACCAACAGAGAATCCAAATCCACTGAAAATGTCAAACAAATTTTAATTTGTTGTTGAAAGCTATCAATAATTTAAATTGACTAATCTTTCAAGTAAATTAATTATTTTTTTTGAGTTACACTGATACTTTTTTTTTGTTTAATATATGTCAAGAACACAGAAATAGTTGGTTCAGAGAACTGATTTGAACCAAGATCAAAGACTTATCAGAATGAAGTAACATAAATTATTCTAAGGGCTTGGTGTAAAATAAGCACTCAAATACAAAATCAAATTCTATTAATACTTTAATAATATTAGAAGTTTATTTAAATCTTCACAGAACATTTTCATATGCCAGTAATATTTCTTGTCAAATTTTAATTAATAATACTGGTCTATTGAGGGAATATTATGACTCTGAGAACATACGTATAAAACCTATGAGTCTTGAAAAGCGATGGCCAAATCCTCACTCAATCCCAGATGGCTATATATTTTATTTCTGATACTGAAGGGGATTGTCTGGGTTTTTAAAATTTTTTGTTTTTGTTTTATAACCTCAGGGATGCTTTTCCTTATAGAAATAAATATTCAGAGGTTTATTTTGATCTTTTACAAATTCAATGAATTAAATTTATAATTATAAATATTTAGTTCACTTTTAATAAGTTCAGGTTACTTGCCTTATTTTAAATATATGTCTAACACATTCTCAAATTATTTTAAGAGTTTTTTAATGATTTCTGATCTCACATACAAGCACAATTAAAAACATCTAAACAGTGTAAACTAAATTAAATATTTAATAATTTATTTTCTTAGGTTTTCGAGTTTTCTAACGAATTTCCTGAGCACTAAATACTTCTTATAATTCTAATAAATTAAATTTATAAAGTGAAACTGGTATTATTTCACATATTCTTTAAAAAAGTAAGATTTCAACAAAAAAATGTCAGCCAAAAATAGTTACACATTAGATATTTTGATTTTAAATCACAGGAATTTAAAAATTGAATGTCCCCTTCTGATTTCAATTGGCCAGTTCTCTTCAGCATTACAGAGCCCAACAGAAAGTATGCTCCTATTTCTTTTTTTTCTTTTTTTTAAAAAAGGGTCTCACTATGTTGCCCAGACTGGCATGCAATGGCTCTTCACAGTCACAATCATAGTGCACTACAGCCTCAATCTCCTGGGCTCGAGTGATCCTCCCACCTCAGCCTTCTGAGTAGCTGGAACTACAGTAACGCACCACCACACCCAGTTTCCCATTCTTTACTAAAGAATATAATATTAATGAGTTTGAGTCTTTCACATTTTGTATATTCAATTCTAAATCTTTCTAAGATTGAAAAATGCCTTCTCTCCCCACTGAGAAATATTTTTGACATTCCTTAAATTTAGAGGGCTAACTTTATAAATTTACCATACACTTGACCCTTGAAAAATGTGGAAGTTAGGGACACTGATCCCCACTTCCCGTGCAATCCAAAATCCACATGTAACATTTAACTCCCCCAAAACTTAATTACTAATAGCCTTTGTTTACTGGAAGCCTTAAGGATAACATAAATAATCAATTAATGCTTATTTTGTATATTATATGTATTATATTCTGCATTCTTAACATAAAGGTAAGCTACAGAAAGGAACGTGTTATTAAGAAAATCATACGGGAAAGAAAATATATTTGCTATTTGTTAAGTGAAAGTGAATTCTCACAAAATTCATTTTCCTTTTTGTCTTCAATTTGAGCTAGCTGAAGAGGAGGAGGCAGCGGAGGAGTTGGTCTTGCTATCTCAGGGATGGCAGAGGTAAAAGAAAATAAGTGGATACAGGTAGTTCAAATCCATGCTATCAACTGTATTTATAAATTATCATGCTATATCTGTGTCCGTAGATTCATTTGCATCTACTCTATATATTGATAGTTCCTACCCAGGTTGAAAGCTTGATTAGGTTTTGCATTTCATTGTCTTTGGAGATAGATAACTATATTTTCTGTCAAAGCCTAAAGATTTTTAAATTTGAATGGGAACTTCATTATTTCATATGCTTCCCAAGACTATGCAACTCTTTTGGGTATTAAATATTAGGTCCAACATAAAACATGTTTCCTCAGAAACCAACATTTCCCATGTTTCTGATATTGATGCTATGGGAAGAGAAATAACAAAAGATGGTAGTCAGTATAGTCTTGCCCGGAATATTTGAATAGACTAAAAATTCAACACATACAGATTATAGTAGGGAAGTGGGCTCTAAGAGGATAATGCAATTTTTGAACTGGAATTTGAGAATCTCGGTTTGGGGTGACTGATTTCTGGAAACTATTTAATGCTGCATTGTGATAACATGTATTGAGAGTTATCAGCTGCAGTAGCAGTGGCAGTAAGAGCAGAAAGCATAAAACTAAGGTGGTACGACTTTTGGAAAGCCTCATAATAATGCCTTCTCTCTATTACAACCTTACACCATCACCACATTTCACTTGCAAAATAGGAGAATTAGTCGTGGGGTTGGGGGAGGGAAGGGATAGCATTAGAAGAAATACCTAATGTAAATGACGAGCTTATGGGTGCAGCACACCAACACAGCACATGTATACATATGTAACAAACCGGCACGTTGTGCGCATGTACCCTAGAACTTAAAGTATAATAGTAAAAATAAAAAATAAAATTAATTTTTGTTGTTGTTGTTGTTGTTGAAACGGAGTCTCGCTCTGTCTCCCAGGCTGTAGTGCAGTGGCTGGATCTCAGCTCACTGCAAGCTCCGCCTCCCGGGTTCACGCCATTCTCCTGCCTCAGCCTCCCAAGTAGCTGGGACTACAGGCGCCCCCGCCACTTCGCCCGGCTAGTTTTTTGTGTTTTTTTTTTTTTTTTTTTTTTTTTTAAGTAGAGACGGGGTTTCACTATGTTAGCCAGGATGATCTCGATCTCCTGACCTCGTGATCCGCCCGTCTCGGCCTCCCAAAGTGCTGGGATTACAGGCTTGAGCCACCGCGCCCGGCCTAAAAAATTTTTTAAAAAGAGAATTCGTCCTCACAAATATTCTTCCTTCCATTTTACTTGAAGCACATGGATCTTTTTTGTATATCTTTCATTTGTCCATTTTTGATAAAAGACAGAAAACTATTCCTCCTCTACCAGAAAAAAAAAAATCCATGGTCTATGGAAAAAAAAGAACGGACAATCTACCTTTGAGTAAAAGGAGGCAATAGAACTTTGTGAGATCTGCAGTCACTTAGGAAGTATATAGGGCTTTTATATTCTGTTAAGAAACTACCACTCAGCTTTAGCCAATTCTTTTCATGTTGGAATACAGACACAACATTGCCAGAAACTTGAATTTTTACGTGAAATTGCACTATAGTCAATTATTTGTTCAAATTCTTAATAAAACATTATTAAGCATAAACCAAATGCTCCAGTAAGATTTATTCAGGCCCCAGGCAGCTAGTTTGCCTTTGAGTGTCCTTTAATTCGAAGTGCTGCATGCTTTCTAACATGAATTATCTCAGTGCCAGAAGGATCCACCTGCCTGCTTGAAAAATTTTATAATAGTCATTTCTGTAAGTCAAGATTGTGGTTTACATGCCTTTTCGGTTAAAACTTAAAGCACCCTCCTTCAGTTGACATAATAAATTATTTAAACTAATAGAAATAATATTATACCTTATCATGAATAATTAGGTATTATTTTCTGATTGGCTAATTTTACTTTCCCATCCTTCATGGTCCAGAGCAAGTGTATTTTCCATTGTGAAGGGCTTCTAACATAAACATTCCATTTTTCATCTTTCTCTCTATATTCTCAGCACTCTATAAAGTACCTCAACGGTAACAAATTGCCATGAAAGTAACATGCTTTGGTCAGTCTTCTTGTTCAAAAAGGGATACTAATGTTTGAAGCAAATCTGAACCAAACCACAGCTTGGAGCCAAACCAAGCCAAAGACAGACAAAATAATTCTATTCCAACCAATGTATGATAGGTGATAAAGAAAAAAAGTATTGTATTTTTTGGGTGGTGTGTTATGCAGCAGTATTGTGGCAATAACTACCTAGTACACCTGATTAGAGTCTTATCACAATTATGAAGTGATCATTTGAGGGCACTGCATTCCTGGAGATTACAGCTGAAATAAAAGTAAAATAAAAATAAAAGTAAAAATTTTGGCCAAGTGCAGTGACTTATGCCCGTAATCCCAGCACTTTGGAAGGCCGATGTGGGCAGATCACCTGAGGTCAGGAGTTCAAGACCAGCCTGACCAACATGGAGAAACCCCATCTCTACTGAAAATACAAAATTAGCAGGACATGGTGGCACATACCTGTAATCCTAGCTACTCGGGAAGCTGAAGAAGGAGAATCACTTGAACCCAGGAGGAGAGGTTGCAGTGAGCCGATATTGCGCCATTGCACTTCAGCCTGGGATACAAGAGTAAGACTCCATCTCGAAAAGAAAAATAAATTTGCTTTTAATAATTTTTCTTGAAACTATTCCTCGAGAAGAAACAACTGCTCATTTTGAGTAAATATGTAAGTGATCGTTGAAGTCCATGAGGTTCTTGTTTATTATTCTGAAAGGAATATTTGTGATATAGAAAGAAATATGGAAATCATCATTCACTTTCCAGTTGAACAAACACCTTTAAAAGTGTTAATTCCATTCACACTATATATATATATATATATATGTATGTATATGTGTGTGTATATATATATAGCCTTTACTCTATACTAAGTGTAAAATGAAGAGATCTAGCGATCGTAGGTGAGGAAGAGATCATGAGTTCAGTTGGGAAACATCCATGAATGGATTTCAAGTAAACTTTTGCTCTGTTAGCACAGAAGGTTACTAGGTATCATCAGTGGTCAAGTAGCCACTAAAGGAAAGATTGGAAATCATCTTCCAAGAGGAATATATAGAAGAGAGGAGGAGAAAATGGAGATAGAACTCTGGATAACACTAACATTTAAATATAAGACAAAGGAAGAAGAAACCAAAAATGAGAGCAAGGACTGGCCCTAGAATTAGAAGAAACGTTTAGAATAATTGGTGTCACAAAAGCCAAAGGAGGAACAAATTTCAATTAGGGTAGTTGGTAGGGTAAAATATTTGAAAAACTGTGGGCTATATAACAAGGAAAATTATTCATTAGATTTGGCAATTAGGAATTCACAGATAATTTCAATTATAAAAACTTTTAAATGCAGAAAGGCAATTAGCCATGTTATAGTAGATTGAGGACTGGATGGGCTGTTTAATGGAAAAGACTTAATGGATAAAGCTTTTCTAGAAGCTTGACTGTGACTGAAACTGGGATTAAAACACATCTTTCTGACTCATAATTTTCACATGCTTGCTTATGAATGTTCTATTAAGCTTTCTTTGTTAAGATACATTGATGAATTCTTAAAAATTTTTATTTTCCTTTATCTTATCATTTTGCTTTTTTAAAATTATTTTTTTAAATTTCAACTTTTATATTAGATTCAGTGAGTACATGTGCACATTTGTTACATGGGTACATTGCATTGTGTTGAGTTTTAGGGTACAAATGATCCTATCACCCAATTAATGAGCATGATACCTAATAGGTAGATTTTTCAGCCCCTCCTTATGCCCTTTCCCTCCAGGAATCCCCAGTGTCTATTGTTCTCATCTTTCTGTCTATATATCACCAATGCTTAACTGCTGTTTATTAATGACAAAATGTGGTATTTGGTTTGCTGTTCCTGCATTAATTCACATAGAATAATGGCCTCCAGTTTCATCCATGTTGCTGCAAAGGATATAATTTTGTTTTGTTTTTTATGGTTGCATACTATTCGATGGTGCATATGTACCACATTTTCTTTACTCAGTCCACCATTGATGGGCACCCAGGTTGATTCCATGTCTTTGCTACTGTGCATAGTGCAGAGATCATCAAGTGCACGTGTCCTTTTGGAAGAACGATATATACCCAGTAATGGATTTCTAGGTTGAAAGTTATAGTTTCCATTCTTTGAAAAATCTCCAACCTCCTTTCTACAGTGGCAGAATTAATTTACATTTATAAATAATATATTTTTAGATTTATAAATTAATATTAAAATAAATTTACATTTATTCCAACCATGTATATGCATTCTCCTTTCTCTGCAGCCTTGCCAACATCTGTTATTTTTTCACTTTTATTAATAGCCATTCTGACTGGGGTGAGATGATATCTCATTGTGGTTTTGATTTGCATTCTCTGGTGATTAGTGATGTTGAGCTTGTTTTTCACATATTTGTAGGCAGCTTGTATGTCTTTTTCTGAGAAGTGTCTGTTCATGTCCTTTACCTACTTTTAAATGGGATTATTAGCTTTTTGCTTGTTGAATTAAGTTTCATGTAGATTCTAAATATTAGACCTTTGTCGTATGCACAATTTGTAAATATTTCCTCTCATTCTATAGGTTGTCTATTTCCTCTGTTGATAATTTTTTGTTGTCGTGAACAGCTCTATGATATAATGTAATTTTTTAAAAATTAAACACTTACTAAAAACATGGTACTAGGACAAATTACATCAACATGCAAAATAACAAGTTTTTACTTCTACTTCGTATCATACAAAAAATTTCACTGACAATGGTTCTAAGAACTAAATGAAAGACATAAAACCATGAAACTCTTAAAAGATAATATAGGCATCAATCTTTGTGAACTTGGATTAGGCAATAGTTTCCTAGATATGACATCAAAGACACAAACAAAGAAAATAATAAAAAAAACTTTGTGCTTCAAAGTTTCAAAGCCATGAAGAAAGTGAAAAGATGACCCACAGAATAGGAGAAAAAACTTGCAAATCATGTCTGATCATGGAATTGTATCCAGCATATATAGAGAACACTTACAACTCAATAATAAAAAGACAACTCAATTGAAAAATGTGGAAAGGATCTTTTTTTATTGTTGTTTTTCTTTGTTGTGAGACAGAGTCTCACTCTGTTGCTCAGGCTGTATTGTAGTGGTGTGATCTCAGCTCACTGCAACCTCTGCCTCTCGGTTTCAAGCAGTTCTCCTGCATCAGCTACCTGAGTAGCTGGGACTACAGGTGCATGCCACCACATCCAGCTAATTTTTGTATTTTTAGTAAAAACAGGGTTTCGCCATATTGGCCAGGCTGGTCTCGAACTTCTGACCTAGTGATCTGCCTGCCTCTGCCTCCCAAAGTGCTGGGATTACAGGTGTGAGCCACCGCACCTGGCCACAAAGGATCTTAAAAGACATTTCTCCAAAGAGGATAAACAAATGGCCAGTAAACAGATGAAAAAAGATGCTTAACATTACTAGCCATCAGGAGAATGCAAATATTCTACAAGTTTACTATATTTGTTTATTAGTTCTAACAGTATATTGGTGGAGATTTTATGGTTTTCTTTGTATAAAATCACATAATCTGCAAACAGGGATAATTTTACTTCCTTTTCTATTTAAATACCTTTTCTTTATTTTTGTTGACTAATCGCTTTGACTAGGATTTCCAATACTATGCTGAATAAAAGTGACAAGAGGGGACATCTTTGCCTTGTTCCTATTTTTGAGGTAAAGCTTTTAATTTTTCACTGTTGTGTATGATATTAACTGTGGACTTTTCATATATGGCATTGGTCAACAGAGCATTTTAAAGCACATTTACAAAAAACTTAGGACAAAGGTAAGATTTGAGATTCTCTTAAATTACTTATGATTATTACTCTTAAGAAAAAAATCCTATACATTTTCAAATTGAAAAAATTGAATCAGTTATTTTATTAATGTCTTTCCCAGAGGTCAAATCAATATTTTTGAAAAAAGAGGAGAAGTTCCAGCCCTAATTTAACCAGAGATCGAAATGAAAGGTGTGTTCTGGAAATTGTCTTAGTTTATTAAGTTACTAGTAGGTGAGCAGATAGGAGAGCAAGTAGAGTTTTCTGGCATTGGTCATTTTAATTCAATACTATAGTAGTTAAACTGTCTTTCTAAAATCTTCTTAATAGTATTGTCTTGTACTAAGCATTAATGCTTTCATTAGGTTTTCCATTGCTCTGTAGCATTACCACAAACTTAGCACCCTAAAACAACATGCATTTATTATCTCGCAATCTCCATGGATCAGGAGCCTGGGTACAGCTAAACTGGTTGCTCTGCTCAGGCTCTCACCAAGCTGTAATTCTGATGTCAGTGGAGGCTACAGTCTCAACTGTAAATCTCAGATTTCCAACCTATTTACAAAAATTAAATCACATTATTTTTGGTTGATTAAAGTTTTTAAGAATTTAAAAAAGCATTCTATAAATATAAAATATTATAAATATTGTTTTTGTTAATAAGAAGAAATCAGTAAATTCAAGCTATCATGTTCTGAATCATCCAACTTTCTGAATTTGCGTGTGTTTCTTTCATCATCTTGCTCCTTGATCATTAAACGTTTGCCACCACGTTATATTTTCAATCAAATTTCCTAGTCTACTTTGAAATTATTCAGGGCACAGAAATTTCTACTGTTACTTAGAAAGATATTTAGCACTCTAATCTACCTCATACTTAGGAATTTTTTCTTCCGTATTCTATCTGGTTTTTCCCTTGCTCTGTCTTATCTCATTACCTCTCCATTTCTTCCTGCAATATCACATTGCAAGATTTTATCTAATCTTCAATGCACTGACTTCTCCTCACCTTTTTTTTTTTTTTTTCAGTTTTGTTCCTTATCAAGCAGTTCCTTGCCATAGAATTATGTTGCTTTAAGAACTATGTGCCAGGTGTATGGTACTAACTTGCAATACTTCCAGATGAATCTTGTTTAATTTTCTTTTTAACCTTTCTTTAAATTTACAGACTAACACATGTTCAAAATGCATTGAACAGCAGGAACAAAACACTTTTTTTGTGAGAGAAGAATGAAAAGTACATATACAGCCTATTTTATTCATAAATGTAGTGCTGCTTGTCTACAGGTGGTTGTCTGCAGGTGATTAACAACAGGAAGGCACTAGAAAGTAATGGAAATTAGTTCACTCAGCACAACAAGAAACATTTAGCCTTTTAGATATACTATAGGAAAAATATCTCAATGGATGGTCTTGCAAACTGTGATTCTAAACAGTAAAACAAAATTAAACATCACAAGTGTTGAATCAATGCCCTACTTCATTAATCCAAATTCTAAAACCTATGAAGAACAAGACTAATGTAACTCTTAAAACCGCAAAATTCCTTTTAGAATTTTTAAACATAGGGAAGAGTATTCCCTTGTAGAATAAGGACACTTCCTAAGTTTTTTTTTCTGAAGTCTATTTTATCTAGTATTAGCTTTGCAAAATGCCTTTATGCATGTATATTTTAAATTTTTTTCATTTTTTAACTTAATAAATTGCTAACTGATATTATTTCTTTTTGTTTAAGTCTTAATGTCTTTTTCAGACGACAGTAGTAATCAAAAGTAAATTATATCTCATTCACTGTAACGGCAAGATTTTTATATAATGGCTGGTGTGATAAATCAGGTAAAGAGATCAAAATTTAAAAAAATACAGGCATAACTCATTTTAATGCACCTCATTTTATTATAATTTGCTGATATTGTGCTTTTTACAAATTGAAGGATTGTGGCAACCCTTTGTCAAGCAAGTCTATCAACATCATTTTCCAACAGTATGTGCTCACTCATGTCTCTGTGCCATATTTTGATAATTCTGTCAATATTCCAAGTTTTTCATCATTATTATATCTGATATGGTAATCTATGATCAGTGACCTTTGATGTTACTATTTTAATTATTTTGGGGAATCACAAATTGTGCCCATATAAAATGACCGACTTAATAGATGTGGTGTGTGCTACAACTGCTTCGCCAATTGGCTGTTCCCCTGTCTCTCTTCCTTGGGCCTCCCTATTCCCTGAGATACAACAACTTTGAAATTAGGGCAAAAAATAACCACACAATGGTCTTAAAGTGTTTGAGTGAAAAAAAGAGTCACATATCTCTCATTTTAAATCAAAATCTAGAAATGATTAAGCAAAGTGAAGAAAACAAGTTGAAAGACAAGATAGGGTTGACAACTAGGCTTCTTGTACCAACTGGTTAGCCAAATTGTGAATAAGAAGGAAAAGTTATTGAAGGAAGTTAAAGGTGCTAATCCAGTGAACACATGAATGACATAAAAGAAAAAAAAAGTTATTTTTGATATGGAGAAAGTTTTAGGGATCTAGATAGAAGAACAAATTAGCTGAAATATTCCCTTAAGCCAAAACATAATCAAGAGCAAGGCCCTAACTCTCTTCATTTCTATAAAGAATGAGAAGGATCAAGAAGCTACAGAAGAGAAGTCTGAAGCTAACAGAGGTTACACGAAAAGAGTAATCTTCATGTGAGATGGATCCAGACATAAGAAACAATTTTCACAGATAGCTTGTTTCCAGTTTTAATCATGGGATGTTCAGTTTTTCACTATGGACTTCAACGGACTCAGAAATGTTCCTTTGTAGTTTCTACAAAAAGAGTAATTCCAACTTGGTGAATCAAAACACAGGTTTAACTCTGTGAGATGAATCTAAACATATCAAAAATTTTCACGGATTGCACTTGTTTCTAGTTTTAATCATGGGATATTTGGTTTTTCAACATAGGCATCAATGGACTCAGAAATGTCTCTTCATAGATTCTACAAAAAGAGGTTTCCAACCTTGCTGTTCAAATCATGGGTTCAACTCTGGGATGAATCCACACATTACAAAGCATTTTCATAAATAGTTTCTTTTTAGTTTTATCAAGAGATATTCGGTTTTTCATTGTAGGCTTCAATGGGTTCAGAAACATCCCTTCATCACTTCTACAAAAAGAGTGTTTCCAATCTGGTGAATCAAAACACAGATTCCATTATATGAGGTGAATCAACACATCACAAAGCTTTTCTACAGATAGCTTGTTTCTAATTTTAATTACAAAATATTTGGTTTTCCACTATAAGCAAAAATGGGCACAGAAATGTCCCCTCATAGATTCTACAAAGAGAATGATTCTAACCTGGTGAATGAAAACACAAGTTCCATTCTGGGAGTTGAATCAATACATCTCAAAGCATTTTCACAAATAGTTTGTTTCTAATTTTTATCAAAAGTTATTCGGATTTTCACTACAGGCCTCAATGAGCTCAGAAATATCTCTTTGTAAATTCTACAAAAAGAGTGTTTCCAACCTGCTGTATCAAAACACAAGTTTCATTCTCTGAGATAAATAAACACATCACAATGCATTTTCACAGATAGCTTGTTTGTAGTTTTTATTTCAGGTTATTTGGGTTTTCACTGTTGGCCTCAATGGGCTCAGAAATGTCCCTTTGTATATTCTACAAAAAGAGTATTTCCAACCTGGTGAATCAAAACACAGGTTCTATTCTGTGAGATGAATCCATTCATCACAAAGGATTTTCACAGAGAGCTTGTTTCCAGTTTTGTTGTTGTTGTTGTTTTGCAGGATATTCGGTTTTTTACTATTGATTTCAATGGCTTCAGAAATGTCTGTTTGTACGTTTTAAAAAATGAATTTTTTCAAGGTGGTTAATCAAAACACGTGTTACATTCTTTGAAATGAATCTACACATCACAAAGTATTTTCACAGATAGTTTGTTTTTAGTTTTTATTGCAGGTTATTTGGGTTTTCACTGTTGGCCTCAATGGACTCATAAATGTCCCTTCGTATATTCTACAAAAAGAGTATTTCCAACCTGGTGAATCAAAACACAGGTTCTATTCTGTGAGATGAATCTGCTCATCACAAACGATTTTCACAGAGAGCTTGCTTCCAGTTTTTTTTTTTTTTTTTTTTTTGTAGGATATTTGGTTTTTCTCTATAGGCTCAATGGCGTCAGAAATGTCTGTTCGTGCATTCTACAAAATGAATTTTTTCCAAGGTGGTTAATCAAAACACAGGTTACTTTCTATGAGATGAATCCACACACAACAAGGCATTTTCACAGATAGCTTGTTTCTAGTTTTTAGCATGAGATACTGAGTTTTTCACTAAGGATGTCAATGGGCCCAGAAATGTTCATTCATACATTGTTCAAAATGAGAGTTTCCAACCATCTAAATCAAAACACAGGTTTCCTTCTGGGTGATGAATCCAGACACCACAAAGCATTTTCACAGAAAGTTTGTTTCTAGTTTTTATCACGGTATACTGTTTTTCACTCTAGGCATAAATTGGCTCTGAAATGCTCCATTGTATATTCTACAAAAAGAGTGCTTCCAACCTGATGAATCAAAACACAGGTTCTTTTCTGTTAGATGAGCCCACACATCACAAAACGTTTTCACAATAGCTTGTTTTGGGCTTTTATCATGGGATATTCTTTTCTTCATTACAGCATCAATGGGCTCAGAAATATTCCTTTGTATAATCCACAAAAAGAGTGTTTCCAACTTAGTGAATCAAAATATAAGTTCCATTCAGTGAGATGAATCCACATATCAGAAAGTATTTTCTCATATTGTTTGTTTCTAGTTTTTATGTAAGATATTCAGTTTTTTACTATAGAGGTCAATGGGCTCAGAAATGTCCTTTCGTATATTCTACAAATAGAGTGTTTCCAACCTGGTGAATCAAAACACAGGTTCCATTCTGTGAGACAAATCCACATATCACAAAACATTCTCCCAGATAGCTTGTTTCTAGTTTTTATTATGGGATAATTGTTTTGTTACCATAGGCATCAACATGTTAAAAAATGTTCATTAGTAGATTCTACAAAAAGAGTGTTTTCACTTGATTTATTAAAACACAGTTTCCATTAGGAGAGATAAATCCACACATCACAAAAGCAGTTTCACAAATAGCTTGTGTCTAGTTTTTATCGCAGGATATTTGATTTTTCACCATAGGTATCAATGGGCTCAGAAATACCCTTTCATAGATTCTACAAAAAGAGTGTTTCCAACCTAGTGAATCATAACACAGGTTCAATTCTGTGAGATGAATCCAACCATCACAAAGCATTTTCACATACAGCTTGTTTCTAGTTTTTTATCAAGGGATATTCAGTTTTTTACTATAGGCATGAATGCACTCAGAAATGTCCCTTCTTATCCCTTCTTATACTCTACGAAAACAACGTTTTCAACCTGGTTTATCAAAACACAGGGTCCATTCAGTGAAGTAAATCCACACATCACAAAGTATTTTAACAGAGAGCTTGTTTCTAATTTTTAGAGTTGAATATTTGTTCTTTTACTATAGTCACCAAAGGGCTGAGAAATGTTCCTTTGTATATTCTAGAAAAAGTGCTTCCAACCTGGTGAATAAAAACACAGGTTCCATTCTGTCAGATGAATCCACATATTACAAAGAATTTTCACATAGCTTGTTTCTAGTTTCTATGCAGAATATTAAGTTTTTCAAAAAGGTGCCAATGGGGCTCAGAAATGTCCCTTCATAGATTCTACAAAAATGGTGTTTCCAAACTGGTGAATCAAAACACAGTTTCCAATCTGTGAGATGAATTCACACATCACAAAGCATTTTCACATAAAGCTTTTTTTCTTGTTTTTATTTGGGATATTAGGTTTCTCACTACAGGCGTCCATGGACTCAGAGTTGTCCTGTCACACATTCTACAAAAAGAGATTTTCCAATGTGGTGAATCAAAACACAGGTTATGTTCTGTGAGATGAATCTAACACCCAACAAGGTGTTTTCACAGATAGTTTGTTTTTAGTTTTATCATGATATGTTCAGTTTTTCACTATAGGTATCAATGGGCTCACAAATGTCCATTCTTACATTTTCCTAAACGAGTGTTTTTAACCTACTGAATCAAAACACAGGTTTCATTCCGTGAGATAAACTCACACACCACAAAGTATTTTCACAGAAAACTCATTTCTAGTTTTTACTGTGGGATATTCGGTTTTTTACTCTAAGAATAAATAGACTCAGAAATGTCCCATCATATATTCTATAAAAAAAAGTGTTTCCAATCTGGTACATAAAAACATAGTTTCACTTCTGTGAGATGAATTCACACATCACAAAATATTTTCACAGATAGCTTGTTTATAGTTTGCATTGTGAGATATTCGGTTTTCCACTATATGCGTCAATGGGCTCAGAAGAGTCTCGTTGTACATTTTACAATAGGAGTCTTTCCAACCTGGTGAATCAAAACACAGGTTCCATTCTGTAAGATGAATTCACAAATCATAAAACATTCTCACAGATAACTTGTTTCTTTCTTTCTTTCTTTTTTTTTTTTAATGAGAAATATTTGGTCTTTCACTATAGGCATCAATGGGTTCAGAGTTTTCTCATCATAGATTCCACCAAAACAGTGTGTCCAACCTGGTGAATCAAAACATAGATTCCGTTCTGTGAGATTAATCCACACACAAAAAAAATCTTCACAGATAGCTTGTTTCCAGTTTTTATCACAGTATATTCAGTTTTTCACTATAGGTGTCAATGGGCTCAGAGTCGTCTATTCATACATTCTACAAAAAGAATTGAATCCACACATCACAAAGATTTTCACAGATAGCTTTTTTCTACTTTTATCACAGTATATTCGGATTTTAACTATAAGCTTCAATGGGCTAGGAAGTGTCCTTTCGTGGATTCTACAAAAAGACTGTTAAACCTGATGAACCAAAAACCAGGCTCCATTCAGTGAGATGAATGCTCACACCAGAAAACATTTTCACAGATAGATTGTTTCCAGTTTTTATGGCGGGATATTCGGTTTTGCACTATAGGCAAAAATGGACTCAGAAATGCCATTTGTAGATTCTATTTTTAAAAAGTGTTTCCAAGCTGTTGAATCAACACAGTGGTTCCATTCTGGAAGATGAGTCCACACATCACAAAGCATTTTAAAATATAGCTTGTTTATATTTTTTATACAGGATATTCCATTTTCACTATAGGCAACAAAAGGCTCAGAAATGTCCGTTTCTGGATGCTACAAACAGAGTGTTTCCAACCTGCTAAATTAAAACACAGGTTCCATTCTGTAAGATGAATCCACACATCAGAAAGCATTTCCAGATACCTTGTTTCTAGTTTTTTATTGTGAGATATTCAGTTATTCATTATGGGATTCAGTGGGGTCAGAAATGTCATTTTGCATATTCTACAAAAAGAATGTTTCCAACCTGGTGAATCAAAACACAGGTACAATTCCATGAGATGAATCCACACATCATGCAGTATTTTCCTATGTGGCTTGTTTTTAGTTTTCATGAGCGATATTCCGTTTTTCACTATAGGCCTCAACGGGGTCAGAAATGTCTTTTCGTATATACTACAAAAAGAGTGTTTCCAACTTGTTGAATCAAAACACAGGTTGCATTCTGTGAGATGAATCCACTCACCACAAAGCATTTTCATAGATAGCTTGTTTCTAGTTTTTACAGCAGGATATTCGGGTTTTCACTATACGTGACTATGGGCTCAGAAATGCTTGTTCGTAGATTCTACAAAAGAAGTGTTTCCAACCTGGTGAATCAAAATAGAGGTTCCATTTTGTGAGATAAATCCACACATCACAAAACATTTTTAGAGGTAGCTTGTTTCTAGTTATTATGTGGGATATTCGGTTTTTCACTATGGGTCCAATGGGAACAGAAATATTGCTTTATGTATTCTATCAGTACAGTGTTTCCAACCTGGTGAACCAAAACTCATATTCCATTCTATGAGGTGAATACGCACAGCACAAAGCATTTTCTCAGATAGGTATTTTCTAGTTTTTATCACAAGATATTCAGTTTTTCATTCTAAGCCTCAATTGCTTCAGAAATGTCCCTTTGTATATTCTACAAAAAGTGTGATTCTACCCTAGTGAATCAAAACACAGGTTCCATTGTGTGAGATTAATCCACACATCACAAAGTATTTTCACATATAGCTTGTTACTAGTTTCTATGCAGAATACTTGGTTTTTCACCATAGTCATCAATGGGCTCAAAAGTATTGGTTCATATATTCTAAAAAAAAGAGTGCTTCCAACCTGGTGAATCAAAACAGAGGTTCCATTCTGTGAGATGAATCCATACAACACAAAGCATTTTCTCATATAGCTTGTTTTTAGTTTTTATTGCGAGATATTCTATTTTTTACTATAGGTGTCAATGGGCTCAGAAACGTTCCTTTGTATAAACAGAAAGAGTGTTCCCAACCTGGTGAATCAAAACACAGGTTCCATTCTGTGAGGCAAATCTACACATAAGAAAGCATTTTCACATTTTCTACTTTTAATGCAGGATATTAGATTTTTCACTGTAGGCATCTATGGGCTCAGAAATGTCTGGTCGTTGCTTCTATAAAAGAGTGCTTTCAACCTGGTAAATCAAAACACAGATTCCATTTTATTATATGAATCCACAAATCTAAAAGTACTTTCACATATAACTTGTTTCTAGTTTCATGCGGCATATTTGGTTTTTCACTATAGGTAGAAAGCTCAGAAATGTCCACTTGTAGATTCTACAAAAAGAGTATTTCCAACCTGCTTAATCAAAACACAGGTTCTATTTTGTTAGATGAATCCACACATCATAAAGCATCGTCACAGATAGGTTGTTTCCAGTTTTTATCACAGGATATTCGGTTTTTCACTATCAAGTTGAAAGGGCTGAGAAATGTCTGGTGGTAGAGTTTGCAAAGAGTGCTTCCAACTTGGTAAATTAAAACACAGGATGTATTCTATGAAATGAATCCATGTATCACATAACATTTTTACAGATAGCTTGTTTCTAGTTTTTATCAGGGGATATTCTGTTTTTCAATATAGGCATCCATGGGCTCAAAAAGGCCCCTTCATAGATTCTACAAAAAGAGTGTTTCTAACCTAGTCAATCAAGACAGAGGTTCCATTCTGTGAAAAGAATCCACACATCACAAAGCATTTTCAAATATAGCTTGTTTCTAGTTTTTTAGGCAGGATATTTAGTTTTTTTCCCATAGGCATTAATGGTCTCAGAAATGTTCATTCATAGATTTAGCAAAAAAAGAGTTTCAAACCTGCTAAATAAAACACAGGTTCCATTCTGTGAGATGAATCACAAAGCATTTTCACAGCTGTCTTGTTTCTAGTTTTTTATCATGAAATATTTGGTTTTTCACTATAGGCCCCAATTAACTCAGAAATGTCTCCTCATATATTCTACAAAAAGAGTGTTTCCAACCTGGTGAATAGAAACACAGATTCCATTCTGTGAGATGAATCCACATGTCACAATGCATTTTCATACGTAGCTTGCTTCTAGTTTTTATCACAGGATATTCAGTTTTTCACTATAGTCATCAAAGGTTTCAGAATTCTCCAGTTGTAGATTTTACAAAAAGACTGGTTCCAACCTGTTGAACCAAAAAACAGGTTCCATTAGGTGAGATGAATCCACACATAACAAAACATCTCCACAGAGAAGTTGTTTTCTGTTTTTACGGTGACGTATTTGATTTTTCACTGTAGGCATCAATGCGCTCAGAAATGCTTTTTTGTATACACTACAAAAAGAGTGCTTTCCAACCTGGTGAATCAAAACACAGGTTGTATTCTGTGAGATGAATCCACTCATCACAAAGCATTTTCAGTGGTAGTTTGTATCTAGTTTTCATCGTGGGATATTCAGTTTTTCACTATAAGCATCAATTGGCTCAGAAATCTCTTTTCATACATTCTACAAAAAGAATTTCCCCAACATGTTGAATCAAAACAAAGGTTTAACTCTGTGAGATGAATCCACACATCGCAAAGCATTTTCACAGATAAATTGTTTCTAGTTTTAACATGTGATAATTGGTTTTTCACTATAGGCCTCAACAGGCTCAGAAACATGTTTTCTTAGATTTTACAAAAACAGTGTTTTCCAGTTGGTTCAATTTTGTGAGAAGAATCCTCACATTAAAAAGCATTTTCACAGACACCTTGTTTCTAGGTTTCTTTTGCAGGATATTCAGTTTTTTACTGTAGGCTCCAATGGCTTCAGAAATGTCTCTTCATAGAGTCTACCAAAAGAGTGTTTCCAACCTGGTGAATCAAAACACAGGTTGCTTTCTGTGAGATGAATTCACATATTACAAAACATTTTCAAAGACAGATTGTTTCTAGTTTTTATCGTAGGATATTCGGATTTTTGCTAAAGGCATCAAATGGCTCAGAAATGTTTATTTGTATATTCTATAAAGAGAGTTTCCAACCCAGTAAAACAAAAGACATGTGTTTTGTTTGTTTGTTTGTTTGTTTTTGAGATTAATGAACACATTCCAGAGCATTTTCACATATAGCTTGTTTCTATGTTTAATGTTGGATATTAAGGTTTTCACTGTAGTCATCAATGAGCTCAGAAATGTCCATTCATACATTGTTTACAAAGGTGTTTCCAACCTGCTGAATCAAAACACAGCTTCCATTCTGTGAGGTGAATCCAGAAATCACAAACATTTTCACAGATAGTTTGTTTCTAGATTTTATTGCTGGAGTTTCAACTTTTCACTATAGGCTTCAATGAGCTCAGAAATGTACCTTTGTATATTCTACAAAAAGAGCATTTACAACTTGGTGAATCAAAACACAGGGTAACATTCTGTGAGATGAATCCACACATCACAAAGCATTTTCACATATCACTTGTTTCTAGTTTTAATATGAAATACTAGGTTTTAACAGTAGGCGTCAATGGGCTCAGAAATGTCCGATCATAGATTCTAAAAAAAGAGTGTTTCTAACCTGCTAAATAAAAACACAGATTTCATTCTGTGAGATGAATCCACACATCACAAAGCATTTTCACAGATAGCTTGCTTCCAGTTTTTACAGGGGGATATTTGATTTTTTTCTATAGGAGTCAATGGGTTCAGAAATGTCCCTTCATAGGTTCCACAAAAAGAGCATTTCTGACATGATGACTCAAAATACAGGTTCCATTCTGTGAGATGAATCCACAAATCACAAAGCATTTTCAGAGATAGCTTGTATCTAGTTTTTATCACAGGATATTTGGTTCTTCACTATAGGTGTCAATGGGCTCTGAAATATCCCTTCATAGATTCTATAAAAAGAGTTTTCCAACCTACTGAATCAAAGCACAGGTTTCACTCTGTGAAGTAAATCCACACATCACAAAGCATTTTGGCAGATAGTTTGATTCTAGTTTTCATCACAGGATATTAAGCTTTTCACTACAGGCATCAATGAGCTCAGAAATGTCTCTTCGAAGATTCTACAAAAAGAGTGTTTCCAACTTGGTGAATCAAAACACAGGTTCCATTCTGTGAGATGAATGCACATATCACAAAGTATTTTTACAGATAGCTTTTTTCTAACTTTTATTGCTGGATATTTGGTTTCTCACTATAGACCTCAAAGACTCTGAAATGTCCTTTTGTAGATACTACCAAAAGAGTATTTACAACCTGGGGAATCAAAACACAGATTCCATTCTGTGAGATGAATTGTCACATCACAAAACATTTTCACAGATAGCTTGTTTCTAGTCTTATAAAAAATGCAATTTGATGCAGCAACTGCTGATGCAGAAGCTGCAGCTACTTATCTAAGAGATATAGCTATAATAATGGATTTTAAATGTAGATCATACCACCTTCTATTAGAATAAGATGTCATCTAGGAATTTTATAGCTAGAGAGGAGAAGTTAATACCTGGTTTCAAACTTCAAAGAACATGCACCAGCGCTCATTTACTATTTCAAAAATCCTGAGGCTCTTAAGAGTTGTACTACATCTACTCTGCCTGTGCTCAATAAATAAAATAACAAAGGCTAGATAATAACTCATCTGTTTACCCATGGTTACTGAATATTTTAAGCACACTGTTGAGACATACTACTCAGATAAAAGGGTTCCTTTCACAATGTTACTGTTCATTGAAAATGCACCTGGTCCCCCAAGATTACCAAGGAAGATGTACCGAAGGAGATGAATGCTGTTTTTATACCTTCTAATACAATATCCATCCTGCTACCCATGGATCAAAGAGTTATTTCAATATTTAAGTCTTATTATGCAAAAAATGCATTTTGTAAGGCTATAGCTGCCATTGACAGTAACTTCTCTGATTGGTCAAAGCAAAGTTCTTCGTATACCTTCTGGAAATGATTCACCATTCTAGATGCAGTGAAGAATATTTATGACTCATGGGAGGGTGTCAAAATATCAACATTGACAGGAGTTTGAAAAAAGTTGATTCAACCCTCATTGATGGATTTGAGGGGAATCAAGGATTCAGCAGAGGATTGTAACTACAGATGTGATAGAAATAGCAAGAAAACTAGTATTAGAAGTAGATCCTAAAGATGTAAATGAATTGTTGCAATCGCATAATAAAACTTGAATGGTGATTATACTATCTTCCCTGCCAGGTAAGTGTTGCTTAACAAAGCAGAGTTGAGGTGTAAACTAAAGTACTGACTAAAATATTACAGTGATACTTTTCCCCTTTTTCATAACAACAATGCAACGTGTAGTATATATTCAAAATCCAAAGTAAAAATTTAAAATATGTCATTTTATAAACATCTAATTTGAATACATTTAGTTAAAAAAAAAATTGCTGTTTGCTTGTGCAATTCATGTAAACCCAGTCACAGATCCTGATTATTCCTTGTTTAGTTGTTGAAATATTTTCAGGTTCTACATCTCTGTGAATACACTGTAAGATAATATTTGCTTATATTTCTGAGCCGTTTACATTAAAATGAATAAAAGTCAATTATGAGTTGGCAATTTTTTTACTTCTAAATCTTGTCACAACAAAAAAAAACAAGGTGTAACAAATTTTGCTATATTATTTTAAAAATTAAGTTGCAATTATATACAAAATTTAAGTGGATAAGAAGTTATTTATTATGGGTGAGAAAATAAAGCTGTTTTTTTGAGAATTATTATTCTCCTGGTGAATATTATGTGAACACTGTTGAAATGACAACAAAAGATTTAGAATATTACATAAGCTTAGTTGATACACTGGTGGCAGAATTTAAGAAATTGATTCTAATTTTGAAAAAAGTTCTACTATAGGTAAAATACTTTTAAACAGCATCACACACTACAGAGAAATCTTTCATAAAAGGTAGGGTCAATCGGTGCAACAAATATGCCATCTTAAGAAATTGCCACAGACACCTAACCTTCAGTGACCACCATCCTCCTCAGTCAGCAGTCATCAATGTTGAGGTGGCACCCTCTACCAGCTAAGAGATTACTATTCACTGAAGACTGAGATGAGAGTTAGTATCTTTTAACAATAAAGAATTATTATTATTTTTTCTTAAGACAGAGTCCTGCCCTCTTGCCCAGTCTGGAGTGCCGTAGTGCCATCTAGGCTCACTGCAAGCTCCGTATCCCAGGTTCAAGCAATTCTCCTGCCTCAGCTCCCCGAGTAGCTAGGATTACAGGTGCCCACCACCACTCTTGGCTAATTTTTGTATTTTTAGTAGAGATCAGGTTTCACCATGTTGGCCAGGCTTGTTTTGAACTTTTGACCTCAAATGATTAATCCGCCTCAGACCCCCAAAGTGCTGGGATTATAGGCATGAGCCACTGTGCCCAGCCCAATAAAGAATTTTTAAATTAAGGAATGCACATTATTTTTTAAACACTATGCTGTTGAACACTTAATAGATTACAGTATAGTGTAACATAATTTTATACACACTGGGAAACCAAAAGTTTTGTGTGGCTCACTTTATTTTGCTATTCATTTTATTGCAGTGATTGGTAAGATACAGTATAACTGAGATGTGACTGGATGTGGGGGGATGGTGTGTGTGTGTGTGTGTGTTTTCCCAGTGCGTGCTTTGGGCAAATTGTATATTCAAGAATATTATAATTGATTTAATGAAGAATATCTCATATTAAAATAACACATAATACATTTCCATCTAGGAAAACATTTTATGTCATAATTTGGCTATTATATTCAGATCTTCTAATTCTAATTTGTAATACTTTGCATTTTTGTGAGTAAATAGTAAGTATATATATTCATGGGGTACATGAGATATTTTGGTAGAGGCATACAATGCATAATAATTACATCATAGAAAATTGAATATCTATCCCTCAAGCATTTATTCTTTGTGTTACACAATCATATTATACTCTTTTAGTTATTTTAACATGTAAAATTAAATTATTATTGATGACAGTACCCTATTGTGCTATCATATACTTATTCTTTATTTTTTTTAGTACCTACTAACTATCACTACCTCCCTTCTCAGCCTCTAGTATCCACCTTTCTACTCTCTATCTCCATTAGTTTGTTTTGAATTTTAGATCCCACAAATAAGTGAGAACAGGTGGTTTGTCTTTCCATGCCTGGCTTATTTTACTTAACAAAATGACCTCCAGTTCCATCCATGTTAGTGTAAATGACAGGATCTCATATTTTCTTATAGCTGAATAGTAATCCATTGTGCATAATTATTATTATTATTATTATTTTTTTTTTTTTTGGAGACGGAGTCTAGCTCTGTCGCCCAGGCTGGAGTGCAGTGGTGCGATCTCGGCTCACTGCAAGCTCCGCCTCCCGGGTTTACGCCATTCTCCTGCCTCAGCCTCCCGAGTAGCTGGGACTACAGGCGCCCGCCATCTCGCCCAGCTAGTTTTTTGTATTTTTTTTAGTAGAGACGGGGTTTCACCGTGTAGCTCAGGATGGTCTCGATCTCCTGACCTCGTGATCCACCCGTCTCAGCCTCCCAAAGTGCTGGGATTACAGGCTTGAGCCACCGCACCTGGCCTATATTTTCTTTATTCATTCATCTGTTGATGGAAATGTAGTCTTCAGTCAAATCTTTGCTATTAGGAATAGTGCTGCAACAAGCATGAGAGTGGAGGTATCTCTTCAATATGCTGATTTCCTTCCTTTGGTTATATACCCAGCAGTGAGATTGCTGGATATTGTAGTGGCTCTATTTTTAGTATTTTGAGGAACCTCCAAACTGTTCTCCATAGTAGTTGTACTAATTTACATTCCCACCAAAAATGTACAGCAGTTCCATTTTCTCCACATTCTTGACAGTATTTGTTATTTCCTGCTTTTGGATAAAAGTGATTTTAACTGAAGTGAGATGATATCTCATTATACTTGTGATTCAAATTTCTCTGATAATCAATTACGTTGAATACCTTTTCATATGCATGTTTGCCATTTGTACAACTTATTTTGAGAAATGTCTATTTAGATCTTTTGCCCATTTATATTAGATTATTTGATTATTTTTTCCTATAGAGTTGTTTGAGTTCCTTATATAATCTGGTTATTAATCCCTCATCAGATGGAGAGGTTGCAATATTTTCTCCCATTCTATGACTTCTCTTTTCACTTTGTTGAATGTTTTCTTTGCTGTGCAGAAACTTTTTAACTTGATGTTACTCCATTTGTCCATGTTTACTTTGGCTGCCTGTGCTTGTGGGGCAATAAATTTTTGCCCAGACTAATGTCCCGGAGAATTTCCCAAATGTAATTGTTCTAATAGTTTCATGGTTTAAAGTATTAGATTTAGAGAGTTTGATTTTCATATGTTGCAAGAGATATGGATATGGTTTTATTCTTCTGCATATGGATATGCAATTTTCCCAACAACATTTATTGAAGAAATTGTCTTTTCCCCAGTGTATGTTCTTGGTACCTGTGTTGAAATGAGCTCATTGGAGATGTATGGATTTGTTTCTGGGTTATCTATTCTATTCTATTGGTCTATGTGTCTGTTTTGATGCCAATACCATGTTGTTTTGGTTACTATAGCTCTGTAGTATAACTTAAAGTGAGGTATGTGATTCCTCCAGTTCTGTTCTTCTTGCACAGAATAGCTTTGGCTATATTGGGTCTTTTGTGGCTCCATATAAATTTTAGAATTGTTTTTTCTATTTCCCTGAAGAAGAATGACGTTTCTATTTCGATAAGAATTGCATTGAATCTGTAGACTGCTTTTGGTATGAATATTTTAACAGTACTAATTCTTCCAATTTACGAACATGAAATATCTTTCTATTTTTTGTGTCGTCTTTAATTTCTTTCATCAGTGTTCTATGGTTCTCATTGTTGATATCTTTCATGCAAATAAAGACAATTTGGCTTCTTTTTCTATTTCAGTGCTCTTTAATTCTTTCTTTTATCTGATTGCTCTAGATGGGAATTCTAGTACTGTATTGAAGGACAATGATAAAAGTGGGCATCCTTGTCGTGCTTCAGGTCTTATAGAAAAGGCTTTCAGGTTTCCCTCATTCTGTATGATGGTAGCTGGGGATCTGTTATATGTGGGTTTTATTATGTTAAGGTATGTTCCTTATATACTCCATTTGTCCATTTTTGCTTTGGCTGCCTGTGCTTGTGGGGCAATAAATTTTTGCCCAGACTAATGTTCTGGGCAAAGGACATGTTTTTGTCCTCTCTTCTGTTGATATGATAGAACACATTAAACGATTTTTATATGTTGAACTACCCTTGCATCTTTGGGTAAATTCACTTGGCCATGATGAATGATTTTGTTAATGTATTCAGTTTGTTAATATTTTGTTGAGGATTATTGCATCAATATTTATCAGAGGTGTTGGCCTGTGGTTTTCTTTCCATTTTTATGTATTTTTGTCTGGTTTGTGTATCAGGGTAATACCAGACTCGTACAATGCGTTTGGGAGTATTCTCCCCGCCAATTATTCTGTTTTTCAAAATAGTTTGAGTAAGGTTGGCATTAGTTCTTCTTTAAATATATTATAGAATTCAACCAGTAAAGCCATTGGTTCCCAGGCTTTTTTTTTTTTTTTTTTTTTTTTTTTTTTTTTTTTTCTGGGAGAGTTTTTGTTATGGTTTCAATCTCATAACTTGTTATTCTTCTGTTCAGGTGCTGAATTTCTTTCTGGTTCAATCTTTGTAAGTTTATTCTGTATATGAATTTATCCATTTTTTCCAGGTTTACCAAGTTATTGTCATATAGTCGCTCATGGAAGTCTCTAATGATCCTCTGAATTTCTGTGGTATGAGCCGTAATATCTCCTTTTTCATCTCTAATTTTATTTGTTGGTATTCTATTTTTTTCATAGTCTGGCTAAAGTTTTGTCTATTTTGTTTACATTTTCAAGAAAGCAACTTTTCATTTCATTGATCTATTTTATGAGTTATTATTCCTTCAATTTCATTTATTTCTGCTGTGATTTTCGTTATTTATTTTCTTCTACTAACTTTGAGTTTGGTTTGTTTTTGCTTTCCAGTTTTTTAAGATGAATTTTTTTTTTATGTTTTTCTTTTTTTCATGTAGGCACTTAGACCTACAACTTTCCCTCTTAGTACTGCTTTTGCTGTATCCCATCAATTTTGGTATATTCTGTTCAGTATGTTAATTATCATTTGCTTCAGGAAATGCTTCAATTTCCTTCTTAATGTCTTCCTTATCCCAGTAGTAATTTGTGAGCACATTGTGTAATTTCCATTTGTTTGAAGAGTTTCCAAAATTCCTCTTGTTACTGATTTCTAGTTTTATTGTATTGTGGTCAGAGAAAATACTTCATATTACGTCAATGTTTTTGGAACGTTTTTTGACTTGTTTTGTGACCTAATATATGATCCATCCTTGAGAATGATCCATGTGCTAAGGAAGAGAATGTATATTTTGAAGCTCTTCAATGAAATGTTCTATAAATATCTATCAGGTCCTTTTATTCTATATTGCAGGTTAAGTCTGACGTTGGTTGCTTTTCTGTCTAAAAGATCTGTTTAATGCTGAAAGTGGGGTGCTGAAGTCTCCAGATACTATTGTATTGAGGTCTATTTTACTCTCACGATATTGGCTTTACACATCTCGATGCCCCAATGTTTGATGCATATGTATTTATAATTGTTTTATCTTCTTGCTGACTGGAATCCTTTATTATTGTAAAATCACTTTCTTTGACTTTTCTTGCCGTTTTCGTCTTGAAATCTATGTTGACTAAGTAGAGTAACTCCTGCTTTTTGTTGTTTTTGTTTCTATTGGCATAGAATACCTTTTTCTAGCCATTTGTTTTTAGTCTATGTGTATTTATATTGGCGAAATGTATTTCTTGCAGATAACAGATCGTTAAGTCTTGTTTTTTCATCTGTTCAGCCACTCTCTGTCTTTTGATTGGAGAGTTTAGGTCATTTACACTCAATGCTATTATCAGTAAGTAAGAACTTAATACTTTCATTTTATTTGTTTTCTAGTTGTTTTGTGGTCTCTTCCTTCTTTCCTTCCAGTCTATCTTTTTTTTTATTTTTTAGTGAAAGTGATTTTCTGTGGTGACATGCTTTAATTTCTTACATTTAATTTTTGTCTATTAATTGTAGGTTTTTGGATTTGAGGTTACCATGAGGCTTGCAAATACTATCTTATAACCCATTATTTTAAACTGATGACAAGTTAACATTGACTGTACAAACAAACACATGAATACACATAAAAAACTAATAAAAAGTTTACACTTTAAATTCATCCCCCTGCTTTTTAAACTTTTTGTTATTTTTTTATGTCTTATTGTATTATAATCTTAAAAAGTTGTTGTAGTTATTATTTTTATTGTTTTATAATTTAGTCTTTCTATTTAAGGTAAGAGTAGCTTCCAGACTACAATTACAATGTTGCAATATTTTGCTTTTCTGTGTGCTTATAATTATCAGTGAGTTTGGTACCTTCAGATGATTTTTCTTGCCTATTAACATCCTTTTCCTTCAGATAGGAGAACTCTCTTAAGCATTTCTTGTAGGACAAGTCTGGTGTTGATTAAATCTCTCTGCTTTTGTTTATCTGGGAAAGTTGTTATTTCTTCTTCATGACTGAAGGATATTTTCTCTGCATATAATTATTCTAGGATAAAAGTTTTTCCCTTTAGCAATTTAAATGTGTCATGCACAGATCTTCTTAAATACTTCCAGGCACTGGGATATATTTTTTTGCGGGACTGTTTTTCTACAGTGTTGATTTTTTATTTTTTTATGTTTTAGAATATTTTAATTTTTTTCAAGAAGAAACTTGCATTCCTAGACTATCCACTGATTGACCATAATTTCAAACTGAAATTATCCAGTATAAATCTGCTTCTTCTGCACTGCCTTCCTGAAAACGTTTAAAAATTATTTTAAGTTAAGACATGTTTAAGTTAAATGTCTAGAATCTTTTTCAATACTTTTGAAAATATTCTTATTATTTTTATTTATATATATAAATACACACACATATATCTATACTATATATAATATATATAGTATGTTTAGTATAGTATATATAGTATAGTATATATAGTATATTTCAATACTTTTGAAAATATTCTTATTATTTTTAT
>NW_012114500.1:4107731-4108308 GCF_000951035.1 Colobus angolensis palliatus | reverse complement strand
TTGAATTCCTCACATCAGGAAATTCTCCTGCCTCGGCCTCTAGAGTAGCTGGGATTACAGGAGTGGACCGCCATGCCTGTCTAACTAAAAGGGATCTTCTGAATACAGTCTGGTTGGTCATTACCCAGCCTATATTAAGTGGAGGCTAAAATCATGCTCAGCAGCATGAGTTGAGGTTACAAAATTCAACAGCCTTTCATGCTAAAAACTCTTTATAAACTAGGTATTGATGGGGCGTATCTGAAAATAATAAGAGCTATTTATGACAAACCTACAGCCAGTATCATACTGAATGGGCAAAAACTGGAAGCATTACCTTTGAAAACTAGCACAAGACAGGGATGCCCTCTCTCACCACTCCTATTCAACATAGTGTTGGAAGTTTTGACCAGGGCAATCAGGCAGGAGAAAGGAATAAAGAGTACTCAATTAGGAAAAGAGGAAGTCAAATTGTCCCTGTTTGCAAATGACATAATTGTGTGTTTAGAAAACCCCATCATCTCAGCCCAAAATCTCTTTAAGCTGATAAGCAACTTCAGCAAAGTCTCAGGATACAAAATCAATGTGCAAAAATCAC
>NW_012114500.1:4089975-4106551 GCF_000951035.1 Colobus angolensis palliatus | reverse complement strand
AATACTTTTACACTGTTGATGGGACTGTAAACTAGTTCAACCATTGTGGAAGATAGTGTAGAAGTTCGTCAAGGATCTAGAACTAGAAATACCATTTGACCCAGCTATCCTATTACTGAGTACATACCCAAAGGATTATAAATCATGCTGCTACAAAGACACATGCATACGTATGTTTATTGTGGCACTATTCACAATAGCAAAGACTTGGAACTAACCCACATGTCCAACAATGATAGACTGATTAAGAAAATGTGGCACATATACACCATGGAATACTATACAGCCATAAAAAAAGATGAATTCATGTCCTTTGTAGGGACATGGATGAAGCTGGAAATTATCATTCTGAGCAAACTATTGCAAGGACAGCAAACCAAACATTGCATGTTCTCACTCATAGGTAGGAATTGAACAATGAGAACACTTGGACACAGGGTGGGGAACATCACACACTGGGGTCTGTCATGGAAGTGGTGGGAGAGGGGAGGGATAGCATTAGCAGGTATACCTAATGTAAATGATGAGTTTATGGGTGCAGCACACCAACATGGCACATGTATACATATTTAACAAACCTGCATGTTGTGCACACGTACCCTAGAACTTAAAGTATAATTTTATATATATGTGTGTGTGTGTGTGTGTGTGTGTGTGTGTGTATATATATACTTTTCTCATTGTTTTATTTGTTCTGGCTATAAACTAACAACTTTAATGTTAGTCTAACATAAAGCTCTCAATATAGGTCTTTTGAATTCCAAAATTTGTATTTGACATTTTAATAACATTTTTGCTGAATTAAATTATTTTGATGAGTTGTCACCAGTGCCTAGCATTACCCACAGGTGCTAGAAATGAACTGCTGAGCAATTAAGTTATTCCTCTGATCACATGGACTATATTAATCTCTAGCAGTAACAGATCTTCTGAGATCTTTTGTACTTTATGAATTGCTTTCTAATTTGTTATGCAAAAGAATAAACCATTGTACATATCTACCCTTTACACTCTATAAATTTTGCTTCCAATTTCAAAGACAGCTTTTCTTCTTTTATTTAATACTGAAAGTGCATGTGGATTTTTCTTAATGAACAAGAGGTGTGAGTATCACACTGAGAAGATATGAAGACTGAACATAGCTTTTAAATAAACTTTCATCCATCTAGTCTGTTTTGCATTTGGAAAAGATAAGTTATAAAACATATTTTATTAATTACTCAGTTTTAACAATTTTATGTAAACTTTGTGATTTCTGATACATCCTGTCACACTTACTGCACTAATTAACTCTCAACAATAGAAATTCTTTACTAATTATTTCTCCTTGAACAACAACAGATATTAAAAAAAACTAACATATATTTAGAAAAAAGTTAAAGTTCTATTTTTCCTTGTTTCATTTGAAACTAAATGAAATTAATATGTATGTGTTCTTTTAGCTGGAGAGTATCAAATCTACATAGGTTAAAAAAAAAAATTAAGACTGCGAGATAACAACCTGCTTCAAATTCCATGTTTTATCTAAGTTGACATATATTGAGTTTTTACTATAATGTGGCTTGTCTATGTACACTCTCATATTTAATGTTTTCAAATATAATATTACCAGTAGTTCATAAATTCAGTCATTAATTTACAATAGAAATATTTATTGATTTTCTCTGATGCTCTATGTACTATTTTAATCACTCAGGATATAGTAGTGAACAAACATGGACATACATAGATAAAGCTCCCTCCCCTCATAGAGCTTACCCAGCAGCAGAACAGTAGATAATTTAATATTAAAATTAATTACAATATATTGAAAGGTGATAAATGCTATAAAAACAGAGCAGATTAGAGAGGTGGTGAATGTTCCAGGTGGTGAAAAGCAGTCTGTAATTTTAACTGTGACAAGATAAGGAATGCCACACTAGGTCTTATTAAGAAAGCAATGTTGAGCAAAACCTTGAAGAAGGTAAGGGAGCTAGCCATGTAGATTCCAAGAAAAGGAGGCAGTTAGAGCACAGCCTCTAAGGTGGTACATATTTGGCATGAGGAAAGTGACTAGTTTAACTGAAGCCACCAACTCAGAGAGAAGTGGTAAAGCCAGGTTTGAAATTTAAGGGGAGCAAGGTTAGTATAGTCAGATAGGCCATTGCAAGGACCTTGGCTCTGACTCTGAAGGACACGGGAAATTAAGACAACTATGAGAAAAAGTTGGATTATTTGTACTTCTATTGAAAATGATTACTTCATCTTCTAATAGACTTAATAGACATTGGTAAATGAGTTGGGGGATATGATATTACAGGCTATTGCAGTAATCATGGTGAGAAATGCTAACAACCTCTCTAAGAATAAAACACATAGATGGAGTTCAGAAGTAATCAGACTCCAAGTGTTTTCTAAATAGTTTTTATTAGAAAAAATTTCTAACATATTAAAAAGTAAAAATAATGGCATAATGAACCCTATATACTCACTGCCCAGAAAGAATCATTAATATTTTGTTTTGCTTTATCCTTGACTATGATTTTCTTCCTTGAAAAGTGTTTTAAAGCAATTCTCAAATATTTTGCCACTTCTCAATTGCATTAGTACGAAATCCCAAAGCTACAGAGTTAACATAACTAAAAAAGTGATGATATTCTTTAGCACCTCTGATATCATAAATAAATTTCTGTAGTCAAATTTCAGGGTTTTTTAAATGTATTTTTATACTTGATTTATTGTAATCATAACAAAAACAAAAATTTCTTATATTTTCTTTGTTGTGGTGTGTCTTTCAGATCTCTTTATTGTAGAACAGATGAGTTTCTAGTAGACAGCATATAATTGGATCTATTCTGCCAATCTTTGCCTTTTAAGTGGAAAAATTTCAATCCATTAAAATTTACAGTAATTTCTGATAAAGTCTTCTGACTTTTTGCCATTTGTTTTCAATCTATTGTTTTTTTATCTCTTATTTCCTACATATTGACTTCTTCTGTATTTAATTTTCTATATTTTACAATCTTTATAGTGTTCTCATTTTCTTTTCTGTATATTTTTATTTATCTTTTGGTGATTATTCTGGTATTATAATAAGCCTACTAAATTTATTGCAATCTATTTTTACTTATTCTGTCTTAACTACACTAGTAAACAAAAATTCTGCTCTTATGCAACTCTGTCCTTCGCTTTAAATTGTTTTTGTCACAAATTACATTTCTATAGATTATATGGCAGTAACATAGATTTTTAATTAATGTTTTGGGCATTTTTCTTTTAAACCATATATGAAGAAAAAAACAATTACAGGCCAGGTGCGGTGGCTCATGCCTGTAATTCCAGTGCGTTGGGAGGTTGAAGTGGGTGGATCACCTGAGGTCAGGAGTTCAAGACCAGTCTAGTCAACATAGTGAAACCCCGTCTCTACTAATAATACAAAAATTTGCTGGATGTACTGGCACACACCTATAATCCCAGCTACTCGGGAGGCTGAGGCAGGAGAATCTCTTGAACCTGGGAGGTGGAGGTTGCAGTGAGTTGAGATTGCGCCATTGCACTCCAGCCTGGGTGACAAGAGTGAAACTCCATCTCCAAAATAAATAAATAAATAAATAAATGTGTGTGTGCATATATATATATATATATATAGAGAGAGAGAGAGAGAGAGAGAAAGAGAGAGAGAGAGTCACAAAACAAACAATAATATTGGCTTTGTATTTTGCTATGTAGTTATCTGCACCAGTGCCTTTTTATTTCTTCATATGGCTTCATGGACTGTCCAGTGTTCTTTTATTTTAGACTGAAGGACTTTCTTTATTAGGGGCAATTGCTAAGGACAAACACCCTCAGCTTTTGATTTTCTGGGAATGTTTTAATATCACTTTCATTTTGAAGGCTAGTTTGGTAGATATAGAATTCTTAACTGACAGTTTTTCTTTCAACATTTTTTGCATTAACATTCTTTGCTGATTTTAAATTATCCCACTGCCTAATGACCTCCATGGTTTCTGCAGATAAATTAACTGCTAATCTTCCTGAGGATCCCTTGTTCATGACAAATTGCTTCTCTCTTGCTGCTTTCAAGATTCTCTGGCTTTGGCTTTTGACAGTTTGATTATAGTATGTCTTGATGTGTATCTCTCTCTGTTTATTCTTCTTGGAGTTTGATAATCTTCTTTTGTAGATCCATGCCTTTTATTAAATTTGGGAAATATAGAGCCATTATTATTTTCAAATATCCTCTCTTTCTTTTGCTTTTCTCTTTCTGCGACTCTTATTATGAATATATGTTGGTACACTTGGTGGTGTTAACCTAGGTTTCTTAAGCTCTGTTCATTTTTTTCCTCTCCTCAGACCATAAAATTTTAATTTACCTATCTTCAAGCTTACTAAATCTGTATTCTGCCTGATCAAATATGCTGTTGAAACCCTCAAGTGAATTATTCATTTTAGTTATTGCATTTCACAGTGCTGAAATTTGTTTTCTTTTTATACTTTTAATCTCTTTATTGATTATTCTTTAGTTGTTAAGACATATTTCGCCTGGTTTCCTTTAGTTCTTTATCCATGATTTTCTTCAAATTTTTAATCATATTTAAGAATAAGTCTAAAAGGTTCAGTTTTTCTGTTTCCTTGGGGACAGTTTCTGTTAAATTCTGGTATGAACAGACAATATTTTCTTATTTTTATGTGCTTTATATTTTTTGTTGAAAAATAGACATTTTAATATTATAATCTGATAACTCTAGAAATCAGAATATGTCCTTCTTCATAGTTTATTTTTCTTGCTTATATATGTTATAGTTGTTCTACTCTCTCTGGAACCAGGGAACATGGTCTCACACTAGGAACATGGACTGCCATCTTCAAGACCACAGTGGAACCAAAGAGGACAAGTGAAAATACCACAAAGCTCTACTGCCATTTCTATGTTGATTCTTTCTTGATTCAGCATTTTCTTGGTTGTTGTAAACCTCTGATTATTTTTCCAGAGTTCTGACAAAGTATATTCTGACTGTTTCTGATAAGTTTTTGTGGTGTTTCTGTGGAGACATAAGCCATTAGAGCTAACTACTCTGCCACTTTTATTTATATCACTCTCTCTACATAAATTTTAATTACATATTTCTTATTGTGAGTGAAAATGAATATTTTTGTATGTCTAAGGCACATTTTATATTTTTTAAATTGTTCATAGTTTTTGCCTAGTTTTCAATCAAATTTAATCTATTTAGAAGAAACAGGAGGTTATGGCAAAAGTGCCAGTTATATCCAGTTAGTATCCAATTTTCCCTTTTCTGTCATAGTATCAGAATCTCCAATTTTCCAGAAGAACAAACGTTGGCCAGAATGAAGTCTACATATTATGGTCTCTCTTGCAGCTAAGTGTAGAGTTATAATTATATTGTGGCCAGTATAATATTTGCAGAAGTGATACAAGCTGCTCTGAATTTTTTCCTTCAAGAGAAGAGGTGTGCATTTCTTATTCCATTCTTTGCTCCATTCCATTGCCTGAGTAAAAAGCATGATGATGAAACATTTGGGACCATATAAGAGAGCAGTAATTTCCTATCATGAAGCAACAATACAGTAAGGTCTGGGTCCCTAAAAATCTTCTTGAAGCAGATCTGCTAAACCAGCTTCTTACTTCTATCTTCATTACATAAGATGATCTTCTATCTCATTTAAGCTACTGTTGTTTATGTTTCTTTCACATAAAACATATTGTATATTTCAAGTAGTGCAAAGATTCCCTGAGAATAGTTCCAGTTGTGAAAATCATTGGCACTAGAAGATTGTTAAACAGGCATGACAGCTAAAGAATCCAATAAGGACAATATGAGAACTGCGTATCTAGCTAGCTAGCTAGTTAGCTATATAAAATTGCCTGCACTTTTAAAAAAATTGTTTTTATCTATTATGATGGAAGAAAATAATACCCAAAGCAAAAGATACTTGTGATAAGAATAATTTTCGTATTTAAAATTCATGGATTATTTTTAAAAGATGTGATTTTTAAACAAATTTTCCCCATCAGATGGTATAATGGGAATTGGAATATAATAGTAAGGAAGCAAAGTTAAAGATAAGTTGTTTCCTACAATAAAATAATAAAAAGATGTCACCATAGAATTTTGGAGTCAGTGAGGTTTGTAGAGAGTAGGGAAAAGATTAGGAAAGAATTAGTAAACAAGAAGTTGGTCTGCAGAGATAACGAATTCAACAGAGAGATAAATAATGAAAAATTTTGAGAAAAATTGATTCACACTATATAACGTACTCTCTACCTTCCTATTTAAATTTAAGTAAACTGTAAATGGTTCACTAGCATTATAGAAATCATCATTGCTATTTAATAATAAAAAAAGTTGAATTCTGATTAACATTGATATAGATTGTATGAAAACAGATGTACCCTAGAAAGTTTCAGGTATATGTGAATTATATAATATTATGTCTTACTCTGTTTTAGATACTAGGTATACAAATGTAAACAAGATGAAAAATCTCCATCCTCTAATACCTCACAGTCTAGAAAGTGATAAAATGAAGAGTGACAAAACAATGGAACAAGTGTTGGATACTGTGGATACAGAAAACATTCTAGGTGCAGAGGAGAGTCAGGCTTTGTAAATCCAGTGACAGTGTAGAAAAGGAGGAAGTAGCATATAATATTCCAGGAGGAAACACCTTTGGAGGATGCAAGTTGGAGAATCCCCAGTAAAAAGAATAACAACAATATACAAATGTAGGGAGGTATACATCAATATGATACATCAGTGACTCACAAGTGGTTTCAAATTGTGAGTCCAGAATATTTCAGGAGGATTAAAAGAAGACACATTGGGAGAATTATACACTTTGTCCAACTATTCAAAGGACTTTTGAATTCTCCTTGCATGTGGCAGAATTTAAAACAGGAATTTCAGTTATTCAGTAAACAAAGCATTGTGTTAGGCATGTGCTTTGTGCCAGACTCATTTAGATATGACATGGCAAATGGAGGGAGCAACCTTATATCCTAACAGAAGAAGAAAGACTTTTTAAATAAAGAAACATTAGTAAAAACAGGTGCTACATTTTTTCTGGAAAAAAAAATGAATTAATGTTATATAGAATACGGTGTGGAGGAGAGGGGAGAGGGAAATTTACTGTAGCTGGAGTGATCGGGAAATGCTTCTCTGAGAACAGAACATTTGTTGAGACCTGAATAAAGAAATGGAGAGCCATGTAAATATCTGCCTGAAGAAGTTTCAAAAAAGAATAAATAGCAAGGGCACAGAGATGGGAGTAAGCTTATTGTTTGAAGGATAAAAAGGAAACCAGTATGGGATGAACGTACTGAATAAGAAGTAACAATGAGTTTGGAAAGTCAGAGAGGGACCAAGTATATAAAAATGTGTAAACAAAGTAAGTGAATGTGGATATAAGTTAGATTTCAATGGAAATCCATTCTAAGTTTGTGGGCATGGAATGATATAATTTGGTTTACCTTTTACAAACATATCTCTAGTTTCTGTGTGGAAAATATACTATATTTAAGCATAATGAAATAAAAGATTCTAGTTCAGAGCCTATTTCAAGATCCCAAGCAAGAATGTTTTGGAAATGCAGTAAAAATAATGAGAAATGTTTGAATTTGGAATATATTCTGGCAGAAGAGATGTGACAGGCTATCCAAAAAAAATAGGTGTGAAGTGTGAGGAAATAAGGCTTATGATTTTTTTTTTTCTGAGTAAAAGGATAGATAATAATGCCCATACCTGGGATGAAAAAGGTTTAGGAAGAGTGAATTTGAGCAGGAACAGATTGAGAGAAAATTGGAATTATTAATTCTGTTGTGGCCCTATTGGCATCCACATTCCTAGCAGACAGAGTGGAAACACTGAATAAGCAATTGGATATAGGAGTCTGGAGCCCAGAAGAGGTCTGGTAGAGAAATCTGACATTGAGTGTCATTAAAATATGACTAGTAATTATGTTATGGGATTGGAAAAATCATCCTGAGAGGAAAGCTAGAAAGATAAACTACAGAGGCTAAATACCAAGAGCTGGAGTCCTTCACACTTAGAGATCTGTCAAAGGAGTAAAACTTATCAAAGGAGGCTTAAAATGAGCCACCAGGAAAGTAGATATGGAGAGAAATATATATATATATATATATATATACACACACACGTGTGTGTGTGTGTGTGTGTGTGTGTGTGTGTATAATGTCACTGTGGACTTAGGAGAACTGTTTCAAGAAAGAATCCAGTGGTCAACTGTGTCAAACACTAGCGAGAAGTCAAGTAAGATGATTTCAAATGGAACATTGACTTTGGCAAGATGTAGATCATTGCTGACTTTAACAGAAGCCAATTCAGTACAATGTTGTAGACTAAAGAATTATTGGAGCAGTTTAAGAATTGAATTAGTTGGTGCCGTGGGAGATGAAAACACCACATAAAGAAAATTATTTTAAAAGGCTTTTGTCATGAATGGGAGGAAAGAAAATGCTGGTGGTTGGAAAAGTTAAGGGCCAAGTGAAGATTTTGTTTAGGTTTTATGTTAATCCAAGTTATACAATCACATAATTTAAAGAGTTAAATAAGCCTAAAAGGCTGTTATACAAATGTAGCCATTCCCTGCGTGTATCATCCTCCATTTCCCAGTCCTTAGCAATGCTGCAGTCAACTCTTTTAACTAATGTTTTGTTTGTTTGTTTTCCTTTGATCTTAGTGTCTACATTTGCCTCCTTTGTCTATGTTAGACTTTTCCTCTCTGTTGTTTTTCTTTCCTATTTTCCTCATTACTTTTTTGTTTCCTTTTTATCTCACTTCCCAAGTCGTCTTTTTTTCCCTTTTCTTTTATGTATGTATTCATTTATTTTTGATACAGGGTCTCACTCTGTCACCCAGGCTGGAGTGCAGTGGTGCCGTCATAGCTCACTGCAGCCTCAGATTACCCAGGCTCAGGTGCTCACCAACAAATCTGGCTAATTTTTGTATATTTATTATTATTATTTTTTGGCAGATATTGGATTTTGCCATGTTGCCTAGATTGGTCTTGAACTCCTGCGCTCAAACAGTCTGCCTGCCTCCGCCTCCCAAAGTGCTGGGATTATAGGCATGAGCCACTGCACCGAGTCCCAAATCTTCTTAATCCTGTTTTACTGTTTCTTTCTTACTAGTTCACCCCTACTTTATTGTTTTCACTTCCTCTTTATCTTCCTTCTTTTTCTTTCTCTTCTCTCTTTCTCTCTGTCACTCTGATATGACTAGTCATAGCATTAAAATGTCACATATAGATACTTTTGTTGAAAGTATCTACGTATATGCTCTGTTCTTTTTTTTTTTTGAGACGGAGTCTCACTCTGTCGCCCGGGCTGGAGTGCAGTGGCCGGATCTCAGCTCACTGCAAGCTCCGCCTCCCGGGTTTAGGCCATTCTCCTGCCTCAGCCTCCCGAGTAGCTGGGACTACAGACGCCCGCCACCTCGCCCGGCTAGCTTTTTGTATTTTTTTAGTAGAGACGGGGTTTCACCATGTTAGCCAGAATGGTCTCGATCTCCTGACCTCGTGATCCGCCCGTCTCGGCCTCCCAAAGTGCTGAGATTACAGGCTTGAGCCACCGCGCCCGGCCGCTCTGTTCTTAAACTTGTCAAATTCGCCAAACAATTGTAGCTTTCTATCTAAGGGGAAAAAAAAATGTCTTTTGATGTGATGTTAACTGTATTTTATTTCTTCAGCAACAATTATTTAAAAGAAACAATAAAGGATACATATAGAATGCATTTTTAATAAGTTTAAAGATTTTCTGAGAGTAGATCTTTTTGGCTTATTTTGTATTCTCTTTATTTTTCTTTTTTTCTTTTGAGACAGAATCACACTCAGTCGCCCAGGCTGCAATACAGTGACACAATCTCAGCTCACTGCAGCCTCTGCCTCCTGGGCTCAAGCCATTTTCCTCCCTCAGCTTCCCAAGAAGCTGGGATTACAGGCACCCACCACCATGCCTGGCTAATTTTTGCATTTTCAGTGGAGACAATGTTTCACCATGTTGGCCTGACTAGTCTTGAACTCCTGACCTCAGGCGATCCGCCTACCTCGGCCTCCCAAAGTGCTGGGATTACAGGCATGAGCCACTGTGCCCGGCCTCATTTAGTATTTTCTTAAGCTCAGTTACTCTGCCTAATTCATCTGTATCTCTGTATCTCTGGTACCTCATGCTTGATAGGTAATAGCTATTCAAAACTGTAGTGTAACTGTGTTATTAAACTTTTTATAGAGCAGAACACAACACTAGCACATTGATAAACTCTGAATGTGTCAACTTAAGCACAATCTTTGTGTTTTAAGTTACACAAACACACGACTTTCCTTAGCATGGTTTTCTTCTATGTTTAACCTTGACTTTCAAAGTAAAACTTTATGTAATAAAAACCCAGTACCACTATTAACCTCTATGGCAGATGTTGTTCATATGCTCTGCTGCTTACTTGATATGGTCTTCACATTTACTCAGTAAAATATGTTTCAGGTCCTTATGCTACATTCAAAAGCCAGAAGGGATGCTTACAAAATAGTGTGAGAATGCTGCAAGAGAGGAGTTCAAAACAAAGAAAAAAGCTGTTGATTTTCCTCAGGGAGTCTGGGCAGGCTTCAGAGAGGTGGTGATTTTTGATCTGAGTCTGAAAGGGTGAGGGTTGGAAGCTATTTCAATAAGGCATGATATCCAACACAATCTTTATCACAGTTTCAAAAAGTAGTCATAAGTTTTAGTGAAATAGCAACATAATTTTTTAAGTGCTTGCTACTTTTTTTGCTGTATAAAGAAATACAGACAATAGGTAATATGCCATCAGACAAGAACAACTTAAACTGAGCCCATTCAGTGTGGGAGCATTTAATTCAGAATCTTCATGTAATTTCCTTTTATTTAAACCATTATTAAGAAATATCCTCTAGCTTATCACGTGTGAATTTTAAGCCTCAGTGGTATTAGCTCTGAAACATACAGAGCACTTTGAGGATTATATTAATTTAAGCAGTGCTACCTGTTAGTGAACATTTGATTGCCCACAATGCAGAAGGCTTTACTCACGTTATTGATTTGTTGGCAAATATATTGGGTGAAAATCCCCTGATATTGCAGGTAGTCATGCATTCCAAGTTTTATTGGATTTGTGAGCCATTTTCCTCTGTCTTTAAACCTGTGATATCTTTCTATAAATAGAGCCACTCAGGTGTTAACTGCAAAAGAACATTTACTGTTAAGCAACTGTTCCGTAGGCTTGTGTCTCTGATGCTCAGTTATAACAAGTACTTTGATTTCTTTGGTTTAATTTTATTTTGATATTTCCAAGTTAGTTAATAGAAGAGAAAGTGTAAAATTCATTTAAAATTATCTAAGGGAGACAACACTTTGGCTCTATGAAGACCAAAGGTAATAAATTATATGTTTAGATCATTTTATGTAAATTGAAGATGGTTTTCTTTCCAAATAGATATCCTAGATGACTTTGAAAATAATGTTATGTATTTAATTTTAAACAAAAATATGATGTAAATATATTTCATTTTCTATGGTATTTTGACCAGTTGTACTTCCAGAACTAGCCAGATCTTCACAAAAGGTATTTTGATAAATCCCAGACTGTAGATGCTTATAGGCCACTTCTTATGTGCGATGTCTGATATTTCACAGAGATAGAAGAATTCTTATTCATTTATTCAAAATTAAAGGCCCAAAGTTGTCAAAATTTAAAGCTTCTAGCATTTACAATTTAGTGATCATGGCATTAGAAATATAATTTACTTAACCTTTGCAGTGTCCTTGGACATATAGATTAAGTCCACAGAAATGTCAGTCTCTGGACCTCATGGGAGAACCCTGTCTCTCAGGGGGAGATAGTTACTGGGAAAAGAAAAGAAAATGTAACATTACCATAGCATAATAAAAAAAAGTTGCCTCTTTGTATTTTTATTGAAAAAGTATATATATGTAGAATTTCTAATGGAATGCCTTAATAGCTAATGATTGTGTTAGTGTCTTCACCCCCAAGTTCATATTTCTTTTTCACTACATTTTTCCTTTGTCAGTAGAAGAAATATATTTATGGATGGGAAGCATAACTAGCAAGGAAAGTGAAATGAGAATGAGAGATCACTGAGAAAGTAGTAACTAGAACATTTGAGGCTAGGGACTCAGAAAATAAGCACACAATAAAAGAAGACAAGGATATAGATTTAGCAGTAGCTTTAGCCACACTGTATGTGTTTTTCAAGTGCATTTCTGGACAAACATAGCAAAATTTTTCATGTTGTAAATAACCTATATTCATTTGTAAATGACCCTGATTATGTTTAATGTAAAAGCACTGGATTATGCTCTTGTCCTGATTCTACCACCCAAGAACTGTGTAAATTTTGATAAGAAGTTAAACCTCTCTGACTCTCAGGTACTAGCCTCAATTCAAGCTGGCATGTATGAATTGCTGTCCTATTAAGTGCTAGTATTTGTGTTAGATTCTCAGACTCCAAAGATGAAAGAAGATTACTTTCACTTGACTTCTTGCAAACAGCCTCATCTTCTATCTCCCAATTCCAATTTCACCACACTAAATAACTTCTAAATTGTCTACATTGCTCTAAAGTGATCTCTTTGTGATGGAAATCTTCTCAAAGGGTTTTAAATGTTGCAATACCACCCTGTGACCCTCATAAAAAAGCATTCTATTCCCTTTAAATGTATACCTGACTCTTGTGGTCAGTCGCTTTCTGACTCTTGTTCCGTTTTCCAGCACTCTTCACTAAGCCTCATCCATAGTAATCCCCTTTCTGTCTCTGTCTCAGCAATGCTCTCTCTGGTGTCACTTTTGTTCCTCTCTAATATGTGTATCTCTTTCCACCTAAAACATCATTATGTATCACTTCCATTATTCCTAACTTCTATAATTATTTGTACCTCAATGCTTAAATAACTCTTGCTTCAGGCATATGTCTCCTCTGATCCTGCTGATGTATCATGGAAATTATCAAGTAGTATCATACATCTCTTTACGGATCTCTTTACTAGTTATCTTAACAATTCAAGAGTATTGAATCAGGGTATGAATTATTAAATTAGGTCACCTAGGTTTAAATCCAATCTACCCCAATATTGTGTTATTTAACATGTTTCATCTGTAGCCGCTTTGTATGTGATGTGATCATTAGTACCTAAATCTTTGGAATAAGAGTTAAAAAACAAACCAAAAAACACATAAAATTCAGCTAGTAAAAATAAAAAATCAATACATGTGAAATTCTGTACACAGAGCCTGACACATAATACATGTTTCGTAAATTTTTTTTTATATTATTGGTAATATTGTTTAACCTCTGTGTCTCTATTACCTTAAACATTACCTAACGTGACCCATTTCTTAATTCACTAATTAAGTGAATTTTATTTGGGCATTTATGTCAAGCATTATGTAATCGCAGGATGTAAAAACATAAAGAGTAAGTATGACACGTGGGTGAACAAATGAATGAAAGAATAAGCAAAGGTACTATTCTTATTCATAAAGTGCTATCAAGTAGTAGAAAAGACATGCATGCAAAGAATATAACAAAGAGTATGTATCAGTTTGGGCTCAGTGCAGGAAGTAAATCTTTCCAAAGTATGTCAAACAGAAAGGAAATCTAATTCAGATCATTTATAGCTTGAAAAAATTGTGGAATGGGCTAGGAATGAAAGTCAGGATCAGCCAGAGATTCCCAAGTTTAAGTGCACATCACTAAAATCCAGAGAATACTAGGCTACTCCTACTGTCACAGCTGTCTCCCATTCACATGATAGTGGTGACTAACAGCTGGGGATCTGAGTGTGTGGCTCCTCAACTGCCTGTATGTGCTCTGGTCTCCACAACTTTGTTTTCCGTGAGCAAAAGCAGACAGATGCTTTTCATCTAACTTTCACAGCCAAAATCATATGAGGGTGCAAATAATTAGACACCACTGAGCAAGTCTATGAAATGTACTTCTCTTTCCAAGCACTCCTATGACAAAGTGGAAATAGATTTTGTAGGAAAATGTTTCCTTTTAAAAGTCTCTGCTTTTTAATCTATATTCGATACCCCCTTAAAAAAAAATTCTACCATTCCAATCTCAGTATCAGTCACTTCACAGGCTCCCATAGAACACCATTTTTGTAGATCTATCTAGTGTTCCAGCGATGAAGTACGTTATCAGGATTTTATGAAACACAGAGTAGAAGCATGAAAGAGTAGCTAAAGTGGAGTGTGTGGGTCCAGGAGGGCTTCCTCAAAGAGCACTGTGACAAAGAAAGCAAGGAAGCAGTTACAATAAAGTCCATGTATTATTTCATGTAAGAGGTTTCCTTGAAAGGAAAGAATTCCCTGCTGAAGATATTTTTTTATTTGGAAAAATATATTTGTGGAATGCTATTAACAGAGTACTAATAACAAAGCTGAGCGTAGACATGAGGATAATTCAGTCTATTTTTACCAATAAATACTTAAATGCTTGAGGGACTGAAATTCTATTCATTCAGTTTATATTGGCTCATGGCATTAAACACTCGCAAACAGGTAATTTTGTCTGCCACAATCTAGACTTTAACGAATGATTTGGAATTTTAGTAATGTAGTCTTTCATAAAGTATGTGCTTTGTTTAAGCTGTGCTCAAACAAAACTAGACATAAAAAAAAATCTGAAATAACTGTTTTTTTCTCTCATTTCTTATTATAAAATCAGAGTAAATTTCCATTATCGGAAAATTATTAATCTTGTCTTTAGATATGACAGGCAATGAAGAGGAGGTAAAAATAATTAAATTTATTTTATTTTTATTATATATATCGCTGTTGATTTTATTGGGAAATGAAGCTTCATCACTTAAAAATGTTATATTTTATTCATATTCCACATGAAAATATTATTGATTAACATTCCACAATTTCTAAAGAGCTAAGAAATCCAGTTAAAATGTATCATAAATTCACATTTTAATAGTAAATCTGTAATTTAACTGTGAGATACAGAGAGGTAATCCACCAAAAGTCACTTTACTGTAGAAGGCAGCAAATGAGTTTTCCAAAGAGTTACCTCATATAATCCATCATCTGATAAATGTTATTACTAACCTTGACCACTTTCAACTCTTGAAATTTGTTATCTCATCAGTCCCAGTGAGAGATATAAGCATTATTAAAAATTACTTCTTAGATGTTAAAAATTATAATTGATAATATTTCCTAATTATATTGAAAATTTTACATTAATATTTTAAAAATTGATGTTTACATTATTTTACTTTTATTCTCTTTGAATCAGGTTCCTTTTAATTCTTTTCTGAACTGCAAGATGGGTCTAAGGTGAAAAAATATTTCTTATTTTACCAAACCATATTTAATTTTTAGTGTTAAAAATGTCCTTTCCTTAGGCTTTTAAAGATTATACAGGTGGAAGAGTGCTTATCAGAAGAGTTTGGATTTTGGAGTTTTGGATTTTAACAATGCTCAACCTGTAGTATACTGGTGACATTTTACTATTTTTTAAAGGGAAGAGAAGGTACCAAAGTAAAATTGTCTTATACAAAGCAAATGATAAAAGATATTTACTTTCATCATAAACGATCATAAATATCTCTGCCTACTGCATTGTACTTTTTTATAATAAGCTCAGAAATTTTAGAATTTTTTGCCAAGTTTAACTAAAATTTTATAAGCAGACTTCCACAGTTATGATATATTGGATGATTGTCAAACATTTAAAAAATTATCACTGCTTTTCAAAAACTTTATTTTAATTTACAAAGATATGATTATCGTATGATAAAAAAGATGATAATCAATACAACAGCAGACATGTTGGTTGACTGGGAGCAATGTGGTTTAGGAAATTGACTTGAGATAAAGGAATAAGCCTGACAGGTTGAACTGCAGTGGCATAGGTCTATCAGTGATTCTTTGACTAATCACTATGTGACCACATTTTGGCCCTGAAACACACAAAACAGAATTGTTGGAATCCCTGTTTTTAGATCAGAGAGAATTTCTATCATCATTGAAAATAGTAGAGCACTTACTACTATTGGCAGGTAGCTAACAATCATGAGGAGTGATGTAAACAAAAAATGATAGAAGAAAAGAAAATAGCATAGTCTTTGATAACATAATTTAACCACAGAATCAATCAAACTAAATGTCCAGCTTTTTTCTAGCTTTCCTATTAAGTAAGCTAATAGATATATCTTTTGCTTAAGCAAATTTTGTTTGGTTTTCTGATAATTATGCCTTAAAATTTCCTGATAAATAGCAAAAGTAAAAATCTCTTTTTCTTATACCTTCTAAACATTCCACACTGAGACAACCGATGTTAACTATTACAAATTGATGTCTTTATTTCTTTAAGTTAATTATTATTATACTTTAAGTTCTAGGGTACATGTGCACAACATGCAGGTTTGTTACATAGGTATAGATGAGCCATTTTGGTTTGCTGCGCCCATCAACTCGTCATTTACATTAGGTATTTCTCCTAACGCTATCCCACCCCCAGCCGCCCACCCTCTAATAGGCCATGGTGTGTGATGTTCCCCTCTCTGTGT
>NW_012114500.1:4081441-4089610 GCF_000951035.1 Colobus angolensis palliatus | reverse complement strand
CACTGTCTTCCACAATGGTTGAACTAATTTACACTCCCATCAACAGTGTAAAAGTGTTCCTATTTCTCCACATCCTCTCCAGCATCTGTTGTTTCCTGACTTTAATGATCGCCATACTAACTAGTGTGAGATGGTATCTCATTGTGGCTTTGATTTGCATTTCTCTGATGACCAGTGATGATGAGCGTTTTTTCACATGGCTGCGTAAATCCCTTCTTTTGAGAAGTGTCTGTTCACATCCTTTGCCCACTTTTTGATGGGATTGTTTTTTTTCTTGTAAATCTGTTTAAGTTCTTTGTAAAATCTGGATATTAGCCCTTTGTCAAATGGATAGATTGCAAAAAATTTCTCCCATTCTGTAAGTTGCCTGTTCACTCTGATGATAGTTTCTTTTGCTGTGCAGGAGCTCTTTAGTTTAATTAGATCCCATTTGTCAATTTTGGCTTTTGTTGCCATTGCTTTTGGTGTTTTAGTAATGAAGTGTTTGCTTATGCCTATGTCCTGAGTCGTATTGCCTAGATTTTCTTCTAGTTTTTATAGTTTTGAGTCTTACATTTAAGTTTTTAATCCATCTTGAGTTAATTTTTGTATAAGGTGTAAGGAAAGGACCCAGTTTCAGCTTTCTACGTATGGCTAGTCAGATTTCCCAGCACCATTTATTAAATAGGGAATCCTTTCACCATTGCTTGTTTTTGTCAGGTTTGTCAAAGATTAGATGGTTGTAGATGTGTGGTGTTATTTCTGAGGCCTCTATTCTGTTCCATTGGACTATATCTCTGTTTTGGTACCAGTACCATGCTGCTTTGGTTACTATAGCCTTGCAGTATAGTTTGAAGTCAAGTAGTGTGATGCCTTCCACTTTGTTCTTTTGGCTAAGGATTGTTTTGGCTATGTGGGCTCTTTTTTGGTTCCATGTGAAATGTAAATTAGGTATTGCCAATTCTGTGAAGAAAGTCAGTGGTATCTTGATGGGGATAGCATTTAATCTATAAATTACCTTGGGCAGTATGGCCATTTTCACAATACTTATTCTTCCTCTCCATGAGCATGGCATGTTATTCCATTTGTTTGTGTCCTTTTTTATTTTGTTGAGCAGTGGCTTGCAGTTCTCCTTTAAGGGGTCCTTCACTTCCCTTTTAAGTTGGATTCCTATTTTATTCTCTTTGTAGTAATTGTGAATGGGAGTTCAGTCATGATCTGGCTCTCTGTTCTTGGTGTATAGGAGTGTTTGTGATTTTTGCATACTGATTTTGTATCCTGAGACTTTGCTGAAGTTGCTTATCAGCTTAAGAAGATTTGGGACTGAGATGTGGGAGTTTTCTAAATATACAGTCATTTCATCTCCAAACAGAGACAATTTGACTTTCTCTTTTCCTAATTAAATAGCCTTTATTTCTTTCTCCTGCCTGATTGCCCTGGCCAGAACTGCCAACACTATGTTGAATAGGAGTGGTGAAAGAGGGCATCCTTATCTTGTGCTGGTTTTCAAAGGGAATGCTTCCAGTTTTGTCCATTCAGTATGATATTGGCTGTGGGTCTGTGATAAATAGCTCTTATTATTTTGAGATATGTTCCATCAACACCTAGTTTATTGAGAGTTTTTAGAATGAAAGGCTGCTGAATTTGGTTGAAGGTTTTTACTGCATCTATTGAGATAATCATGTGGTTTTTGTCATTGGTTCTGTTTACGTGATGGATTACGTTTATTGATTTGTGTATGTTGAAACAGCCTTGCATCCCAGGAATGAAGCTGACTTGGTCATGGTGGATAAGCTTTTTGATATGCTGCTGGATTCAGTTTGCCAGTATTTTATTGAGGATTTTTGCAAGTATATGATATCTTTCACATCTTGTGTCTACTTTTACAAAACGAGGTCTACCTCTATAGATGATAGATAGATGATAGATACTGTATTAGTCTGTTCTCATGCTGCTAATAAAGACATATCTGAGGCTAAGTAATTTATAAGGGAAAGAGGTTTAATTGACTCACAGTTTCTCATGGCTGGGGAGGATTCACAATCATGGTAGAAGGTGAAGGAGGTAAAAAGTCATGTCTCACATGGTGGCAGGCAAGAAAGTATATGCAGGAGAGTTCCCTCTTATAAAACCATCAGCTCTCATGAGACTTATTCACTATCATGAGAACATTCACAGAAAAGATCCTCCCCATGATTCAATTACCTTCCACCAGGTCCCTCCCACAACATGTGGGAATTATAGGAGTTACAATTCAAAATGAGATTTGGGTGGGGACACAGTAAAACTGTATCATTCTACCCCCAGCAACTCACAAATCTCATGTCCTCAAATTTCAAAATCAATCATGCCATCCCAACAGTTCCCAGAACTTTTGACTCATTTCAGCATTAACTCAAAAGTCCACAGTCCAAAGTCTCATCTAAGACAAGGAAAGTCCCTTCTGCCTATGATCCTGTAAAATCAAAAGCAAGTTAGTTACTTCCTAGATACAATGGAGGTACAGGCACTGGGTAAATTCAGCTATTCAAAATGGAAGATATTGTCCAAAACATAGGGGCTACAGGCCCCATGAATTTCTGGATTCCAGTGGGTCAGTCAAATCTCAAAGCTCTGAAATGATCTCCTTTGACTCCATATCTTACATCCAGGGCACACTGATGAAAAAGGTGGGTCCCCATGGTCTTGTGCAGCTCCACCCTTGTGGCTTACAGGGTATACCTCCCCCGTCCTGTATGCTTTCACAGGCTATCATTGAGTATCTGTGGCTTTTTCAGGCAAACCGCACAAGCTGTCAGTGGATCTATCATCCACCAGTGATAGATCCGTCAGTAGATAATAGATCCACCAACAGCTTGCACCATTTGCCTGGAAAAGATACAGACACTCAATGCCAGCCAGTGACTCTCTTTTCACACAACTAGGCGGTGCCCCAGTGAGGAGTCTGTGTGAGGATTCCCATCCTACATTTCCGTCCTGCACTGCCTTAGCAGAGTTCTCCATGAGGGCTCTGTCCCTGAAGCCCTCCTGTGCCTGGACATCCAGGCACTTCCATACATCCTCTGAAATCTAGGGAGAGGTTCCCAAACCTCAGTTCTTGATTTTTGTGCACCCGTAGGTCCAACACAATGTGTAAGCCACTAAGGCTTGGGACTTGCACGCTCAGAAACAGCCTGAACTGTTTGTTGACCCCTTTTAGCCACAGCTAGCATGCAAGGCACCAAATTCTGACACTGCACAAAGGAGCCAGGTCTTGGGTCTGGCCTACAAAATCATTTTTCCCTCTTAGGTCTCTAGGCCTGTAATGGGAGAAGCAGCTGTTAAGACCTCTGACATGCCCTGGAGACATTTTCCCCATTGTCTTAGCGATGAACATTTGACCCTTCTTTTCTTATGCAAATTTCTGCAGCTGACTTGAATTTCTCTTCAGGAAAATGAGCTTTTCTTTTCTATTGCATTATCAGACTCTAAATTTTACAGACATTTATGTGTTACTTTCCTTTTAAATAATAAGTTCCCATTACAAACAATATCTTTGTGAATATATCAAACTGAACCCTTTTGATAGCCCCCAAATTAACTCTTAAAAGCTTTGCTGCTTAGAAATTTCTTCCACTAGATACCCTAAGTGATCTCTCCAGTTTAAAGTTCCACAGATTTCTAGGGCAGGGGCAAAATGCTGCCAATCGCTTTGCCAAAGCATAACAAGTGTCACCTTTGCTTCAGTTCCCAGCAAGTTCCTCATCTCCATCTGAGATCACTTTAGTCTGGACCTTATTGTTCATATAACTGTCAGCATTTTGGTCAAAGCCATTCAACAAGTCCCTAGGAAGTTCCACACTTTTCCACATTTTCCTATCTTCTTCTGAGCCCTTCAAACTGTTGCAACCTCGGACTGTTACCCAGTTCCAAAGTTGCTTTCAGATTTTCAGGTGTCTTAAGAGCAACACCCGCCCTACTGGTAGCAATTCACTGTATTAGTCAGTTCACATGCTGCTAATAAACACACCTGAGACTGGGTAATTTATAAAGGAAAGAGGTTTAATTGACTCACAGTTCCACATGGCTGGGGAGTCCTAACAATTATGGCAGAAGGCAAATGAGGAACAAAGTCACATCTAACATGGCGGCAGGCAATATAACATGGGCAGGGGAGCTCCGCCTAATAAAACTATCAGATCTTGTGAGATTTATTCACTATCATAAAAAATCACAAAAAAGACCTGCCCCATGATTCAATTACCTCTCACTGTGTCCCTGCCAAGACATGGGAATTATGGGGGTTACAGTTCAAGATGAAATTTGGGATGGGACACAGACAATCCATCTCAGATAGATATGTAGGTACATAGATAAATGATAGACAGTTAGACAGACAAATAGATAGATAATAGAAGATTTTTTTAAATATTAAGTATTACATTTTAAAAATAGGATCATAGTGGTCACAGTGAACATTTAACAATATGTTTTCTCACTTAGCAGTATAAAATGGCCACTTTTCATGTCATTATACGTAACTTGAAAAATTATTTATAAGGATTGCATAGTATATTACAGTGCAAATGATCTTTTAATTTTTTAACACATTTTCTCATAATGAAAATGTATTTTGAATTATTATAAATACACATATCTTTGAGTGTGAAAATATTTTTAGTATAAATTCATCACAATAAAAATAAAATTGTTCTTCATTTTGATTGTCTTGTTTATCTGTGAAATAATGGTTAAGTAGTTTATGATATATCACAGAGCTAATGTTATAGTTTACATTTAGCTCAGGTCATCTGACTTTAGAGCCAGCACTCTTATGGCTTATATCATATCAACTCCTCTCTAGGATTTGGTTTTGAATTGCATAAAGTTTATGATTAAACTTTAGGAAGATTTATCTCTCCACTTTTATATTTCTTTGTTTTTAGAAAAAATATAGTATTTCTTATGTAAGTGAGTATTTCTTATGTAAGTGAGGCATTTCTCATTAAATACAATGCAAGGTATTTTGCAGTTTGCATTGATGTTTGAAATTAAATGTTTTTTGGTTTTGTTTTGTTTTGTTCTTATCAGAGGTACCAAGAAAGAATAGTATAAAAGGCCAAATATTCCTGGAGTGTCAATTTATTATATAAAGAGTAATCTAAACAGCAGGCCAAGATAGTAGAATGATATATTTGATGTGCTATAAGAAAAAAATACATTCCAGTTAAGAATACTTTACCCAACCAAGCTGTTCTTCAGAGATATAGGCAAGGTAATGACTTTGCCAAACAAATAAAAGTTGTGGGGAGTTCATCACCACAGGAAAGGCATTATAAAAATTGCTAAAGGGAATTCTTCAAATTGAAACCAAATGGCAATATGAGAGCACATGAAAGAATTATAACTCAGTGGTTAAGGAAAATATATATGCAAACGCACAGTACTCTAATATTTTTATAGTAATGTGTAAATCAGCTTTAACCCTAGTGTAAATGTTGAAAGGTGGAAGTATTAAGAATAACTATAATTATAATAATTAACTAATGCACAATATTTTAAAATGTAATTTTGACATCAATAGCAGAAAGAGTATTGTGTAGGGAGAAGAAAATGTATGGCATTTTTATATGTGAGGGAAGTTAAATTATTATCAGCTTAAAATAGGCCACTGCAAGAAGATTATGTAAGCCCTGTGGTATTCACAAAGAAAAATTTATAGTAGATACACAAAAATTAAAGAAATGTATAGTGGATATGAAAATTGAAAATTAAAAATTAAAATATACCATTGTAAATAAATTATCAAAGATAAATTATGAAATTATAAAAAAACAAAAAAGAAGAAAAGAAAAAAGAACTACAAAAGAGAACATAATTAACAACATGTAAACAGCAAGTTCTTACCTATCAATATTTACATTTTTTGTTGTTGGTTTTGTTTTTGAGACAGAGTCTCACTCTGTTGCCCAGGCTGGAGCGCAGTAGCAGGATCTCAGTTCACTGCAACCTCTGCCTCCTGGGTTCAAGCAATTCTCCTGCCTCAGCCTCCCAAGTAGCTGGGACTATAGGCATGTGCCACCACGCCTGGCTAATTTTTTTGTATTTTTAGTAGAGATGGGGTTTCACTGTGTTAGCCAGGATGGTCTTGATCTCCTGACCTCATAATCTGCCCACCTTGGCCTCCCAAAGTGCTGGGATCACAGGCATAAGCCACCGTGCCCAGCTGTTGGCTTTTTGTTTGTTTGTTTTGAGACAGAGGCTTGCTCTGTCACCTAGTCTGGAACACAGTGGTGTGTTCTCGGCTCACTGAAACCTCCACCTCCTGGGTTAAAGTGATTCTCCTGCCTTAGCCTTCTGAGAAGCTGGGATAACAGGTGCATGCCACCACACCTAGCTAATTGTATTTTTAGTACAGACAGGGTTTCACCACGTTGACCAAGCTGGTCTTGAACTTTTGGCCTCAAGTGATCCACCCACTTCCACCTCCCAAAATGCTGGGATTACAGGCATGCCCAGCCTCATGCACAGCCTCAACATTTACTTTAAATTTAAATGGATTAAACACTCCAATAAAAAGTTGTAAAGTGGACAAATGGGCACAAAAAACAAGATCCAACTACGTGCTATCCACAAGACTGGCTTTAGCTTTAACGACACACATACATTAAAAGTGAAGGAATGGGAAAAGATATTCCAAGTAAATTGTAATCAAAACAGAGAAGAAGAGTGGCATGGCTATATTTTTATCAGACAAAACAGACTTAAATCAAAAACTGTTACAAGACAAGGAAAGTTATTGTATAATTATAGAAGAGTTAATGTATCAATTAAACATAGCAATTTGAATACATTTTCACATACCAACAGAGCACCTATATACAAAGCATATATTAACAGAAATCAAAAACAAAATAGACAGCAATGCAATAATACTAGGAGACTTCAATACTCTACTCTCAACTATGGATCAATCATACAGACAGAAAATTAATAAGAAAACAACAGACTTTAACAATGCTATTGACCAAATGAATGAAACAGATATATGGAATATTCAACATTCCATCCAACAGCAACAGGAGGAAAACTGAAAATTTCAAAATATGTAGAAATTAAGCAATACACTTCTGAGCACCAGTGAGCCAAAGAAGATATCAAAAGAAAAATTTTTAAAAATCTTGAGACAGCTGAAAGTGAAATGAAACGCACCAAAACATACAGAATGCAACAGAAGCAGCACTAAGAGGAAACTTTACAGTGATAAATGCCTACATGAAAAAAGAAGGTCTCAAATAAACAACTTACCTCAAGGAAATAAAAGAAGAACAAGTTAAGCCTAAAGAGGAAAAAAAAAGGTTAGAGCAAAGTAAATGAAATAGAAGAGGCAAGGATCCTGAGAAAATGATAGAGTAGAAAGCACCAAAAATCTTTCTCTTCACCCAGACTACAATTGCACTAGCAAAACCTGTCTACATAACAATTTTAAAGGTCTGGTATCTATTTGAAGTATTGAAACTTACAGGGGAAGGCATAGATGGTAAATTTCAGTTAACTTCTGACAATTTTAATTCACAGCAAGATATATCTACACAGCCACCAGCCCCTTGGCAGGCAGCTGTGTACGTATTGCTGAAGCAGTTTGCAGGCCGCTGGTGGGAGCCAGGGTGGGCAAAAAGTATCCTGTCCTCCAAAAACATGGGATTTTGTTCAGATTACTGTTTGCTGATGCTTATATTGGAGATGCAAACACAGAGTGGGGCCACCATTCTTGCATCCCTCCTCACGCTGTTGCAAGACCCTTCACCTTGGTCTGAAGCAACTTCCATGAGATTTAAAAGAGCCAACACCCCCTTATATTTTTTACTTTTCTTACCTCACTCCCATTTTTCTCTTTTTCTGTATTGGGAACTAGATATTTAAAGTCTAGAACATTCAAAAGCAACGTATATATAGAGAATTTAGAAAGTCATCATGCGTACTAAGGTTCAAAAAAGACCTGAGAAGAAATTGAGTTTATACCACAGGTTTACATTACAGTAGGAATAGCCTACAAAATGGAAAGAAAAAAAAAGAAATGTCCTGGCTAACATGGTGAAACCCCGTCTCTACTAAAAAATACAAAAAAAAAACTAGCTGGGCGAGGTGGCGGGCGCCTGTAGTCCCAGCTACCTGGGAGGCTGAGGCAGGAGAATGGCGTAAACCCGGGAG
>NW_012114500.1:4076072-4081391 GCF_000951035.1 Colobus angolensis palliatus | reverse complement strand
AAAAAAAAAAAAAAAAAAAGAAAACTAAAAAATCAGCAAATCCTGGGACAAAAGGAGAACCTGATTTCCAGATTTACTGCACTATTATATTCAAATGTCCAGTTTTCACCAAAAAAAGACGTGAGATAAACAAAGAAACAGGAAAATATAGCCTATTCAAAAATAAATAAGTGAACCAGAAACTGTCCCTCAGAAAGACTAGATGGCACATTTGCTAGAAAAAGAATTCAAAGCAACCATCTAAAAAATGCTCAGCAATCTACAGGAATACGTGGAGAATGTCCAAAAATAATGTATAATAAAAATGTAAACTTTTATATGTCCAAAAATAATGTATAATAAAAATGAAAAATTTTTTTATATGTCCTTCATTCTGTTGATGTGGTGTATCATACGTTGATTTGCATATATTGAACCAACCTTGCATCAGTGGTATAAATAGCACTTGATTATAGTGTATTATCTTTTTGATATCCTATTGAATTAAAATTTCTAGTATTTGTTAAGGATTTTTGGATGAATGTTCAACAGGAATATTGGCCTGTAGTGTTGTTGTTGTTGTTGTTGTTGTTGTTGTTGTTATGTCCTAGTCTGGTTTTGGTAGAGCATATAGTTTTTTGTGATCGTCTCTGAGGATTGTTTGTGTTTCTGTGGTGTTAGGTGTATTGCTCCCCTGGTTTTATTTCTGATTTTGGTTATTTGGGTCTTACATTTGTATTTTCTTGGTTAGTTGAGGTAGTAGTTTATCGATTTTTTCATCTTTTTGAAGAATCTATTTTTCATTTCAGTTCTTTGTAATTTTTGGTATTTTTACATTAAGGTATTTTCTGATCTTATTATTTCCTTTTTCTGCTAATTCTGGGTTTGGTTTGTTCTTGCTTTCCTAGTTTCTTGAGTTACATCATTGGATTATTTAAATATTTCTATTTTTTGATGTAATCCATTATTGCTATAAACTTCCCTCTTCTTGGTGTTTTTGTTGTAGCCCATGGGTTTTGGTACATTGTGTTTTCATTTAATTTGTTTTAACAATTATTGTTTTTAAATTTCTGTCTGAACTTCTCCATTGGCTCAATGGTCATTCAGAGATATGTTGATGAATTTTTATTCATTCACATGGTTTCTAAAGCTTCTCTTGTTATTGATTTCTAGTTTTATTTCATATTGGCCTGAAAAGATGCTTGACATTATGTCAATTTTAGAAATCTGGTGAGACGTGTTTGTGGCCTGGAATATGGCCTATCCTGGAGGATGTTTCATGTGCTGGTGAGAAAGATGTGCATTCTGCATTTGTTCAATAAAATGTTTTATAAACGCCTATTAAGGCCATTTGCTTTCAAGTCCAGTTTAAGTCCAATATTTCTTTGTTGATCTTCTGTCTAGAAAATCTGTCTAATGCTGAAAGTGGGGTGTTGAAGTCCCCCACTATTATTGTATTGGTGCCTGACTTGATCAATCTAGTAATATTGGCTTTATGCATATAGATCATCCGGTGTTGGGTGCATATGTATTTAGACATTTTTTTCTAACTGAATTGATCCCTTTATCACTATATAATTAACTTATTAATCTTTTTATTGTTTTTGCCTTAAAGTATGTTTTATCGGATATAGGTATAGCTATTCTTGCTCACTATTTTTAACTTTTTAATTTTTAATTTTTGTGGGTATATAGTAGGTATGTATATATTTATGGAGCACATACGAGTTTTTGATATAGGCATGCAATGCATAATAATAACATGGAAAACTGGGTATCCATTTCCTCAAACATTTATGTTTTGTGTTACAAATAATCCAATTACACACTTTTGGCTACTTGTAAATGTACAATTAATAATCTCCTTTTTGTGCTATCAAATAGTAGGTCTCATTCATTCTTTCTATTTTTTTTTTCTACCCATTAAGCATCCCCACCTCCCCTTCATGTTCCTTCCCTCCATCCTGGTATGGTAATCATTCTTCTACTCTCTGTGTCCAGGAGTTCAATCATTTTGATTTTTAGATTCCAAAATATAAGTGAGAACATGTGATGCTTGTCTTTCTGTGCCTGGCTTATTTCACTTAATATAATAATCTCCAGTTCTATCCATGTTTTTGCTAATGACAGGATCTCATTCTTTATATGGCTGAATAGTGCTCCATTCTTTATATGTACCATATTTTATCTGTTCAACTGTTCATGGACACTTAGATTGTTTCCAAATCTTAGCTATTGTTAACAGTACTGTAATAAACGTGATTGCAGATATCACTGACATACTCATTTTGATCCTTTTGAGTGTTTACCCAGCAGTGAAATTGCTGGAATATCATGCAGCTCTATTTTCGGTCTTTTAGAAACCTTATATTTTGTTCATTTTTTTATCAGATTGTTAGATTTTTTTCCTATAGAGTTATTTGAGCTCCTTATGTAGTCTGAGTGTTAATCCCTTGTCAGATAGAAAATTCAATAATTTTTCTTCTATTCTTTGGTTGTCTCTTCACTTTCTTAATTGTTTCCTTTGTTTTGCAGAAGCTTTTTAACTTGATGTTATCCCACTTGCCCATTTTCACTTTGGTTGCCTGTGCTTGTAGGGTATTGGTCAAGACATTTTTGTCCAGACCAATGTCCTGGAGAGTGTCCGCAGTGGTTTACTATAGTGGCATTATAATTTGAAGTCTTAGAGGTAAGGCCTTTGATTTTTGTATATGGCAAGAAAGAGAAGTGTAGTTTCATTCTTCTTTGTATGGATATCCAATTTTCCAGCACCATATATTAAAGACACTGTCTTTTCCCCCAGTGTATGTTCCATGCATTTTAGTAAAAACAAACAAACAAAAAAAATTTACTGTAGGTGTGTGGATTTATTTCTAGGTTTTCTATTATGTTCCATTTGTTGATATGTCTGTTTTTATGCCAGTATCATGCTGTTTTGGTTACTATAGCTCTGTAGTATAACTTGAAGTCAGGTAATCCCTTCAGTTTTGTTCTTTTTGCTCAGGATAGCTTTGGCTATTCTGAGTCTTCTGTGGCTCCATATAAATTTTAGGATTATTTTTCCATTTATCTGAGGAAGGTCATTGGTATTTTGATAGGGATTGTGTAAAATCTGTAGATTGCTTTGGGTAATATAGACATTTTAATAACATAGATTCTTCCAATTCTTGAACATAGAATGTCTTTCCATTTTTGGTGTTCTTTTCAATTTCTTACATCAATTTTTTTATAGTTATTATGATACAGATCTTACACTTCTTTTGGTTAATTCCTAGGTGTTTAATTTTATGTGTGGCTATTGTAAATGAGATTATTGTTTTATTTCTTTTTCATATTGTTCACTGTTGGTCTACTGATTTTTGTATGTTATTTTTTTATCCTTCAAATTTACTGAATTTGTGTATCAGTTGTAATAATTTTTTTGTGGAGTCCTTAAGCTTTTCCAAATTTAAGATCATACCATCTGCAAACAAGAATAATTTGACTTTTTCCTTTCCAATTTAGATGACTTTTATTTCTTTCTCCTGTGTGATTGTTCTAACTAGGACTTCCAGCACTATGTTGAATAGCAGTGTTGACAGGGGGCATCCTTGACATGTTTTGGATCTTAGAGAAAGGGCTTTTAGTTTTTCCTCATTCAGTATAACACTAGCTGTGGGTCTGTCATATATGGCTTTTATTATGTTTAGGTTTGTTTCTTCTATACCCAGTTTTTAAAAGTTTTTATCATGAAGAGATGTTGATTTTATTAAATGCTTTTTCATCATCATTTGAAATTATCACATGGTTTTGTCCTTCATTCTGTTGCTATGATGTATCACATGGATTGATTTGCAGATGTTGAACCATCTTTGCACCCCTGGGATAAATCCCACTTCATCATGATGAATTACCTTTCTAATGTGTGCTGGTTTTCTAGTATTTTGTTGAAGATATCTGCATCAATACTAATCTGGGATATTGGCCTGTAGTTTTCTTTTTTGATGTGTCTTTTTCTGGTTTTGGTATCTGGGTAATACTGGTTTTGTAGAATAAGTTTGGAAGTATTCCCCCCTACTCTATTTTTTGGAATAGTTTGAGAAAGATTGGTACTAGTTTTTCTTTAAATGTTTGGTAGAATTCAGCAGTGAAGCCTTTGGGTCCCAGAATTTTCTTTACCGGAAACTTTTTATTACAGCTTTAATTATGTTACTTGTTATTGGTCTGTTCAGATTTTGGATTTCTACATAGTTAAATCTTGATAGGTTGTATGTGTCTATGAATTTATCTATTTTTTCTGTATTTTCCTATTTATTGGTATATCATGGCTTATGGTATCCACTAATGATCTTCTTAATTTCTGCAGTATCAGTTGTAATGTTTCCTTTTTTTATTTCTGAAATTATTTACTTGGATCATGTCTCTTTTTTTTCTTAGTCTAGGTAAAGGTTTGCCAATTTGTGTTAATTAATATTTCTTTGTTGATTTTCTGTCTGGAAGATCTTTCCAATGTTGAAAGTATGATGTTGAATTCTCCCTGATAACTTTTAGTTTATATTTGAGTGAAATATTTGTTTTACATTCCTTTATTTTCAGCTTATACATGTCTTTACAGATAAAATGCAATTCTGATAGGCAGCATATATTTGGATCATTTTTTTTAATTCTTTCATCCAGTCTACATCTTTTAAGTAAATATTTTAATCAATTTGTTATCTAGGTTACTAATATGTGAAGTTTTGTTAATTATTTTATGATTGTTTTATATATTTTTTATTTGTTCTCCCCCCCCCCCTTATATGTCACTGTGGTTTTGTGGTTATCCCTAGTGGTACCATTTAAGTCCTTTCTCTTTCTCATTTGTGTTTTAGCTTTACAGTTGAGTTTTATACTTTTGTGTGTTTTCATGATGGTAAATGTCATTCTTCCTTGTCCAGGTTTAGGATTCCATAGAGCATTTCTGGATGGTGAGCCTAATGCTGACGAATTTCCTCAGCTTTTGCTTCTCATGAAAATACTTTATTTCTTCTTCATTTATGAAATATAATTTTGCTCAATATAGTACATTTGTCAGACTTTTTTTCTTTCGGAACTTTGAATATGTCATTTTCATTCTATTCGGTCCTGAAAGATTTCAGCTGAGAAATCTGCTGAGAAATCTGCTGTTAGTCTGGTGGGGTTCTTATAGGTTAACTAGACACTTTTCTTTCTCTGTCTTTAGAATTGTGTCTTTGTCATTGACTTTGGATTATTCTGACTATAACAGTGAATGAAAAAAAGTGTTTTCATTGAAGATATTAGTGAATCTCTGGCCTCCAAATCTGCATATCTAAATTTCCCTCTCTTTCTTTCTTTCTCTCT
>NW_012114500.1:4035699-4075931 GCF_000951035.1 Colobus angolensis palliatus | reverse complement strand
TCTTTCTTTCTCTCTCTCTCTCTCGCTCTCTCTTTCTCTCTCTCTCTCTTTTTTTCAGAGTTTTGCTCTTGTTGCCCAGGCTGGAGTGTAATAGCGTGATCTTGGCTCACCACAACCTCTGCCTCCCAGATTCAAGTAATTCTCCTACCTGAGCACTCGAGTAGCTGGGATTACAGGCATGTACCCCCATGCCTGGCTAATTTTTGCATTTTTAGTAGAGATGGGGTTTCTCCATATTGGTCAAGCTGGTCTCGAACTCCTGACCTTGGGTGATCTGTCCACCTCGGCCTCCCAAATTGCTGGTATTACAGGTGTAAGCCACCACATCTGGGGGTAATGCTTGTTCTTTCTGTCTCCTGGCCATGCATATCTAAATTTCTTGTTAGACTTGGGATATTTTCATCTATTACTTTGCTGAATAGATGTTCTGGCCAGTTTGGTGGCTCATGCCTGTAATCCTTGCACTTTGGGTGGCCAAGGTGGTAGGATCACTTCAGTCAAAAGTTTGAGCCCAGCCTGGTTTTTATCTCTACAAAAGCTAAACAAAATAAGCTGGGTGATGGTGCGTGCCTGTAGTCCTAGCCCAGGAGACTGAGGTGGGTTGATCACTTGAGGACAGGAAGTTGAGGCTGCAGCAAGCTGAGATTGTGACATTGCACTCCAGCCTGAGTGACAGAACAAGACTCTGTCAAAAAAAAAGAAAAAGAAAAGTAAAGTTAAGAAGAAAAGAAAAGTAAAGTAAAGAAAAGGTGTTTAAATCCTTTTGCTCTCCCTTCACCTTCGGAGACACTGAAAATTCCTATATTATTTTTAAATTATTTTTGATTAATATTTAATCTGACTAGGTTATTTCAAAAATCTGTCTCCAAGTTCTGAGATTCTTTCTTTTGCCAATCTAGTTTATCGCTGAAGCATTTAAATATATTGTGTACTTCATTCAATGAATTCTTCAGTTCCAAAATTTCAATTTGGTTATTTTTATGTTATTTGCCTCTTTGGTAATTTTTTTTTTCATATTCTGAATTTCTTTCCTAATTTCTTTTTTTTAAATTTCTCTTTGATCTCACTGAGCTTCTTTAGAATCAACAATTTGAATTTTTATTGGGATCTATTGTGGATAATTATTGTGTTCCTATGGAGGTGTCATATTTTCTTTTTCTTATGTTTCATGTGTCTTTATTGATATCCATGCATCTGGTGTATCAGTCATTTCTTATGATTTTTTAAATTTGCTTTCATAGGGAGGACTTTTTACTGAAGATGAATCCCCGGTGTTTGTTAATTGATTAGGGTACTTTAACTTTGATTCTGAATGTGAGCGGTAGTGTGGTCTCTGTATAATTTCTTTGGCTATAAACAGCATCATTTGTATCTGAGATTTTCTCAGTAGTTAGGGTGCAGTTATTCATTGAGGCTGTAGTACAGTCTTCGTGGAAACAAGGACACCCAGTTGGGCAGTCTTTGGGCCCAATGCTGGCAGGGAAGGGCTGAGTATGCTTATCACTGAGATCTAAGTTGGTGTATACTGGCACTAGTGATAGTGAGTGCAGGTAAACCAATTTTGGGGCCTCCCGGTGGCTTGCTCAGAGACTAGTAGTGACAGCCCTGGCCCAGGGAGGTACGCAAGTTCTCAGGCTCCTGGGCGGTTGATACGTCATGAATAATGGCACTGGCCCTGGCAGGATAGCACTCTGGGTCCCAAGAAGTGCATGCTAGTGTTGGCAAGGAATGTGACGGGCTGGGTATGCCAGTCGCCAGGTCTGCAGGTGACATAGGCAGGTAGGTGCCAGCTGTGGTTGTAGCAGCTGCGTGATTATGTACAACCTCAGGCCCCTGGGAGAAGTGCTCAGGTGCCAATGTTGGTGGACAGAGTTGGGTAATATTCTTGCTCCTGACTGTATGTTCTGGCATGGGGAGAGGGGCAAAGTTAGGCTGGGCTGGCTTCTACTCAGGCCCTCCAGTGGTGTATATAGTTGCTGGCCTTGGTAGGGAGGGCTGGTTCTTTCCCCAGGCCACCAGCACAATGCTCAAATTGAGTATGGCAGAGGCTGTGCTGCTGCCCTGCTACTGGGGTGAGGGTGGTGGTGGTAACACTTTTACTGATGGGAGCCTTGGCCAGTGGATGGGGAGTGCCCATGTCACTCACATCTCAATCCTAGCAGCACTTTTGTCTCAGTTCTGAGTGTGGTAGCCCATGGTTGCTCACTCTTAAATCCTAGGGTCAGCAGCCAGCTCTTCCCTCTTTTTTTCTCAGCAGCCAACATGACAGAAGCCAGCTCTGCTCTTGTCCCTCAGCCCCAGCACTGCAGAGATCCAGGATAGTATGCAGAATGGTCTTTTGGGGATGGGGCTCTATGATGGTGCCTTGATTGGTGGTGGCCCACACCTTGGTTTTGCCTCTGCATCATGTGCATTAACCTACTGTTGCTCATGCCTCAGCCAAAGGGGCATCATTCATGGCTTCTCTTGGGCCTCCACCCCAGCGTTGCTGAGTTCCAGGACAATGCACAGTCTTTTGCGAGTGGGATTCTAGACTGGCACTCCACTCACACCTGAGCCTTAAAAGCAGCAGGCTGTGCTTTGCTCATGCCTCCATTCTGGCTGTGGTGGCCTGTGGTTGCTGAATCCTAAGCTCTGGAGAGAATGACCCATGTTTCTTTTACAGTTTGTCCTAGCGCCACTGGACCGCAGGGCAGTGTGCAGTCTGTCGGAAGTGTAGTTCTAAAATGGTGCTGTACTATAGCTGCTAAGGTCTCAAGGACTGTGAGAGGCCCAGTGCAATCTTTCTCCCTGGGGCAGTGCTGTTGCACAATCTCCTGGCAGCTCATTAGGTAGTTTCAGGACCCATGAGGGTTGAGGGACTCTCTCATGACTAAGATTATAGGAGCCTACAGTGAGAATGTGGGCTTCTGAGGGTCTTTCACTGACCCTTTTCCAATGTTAGGTAGTTTCTCTTGGTTCGCAGCTGATCCTAGCCACACAGCCTACTTTGCTTCTTTCTCCATCCTTTCTTTAGGTATAGCCTGCCACTTTTCTGTTTAATTCCAGTGTTCTTTCTTAGATGAGCTATTCAAAGTGTGAATAGTTACCTACTTGTTATTTTGGTTCTTCTTAGTGGATGAAGCAAGTACAAAATGCCCCTAGTCAGTCACCTTGAAGCCTCTACCAACTCTAAAAATTTATTTTGAAAAAGATTCCTTACATAAAGTTTTGTGATATATTACCCTAAATTGCTTCTAAGATTAAAAAAAAAAAAAGATCCTTTTGTTTTTCCTGCTAAGGTGTAAGAAAGAGTAAGAGCAATTCCTGGTGACCTAAGCAGAATTTTCCTGAGCTTTCTATATAAAGAAATTATAGATAAATGGAGAATCTGACATGCAATTTTTTTGCTAGATTTGCAAATCAATTGTGACCTATTTACCTAATAGAAGGAATCATCACACTACTGACAGTTGTGAGGCAGTGTTAGTTAACTAACAAAACGAGCCAGGCATCTTGCAAAAATATGTATGTGCTTGATGAATTGTAATCATTTTCAGTTTAAATTGTGTCATGACTTTATAAAAATATTATCAGGAATGTATCATACATTTCTTATTTATAAGAAATTTGTTGTTTGAATATCATAGGGTAACAAGGAAATGTTGAAAATAATATCAAAGAGACAAAAATGAATATTTTAAAATTTACATTAATTTTACTATAAAGAGAGTAAGAAACATTGAAAGATTATGATCTTACATTATCAAGTTGACATTCAATTTCAAATAAACTCATTTGTAACAGAAGAGTTATTTGAACTGTTCTAGTTTGTATGTTGGTATAATACACATTCCAGACAAAAAGATGATCTTCAAAAAGCACATCAGCTTAGCAAAAATCCGTGGAATATTTTATTTTCCAAATCTGTAAAATATAACCATCCACAGTGTGATATTCAGAAAATGTTTTCCACACATCGCAAAACAGGTCTCTAAGGAGTCTAGTACAGTTTTACTTCAATAAAATATTTTTAAGATTTAGTATTTCAAGTTAGTATTTATAAATATAAACATAATCAGTTTAAATGATTAATAACAAAATAATTATACTTGGCTATTGACATAAATTCTTTTATTGTCTGCTACTGCTTTCAAAACACTCAAGTAATTTAGGTTTTATTCACCTTCTAATCACAAAGAATTTATTTTTTACAGAAATATAAGTAAAAATTGTTAGATCACTTAAATGAGAACAGAATATCTTGAAAAATCTTAATCTGAACAAAGCATCAATGGATATGCTTTGTGTATATCTGAATGCTTCAAATTTGTGATATATTTAGATGTTGACATTCACACTGCTAAAATGAGACTAACAGTGCCTGTTCTATAAATACCTGTTAGCAAATAAGAGAAGTAAAAGACTTTGTATGCCACAAAAATTTATTGTTCTTCAAATGTAAAATGTTATTGCCATTATGAATGATAAAATTCCTTAGTAGCTATTCCAAAATGTTAGTTTTGAACTATTTGAAAATTTAAAAGTCTCTTATCTTTCTCTGAGTACCCCAAAGTAGCAAACAAATCATTTTCTCTGATGTGGCAGTTCACTTTTTTATTTAAAAAGCAGGAGACAGTATTATAATAAAAAGGAAAAATCAGGTTCTTTAATTCAGAGAGCTATGACACATTAATCTTGGGAAAGTTTTCCACCCTTTTGAAGCTTATTGGATGTATGCAAAAGTGAACATAAAGATAATGCACATATATCACATAACCAGCACCTGCTATAGAGTTTACTCAACAACTGTAAACACTTGTTATTCTCTTCTGTCCTTCCACATGAGATTTTGAGGTTGTAATTTATGGTTCTGTTTAATCACATTTTAAGGTGCATCTATCACCCCCACGTGGACTACTTATTCCCATGATAATAACACTGGAGACCCTTAGGCTTCATTACATATATTTGCAAGTCATTAACTCAACTCCTACTAGTTCTTCAGGACTCAACAACTTTTCTTTTAGCCTTCCTAACTCCCAAGGCTGGGCTAAGCTTACTGTATATCTCACTTCATTTTGTGTATATTTGTAGGAGAGCACTTCCAATAATGCATTGTAATTGCCTGTTTATTTCCTGCTTCTCCTCAATTTTTACATCTTATGCAGGACTGCACCTCAATGCCCATCGCAGTGCCTAGCACAGAGAAATATATACTTGCCTGATGGGTGGACTAGTAAGATTATTTTATCAAGGCTCTTTGTATTTCTGCATAAAATCTAACTCCTCTTCTCTCGTTTAAAAACTGACAGTCTGTGTACCAGGCAAATGTATACAATCTACTTTTTTGTATAATCCTGCCTGATGTGGTCAGGGCTTCTTTGGATGAATTCTAGACTGCTTATGTTTGATTCTGATATCTAAGTTTACTAGCTGTGCAAATTTGGGTAAGTTACTTCACCTCTTTGTGTATGACTTTCCTACAGTCATACTGTATGTTATAATAGCTAATCATAGGATTCTGTGAAAATAAACGTTTACATGAGCATTTACTTAGGAGAGTGCCTGGTGCATAGGCTTGCTATGTTTACTTCCATATCCTTTTAATATCACTGATCTTAGCCCAAATTAAATGTAAGCAAAAATATTCTACAATTGATGACTTTGTTTTATTTATAAGTCATTCAATCCTAAAGTTTGGATAAGGGATATATTTTGACAAGATTCTAATAGATAAATCTTTTCTTGTGTGTGTGTCTGTGTGTGTTTATAGGTTTGTGCTTTTTAATCAAGGGCGTGAAAATAGCATATATATGTTGAAAGCTAGAATTTCATAGTAGCAAAACTATAGTCAGAAAGCTTCTAACAAGCTGATGAAGTCTTGTTTTGAACAAACTGATATACTACAAAAATATTAAAGAAGTATCTATTTTTAATGCATGCTTTAAGTAAATCATTCCACTGAATTTAATCTATCACAAATACTTCTATTAATCTCACTCATGAATTGTTGTGAGGGTCAATATCTTTTGTAGAATTATTATGGTATGATGATTATGACTTTGTTTGTTACTTTTTCTATTTACACACAATACTGTGCCTGCACGTTCAAATTAAAATGAATAACTTGGTGACTCTCCACGTATTCTAGATTTTTAAAATCTTTTGGATTCATTTATAAAGATCTGTGCTCTCCAATGTAGTAGTCACATGCCACATGTGGTTATTCAGTTCTTGAATTGTGGCTGCTATGAGTTGAGATGTTCTGTAAGTGTAAAGTAGCTACAAGATTTTGAAGAATTAATGAGAAAAAATGTAAAAGACATCATTAATAATTTCATACTGATTAGATATTAAAATGATAATATTTTGATATATTAAGTTAAATAAAATACATTGTTAAAAATAGTTTTACTTTTATCTTTTCACTTTTTTAATGTGACTACTGAAGTATTTGAAATTACATATTGTATTTAAATTCACATTGTATTTAAATTAGACATAATTTATCTGACTACTTTAACTGAAAGTTACTTTTAAAAAATGTTATTTGTTGACATGAAATAATCTCTTTATCCATTTTACCTTTTGAGTATAAACAGAATCTTAAAAACTATTTTATTTCTTTCCAAAGCTAATGTTTGACATAAAATCAAGTAATTATATATATGCATATATATATCATATATTTTGAAGATATAAGTCTAAAAGAACAAGCAGTCCAACTCAGATATTTTTGTAACTGTAATGTCCTGTTTATTAGACAGTTCCCAGATTTTCACCACTATGTTTTTTGTCTAATTTTTATCTATGCTTATATCAATACATTTATAAATCTATGCTTTATAAATACATAAATGAAAGGAAAGGGAAAGCTCTTCTTAAATTAGAATGACAACTAATAAATGTAGAAGAATTAGAAAATCACCATTTGTGAGTCATCATAATAAAATTTACTCAGATAAGACTGAATTATCAGTGAATATTAAAATTAGTGGGCAAAATTTTGCCGAGGAAAAAGATACTTACATAGATATACAAGTCACAAAATAATTATTTATTATAAAGGGTGAATAATTTTATGACGAAGAATGCCAGTGAAACACCATCCTAACTAAGCTAACATCACTAGGATGGAGCAAATCAAAATGTGTTGATAAGATGTAATGAGAAAAATGCAATTGCTTCTGTTATATTCATGCCCGAAATGAAGAACATGGATTTAATCGTGAGGAAACATCAGATAGACAAAAAAGAGGAACAATCTAGAAAAATGAAGTGACTCATACTCCAAAATCACTGTAGTCATGAAAGATAAGGAAAGGCTAAGGAATTATTGAAAAAACTCAAGAGACGTCATAACCATATGTGTTAATGTGATCTTAAATTGTATTCTGTACAGGTAGTGCAGTGGGTTGAATATTTGCTTCCTACCTTCCTAAAAAAATTCATATGTTGAAATTCTAACCCCCAATGTGATGATATTAGATGGGGCTTTTGGGAGGTAATTAGGTCCTGAGGGTAAAGCCCTCATGAATGGGATTGGAGCTCTTATAAAAGGAACCCCAGAGGGCTTTTTAGCTCTCTTTCTGACATGTGAAAGGAGGAAGTAGTCTGCAACCTGCAAGAGGGTTCCCACCAGCCCCTGAACATGCTGAAATCCTGACTTCAGACTCTTTAGCCTTCAGAAATGGTACGAATACATTTTTTGTTGTTTATAAGCAATCCAGTCTGTGGGAATTTGTTACAGCATTGTGAACAAAGACAGATTTAAGTTCTTTTTCACTATAAAGAGTGTTATTGAAATAAATGGTGAAATGTGAATGGAGTCTATAATTTTTGGTATTATTGTATCAATGTTAATTTTCTGATTTTAATGATCTTTGTCTTTCAGAACAAGGGCTGTAGTCCTTTTCTTTTAGGAAATACTTATTGAAGCATAAAGTGTAATGGGTAAAATAGCAACTTTCAGTAAGTTCAGAAAAAAATTACAAGTATATTTACATATACATATGCACACATAAAGAGGGAGAGAGAGAGAGAATAAAGCAAATGTAGTAAAATATTAATATTTTTACCAAGGTCAATTCTTTGTTCTATTCTTGTGCCTTATCTAGACGTCTAAAATTATTTCACAATAAAAGTTTTTAAAAATATTAAGTGGCGGCCGGGCGCGGTGGCTCAAGCCTGTAATCCCAGCACTTTGGGAGGCCGAGACGGGCGGATCACGAGGTTAGGAGATCGAGACCATCCTGGCTAACACGGTGAAACCCCGTCTCTACTAAAACTACAAAAACTAGCCGGGCGAGGTGGCGGGCGCCTGTAGTCCCAGCTATCGGGAGGCTGAGGCAGGAGAATGGCGTAAACCCAGGAGGCGGAGCTTGCAGTGAGCTGAGATCCGGCCACTGCACTCCAGTCCGGGCGACAGAGCGAGACTCCGCCAAAAAAAAAAAAAAAAAAAAAAAAAAATTAAGTGGCATTCAAGGTAAATCTTGAGAAAATGCAGACAATTCTTTCTCTGAAAAAGAAGAGAAGCTATTGATGGACAGGTAACACTGAATGGTATACAAATATTCTGAAAGGTACAAAGCCACTGATTTCCTTTGCTTAACCTCCTACATTGCCCTCAGCTACTTTCTTGTCTGATCATATACAAACGTGAAAAAAAAATGTTTCTCTTAAAATGCTTTATCTGTGAGCTAAAAAATAAAAAGTCCAACTGAGTTTTCCTCTTTGATAAGCCTCAGTCAGTTCAAATGAGAGGAGCAGTTTCCAAGGCAAATAGTGGGCCCATAGCCTTCAATGCTTCTTTACTGTCGCCCTTGTATTTTGCAGGGCTTTTTCGTGCCCTTCTTTTGCCTCATCTTTTGAATAGGATTGTAGAGGATGGAAAAATGTGAAAATGCTCTTGGGAGACTGTCTTTTACCTTTCTTTTAGTTCTCTGGAACTATTTTAACTTTTCTAAACATTCCTTCATGCTGAATTTATGCATTGCTAAATCAAGTACCCACTTATTTCAACTTTACCTTTAGGACAGCCTTTGTTATAATATCACCTGAAAACAGAAAATAAACTAGTAAGCATACTAAAATTATCAACACAACCCCATTAAGGTTTTTATAAATGCCCTGTTACTTAAAACCAGTAACAATCTTCAATATGCTTCATTGAAGATAATTCGTTCCTTTGTTATTAATTGTTTTATTCAAAATGTTGCTCAATTTACAGTATTAAGACAGAAGAAATAGGAAAGTTTCTTAGACATATATTAAATAATAATAAAACAATAGCAAAAATACATCTAAGATGATACTAAATTAGAGAACAGAAAGTTTCAAGTGGAGAAATAAGTCTCAAATAAATAATAAAAGTACTGTCTCTGCAGTCCTCTTTGCCATCACCTCATCTTGTGATACTAGGCAAATCATATAATCTCTGAGCCACCAAAATAACACAAAGCAGTGGCAATAGATTTGATGTTTGGATTCATTTCTCTATGTATAATTAGAAGAATCTTAAAACTTTGAAAATACAATGGTCTAATTTTAGTTACACTTTTGAGGCTCCAAATACTTTAAATGATAAATTCCCAATAGATTTCACAAGACCCTTTTCCTGAGCTTTGGTGTTCAAAAAATGATCTAATTATCAAAGTAATTTTAAGGACACAAATAGAATTGTATAATATGCTTTATGCACAAAATTTAATGGAAGAAATATAGATGACTTACAGTTCAGTTCCAGGGGTACAGTATTCCCAGTGACCTATTTACTAAATAAAACTCTACTGTGCTGTTTTCTGTACTGCACAGAAGATCATAAACATACAGAAAATGTCCTTCATTTCTAATTCATTTGAATCACCTTTTTCTCACCTTTATTCAACAGGGAAAAACAACAATCTAAGCCGCTTTAGTAATAATGTTATTCCTTAGAAGATGCAAAAATAGTTTTGACATTTTACCCCATCAAGGACAAAAACAAATGAATGCTATAGAATAAAAAGAGATTGCCTGTCGTATACAACTTCTTCCTGAAAGTACAACAACAAAGAAATAAGGTTTCATTTTCAAAGGGAGAGATTTTCTACCATCAGGTTTGTTTTTATTTTAATTAGAGTTATATTTTTGAGATAATTGTAGATATGCATGCTGTTATGAAGATAATGTAAAGAGATCTAGTATACTCTTTACCTGATTTTCCTCAAAGGTAACATCTTGTGGAACTCTAATTCAACATCACAAACAGAATATCAATGTTAATACAGTCAAGATACAGAACATTATTATTGCTACCATATCCCTCCTGCTGCCCTTTTGTAGCCACATTCAGTTCCCTCTCTCCTTAACCATTGGCAACCACTAATGTGTTCTTTATTCTACAATTTTGTCATTTCAAGAATATTATGTAAATGGCTTTCCTTTCCTCATTCAGCATAATTCTCTGCAGGTTTACTCAGGTTATTGCCTGTGTCAATAGTATATTTTTGAGTAGTATTCCATGACATGGACGTACCCCAGTTGGTTTAACTATTCACTTATTGAGGGAGAATCTAGATTGTTTCTAGTTTTTCACTATTAGAAAAAAGCTAATAAAACCTTTATGTACAGGATTTTATGTAACAATAAATCTGTATCTCTCTAGGCTCAATGCCTAGAAGTACAATGCTGGGTTGTATAGTGGTTGCATATTTAGTTTAGTAGGAAACTAACAACCTGTTTTCTAGAATGTTTTACATCCCCAACAGTAATATATAAGTGATCTAGTTTTTCTGCATCATCACCAGCATTTGATATTGTTACTAGTTTTTACAGGAATGTAGTAAAATATTTTATTATAATTTTGATATAAATTTTGCTAATGGCTAATGATGTTGAACATCTTTTCCTGTGCCTACTTGTTTGTATTAGTCCATTCTCATGCTGCTATAAAGAACTGCCTGAGTCTGGGTAGTTTATAAGGGAAACAGGTTTAATTGACTCACAGTTCTGGAGGGCTTAGAGGCCTCAGGAAACTTACAATCAGTGAAAGTAGAAGAAAATATGTCCTTCTTCACATGGCGGCAGCAAGAAGTGCCGAATGAAAGGGGAAAACCCCCTTCTAAAACCATCAGATGTTTTGAGAACTCACTCACTATCATAAGAACAGCATGGCGATAAATGCCCCCATGATTAAATTACTTCCCATTGGATCCATCCCATGACATTTGGGGATTATAGGAGCCACAATTCAAGAGGAGATCTGGGTGGGTTCACAGCCAAACCATATCACTTGTAATCTGTACATCCTTTATGGTGAAATTTCTCTTTATGTCTTTTGCCTACTTTCTTCTTGGCCTTTTTTAAATGTGACTTTTGAGTATTCTTTATTTATTTTAATGATACTCCTCTTTTTAACAGGCAATTTATAAATATCTTTCCCACCATGTAGCTCATCTTTTCACTGTCTTAACATGACCTTCTGCAAAGCAAAAGTTTTCAATTTCAAGAAAGCCCAATTTATCAATTTTTGTGTTCATGTATTGTACTTCTGCTGTTACATCTAGGAGCTACATGCCTGTCCCTAGGTTCTGAAGATTTTCTTCTAACACTTCTCTAAAAGTTTTAGAGATTCACATTTTACATTTATGCCATAGGTTCATCTTTAGTTTACTTATGTTTTAAGCCATGGGTGTCTAATCACTTCATTACTATACATTGAAAATACTCTTTCCTCCATTCAATTGCCTTTTCATCTTTGCCTTTTCACCAATACCCACCTATGTCAGCTGGGTATAGGTGTATAGTATTCTATGAATTCATAATTATGTATTGTTTCATTTAATTGACACAAAATGTGTCCATCCTTCCACCAATATGAGAGTCTTGATTAATATACCACATTAAAAGTCTTGAATTCAGATAGATGATTTGTCCCAATTTATTCTTCTTTAGCAAGAGAGCTGTTAGGTAGTTTCTTAGCTTTTCCATATAAATTTTAGAATAATCTCATTTATAGCTACAAAATGTATGGCTGGAGTTTCAATAGAAATTGTATTATACCAATTCATTAATTTGGAGAAATTTGCATGTTTACTATTTGAGTCTTATAACTCAAAATAAAATTAAATTAAAATGAAAAGTTATGTTTTCATTGTAAATGATATTATTTTTCTAATTTTATTGCCCACTTGTCCATAGTTAAGAGACAGAAAAAAAACTGATTTTTGTATGTTTTTCTCGTTGAAATCATTTATTATATCTTAGAAGCTTTTTGTATATTCCTTGGGATTTTCCATGTGAACAATTGTATCATCTGTAAATAAAAAATATTTATTTCTTGCTTTCTAATCTGTATATTTTCTCTTTTTTAAAAATATTCTTGCCTCATTGCAACAGCTACAATTGTTAACACCATGCTGGATAAGAATAGTAAGAGTGGGCATTTTTGCCATGTTTCTGATTTTTAGAGGGAAAACTTTCCCTCATTCAACATAAGTATGTTAGCGGTCGCATTTATATGTGCTCTTTATCAAATTTAGGACATTTCCCTCTGTTCATACTTTCTGAGAATGTTTATCCTGATTATGTGTTGGATTTTGTCAACTGCCTTTCTGTATTGACATACATATGTGTAGATGTAATTTTATATATATCTCTTTAACATGATGTATTACATACAGTAGTTTTCAAATATTGAAACAATATTTGGTTTAGCCTTGCATTCTTGGAATAAACCCCACTTGGTTATCTCTATATATTGTTGAATTCTATCTTGTTAGATAGAATCCTAAATATATTATTTAGGATTTCTGTATCTACGTTTATGGAGAATATAAATTTGTAGTTTTAAGTGTATGTGTGTGCACATGTGTGTGTGTATGTGAATTTTACCTGATTTTGGTATCAAGGCAATACTATCTTTAAAAAATGAATTGGGAGTTATTTCCTCCTTTTCTATTTTCTGAAAAAGATTATGTAGAATTAATGTTAACTCTTTTGAATTTGAATTTTTTAATTATAAAATTAATTGCTTAATATTTATAGACTTACTCAAATTATCTATTTCATATTTATAAGTTATAAATTGTATTTTTCAAAAACTATATTATCTAAGTTATAAAACTTAGATACAGAGAGTTGCTCGTAGTACTTTCTTACTCTTTACTATCTTTTGGTCTGTTTTATTTTCTGTTTAATTATTGCAAATTTATTATTTGTAAATTTGTCTTTTTTCTTTGTCAGTATTGGTATAGGTTTGTTCATTTCATTGATTCACATGTAACTCTTTGGTTTGTTGATTTTTCTCCATTGACACTGATTTCTAATTTTATCTTTATTGTTTCCTTTCTTCTGTTTGCTTTCAGTACATTTTGCTCCTTGTATTTTTATTTCTTTTGAAGCCTTCTCTTTGGCCCATGGATTACTTAGATATATTTTATCTCCAAGTGATTATATATTTTTCTGTTATCTTTCTGCTATTGATTTTAAATTTGACTCCATTGTGTTCAGAGAATGTATTTTATATGATTGTAATTATTTTAAACTTGTTGAGGTTTGTTTTGTTTTGTTTTCACTGAGTTTAATTCTTGTTGCCCAGACTGGAGTGCAATGGTGTGATCTTGGCTCACTGCAACACCCACCTCCCTGGTTCTAGCAATTCTCCTGTATCAGCCTCCTGAGTAGCTGAGATTGCAGGCGTCCACCACCATGTCCGGTTAATTTTTGCATTTTTTAGTAGAGACAGGGTTTCACCATGTTGACCAGGCTGGTACTGGACTCCTGATCTCAGACGATTATTTTCAAAAGGTGTATCCTGGTGTTGTTGGGTGAAGTAGTCTAAAAATGTTTAGTAGAATATGTGTTTTGATAGTGCTGTTGAGTTTTTCTGTACACTTTCTGATTTACTGTCTAGTTAGTTGATCAATTTTGGGAGAAACGGTGAAGTCTACAACTATAATTGTGCATTTGTTTCTTCAGTTATGTCAGTTTTTGCTCTACATATTTTGAAGATACGTTGTTTGGTGCCCAGTCATTTAGAACTACTATGTCTTCATGGTAAACTGAAACTTTTAACATTATATAATATCTCCTTTGTATCTAGTAATTTTCTTTGCCCTAAAGTTTACCTTATCTGATATTGATATAGCTACACCTGCTTTTGTTTAATTAAGAACTGCAAAATATAGCTTTTAAATACTAAGTATTTTCTTACTTTAGCATTCTCTGTATCTATATTTGTGTTAAATGAGATTTTTTGTAGATAAAACAGTTTGGGACATATTTTTAATGCATCTGCCAATCTCTGTCTTTGAATTTATGCAGTTAGACTGCTACTGTAATTAAATTATTAATATATTAAGACTTAGCCATTTTATTTTTGGTTCCTGTTTCTTCTGTCTCTTCCTTTTTTCTCTCAAGTGTTTTCTCAAGAGACTCAAAAATTATTTTCCTTTTTGCCTTTCTACAGGTCACTTAAACATTTGTTAGAATCTTGTTTTAATCTGTCTGTCTTTTTTGGTCCATCTTTTTGTACGGCTTTTGTAATGATTGTTCTGTGTATTAAATTTTATCAGTACAAGTGTAGAAACCTTACATTTTATTTTGATTCTTTACCTTTTATAACATAAAATACAGTTTTAACATATAACTTAAATATTTTCTCTACATATATTTAGAACCACATTATATGTAATTTTTACTTCAACCATCAATAATAATTTAACAAACTCAAAATGAAAAGAAAAACTAATGTATTTTTGCTTACCATGTTCATTCTTTGTTCCTGATGTTTACAAGTCACATTATTTTATCATACTCTTACTGTCTAGAGAACTTTTTTAATTTTAAAGTATGTCTGCTGCCAACAAATTATCTTAGTTTTTCTTCATCTGATAATGTCTTCGATTTCCTTTTACTCAGGAGGGGTATTTTTGCTGGGTATAGAATTCTGAGTTGTCAATTCTTTTCTTTAGGCATTTGAAAAATATTATGTCTTTTTTTTACTCTTCCATGATTTCTGATGAGAAATCCATTATCATTCTATTATTTTTTTTCTATTAGTAAAGTGTCATTTTTCTTCAGCTGTTTTCAATATTTTTTCTTTCATTTTCAAAAGTTTACTTATGATATGTCTTGGCATAATTTTATCTCGGTTTATCCTTTCTGGAATTCACACACCTTCTTGAATCTCTGACTAAATTTGTAAAGTTTTCAGTCAATATTTATTTGAGTACTTTTCAGCCTCCCTCTTTCTATTCTCTTTCTAAGACTTCAATGCACAAGGATCAGATGTTTTCGCCCATATGTTCCTGAGGCTCTGTTCACTTTTCTTCATTCAATTGATTTAATTTTTTATAATTAATTTTGGGTGATTTCTATTGTTCTGCTTCACTGTTCTCTGATTATTTTCTCTGCTCCTTCCATTCTGTTTTTTAGCTCATCCTCTGAGCTTTTTGTATCAACATTGTATTTTTTATGTATAGGTTTTTCTTTGGTTTTTCTATATAACTACTAATTTATTGCTGAGACATTATCTTTTTCATTTAAATGTGTTTTTAGCTGCTTGTCTAAATATGTTTCTTGTGGCTTCTTTAAAAACTTTGTCAGATGATTCTAATATCTCTATTACCTCAATGTTGACACCTCTTGACATTTTTAAAAATTTAAGTTTACTTGTTTCTGATTTTTGGTATAATTAGTTATGTTTTAATTGAAACCTGAGCACTGTTGTATTGTTACAAGATGCTGGATTTTATTTAAACTTTCTGTTTTAACTAGTTTTCTCTGATACCACTTAAGGAAGGGAAGTAGGAGTGCTGCATTTTTACTGCAAGCTGGAATTGTATACTCCAATTCTACTGAGTCTGTTGAGCTCGCTGAATGTGAAGCTCTTTATTACAGCTAAGTGGGTGTGACAGTTCTGACTCCCATTTTGTATCTGATGCATGTATCCATGTGTTATCCACTGATTCTACAATGCTGGCATTGTTAAAGCTGGATATGATGAAAATTCTTGCTCTCCACCAAGCCTCTTCTGACACCACTCCTGCAGTGAAGAAAAGAACACCTTCTACCGTCACTGCTGTAAAGATGTAGGAGGAAGTCCAGGCTATTCAGGTACTTTCCATTGACTCTACAGAGATGCAAAGGAAGAGGGGAGAGACTCTGTTGTTAGTGGTGGGGTAAAAGTCCTGGTTCCTCTGTTGTTAGTGGTGGGGTAAAAGTCCTGGTGATGCCTTCTCTGGCATCATATCTGTGGGGTTTTTGGAGTAATACACAACAGCCTGTGAGGTTATAAATTTAGGCTTCTGATTCAATGTTTGCTGGTGTGAGTGTTGGAGGGGAATAAATATTTATTCTTTAGTGTTTGGCTGGAGTAGAGCATTTATTGTCTACAAATTTTCTCTCTTGCTAGGCTGTTCCTTTTGTGGCCCTTTGCTATATAGATAGCACGTTTTACTGGGGCTTTTTTTTTTGTCTAGCCCATTAGCACTTCTTCTTTGCCAGCCTTTTCTGCTCCAGGACTGGGATATTTGAAATGAAAAGAAAACTCAAGAAACTTACCATTGTGTTGGTCCTTGGGTCCTAATGACCCAATCTGATTTAACTTATTCTGTCCACCATTCAGAGTCTTTGTGTTATAGCTAATGTTCAGGGTGGCCATTGTATTTAGTAGGACCAGTAAGAAAGAGAGCATCTATTTCACCTTCCCAGAAAATGAATTCTTCTTTAGTTTTTAAACACATGTAATCTTTTTAAAGTATGTCTTTGAATATTAATACAAAGTGAAAGTTATAATTTCAGTTTTTTAAACCTAGGTGGTGAAAATGCCATGACTGATTATTTAATTCTCTTTAAAAACAACCCTACAAGTGATAGGTATTATACCTAAAAGTATCATCCTTTTACTCTCTTGAAATTTCTTCATTTATTTATTTCTTGAAAACTATTTTGAAAGATGTCAATAAATGCAGAAATGAGTCTTGGTAGTAACTTTCTATTTAGTAATTACTTAAGACACTTCAAACCTGGCTTTTCTTTTTGTAAGTGTATATATTGGCTGTCACATAATTTTAAGTGTCTATAGAGTCTGCCTTTTGTTCTTTAAAATTATATTGTTGCTTCTAAGTTCTTAGACATTATATATCAAGAGTTTAAAGTACTGACCAACTTTTTTAAGTGGCATTGGAGCTACTCCTCCAAAGAATTACATAAACTTCAGCTAGGCAGTCTTTCAAATCATAATAGTATATTGCCACCCCCAAATAAAAATAAAAATTTTGAAAGTAATTTTCTTTGAAAATTTTATTTACTATTATGAAAACCAGTTGTCAGCATTGACACTCTCTACATTATTATTAAACATAGTCTATAAGTAGTTAAAATATGGAATATTTTATATTTAACAACATTAAAAGCATTTTATATCACTTATTAGTTAAATGGTTCATATTGTTTCTCAGCAAACATGCAGCACAAATGCTACAATGCAATGTACAGAATCTTGACATTATTACTTTCCCTTCAGTAACAACAACAAAAAAAATTCTGTGGATCATAGGTTTAGTCACTCCAAAATTTGTGAATAAATTAAAACCAAAATTAAGGTGCCTAAAGATAATGATAATTTGTATTCCAACCCTAAATGGTTTTGTTTATTCAAGTTACTTCTACTGTATTAAAATAAAGCCATTTATTCTCATTTATTTCTTCACTATAAATATTAATCAAAAATTATTAATATATGTTCATGATTTTTAGAAATCCTTAATTTGATAAAGGCTATCTAAAAAACCTACTGCTAATCTCATTCTTTTTTTTTTTTTGACCAAGTCTCCCTCTGTCGCCCAGGCTGGAGTGCAGTGGCTCGATCTCAGCTTACTGCAAGTTCCGCCTCCCGGGTTCACAGCATTCTCCTGCCTCAGTCTCCCGAGTAGCTGGGACTATAGGCGCCCACCACCAAGCCCGACTAATTTTTTTCTATTTTTTAATAAAGACGGGGTTTCACCTTGTTAGCCAGGATGGTCTTGATCTCCTGACCTCGTGATCCGCCTGCCTCAGCCTCCCAAGCAAATCTCATTCTTAATGTGAAATATTGGAAGCTTTCTTCAGATATCAAGAATTAAATAAGGACACCCACTATCCCCATTTCTTTGCAAAATTAAACTTGAGGTCCCAGCCAGGGACTCAATAAGATAAGGAAAATATATAAAAAGTTGAAAAAATTGTGGGATGCAAACACACAACCTTCTCAAAAGTAGTCAGCCTCAGCTGCCTCAGCAGCAACTGACTCCCAGGCAATTTGCCAATGATCTCTGTTAGCAAAATATTCTTCCTACAGTCAGCATAAGGTGGATCAACTTGTCTCATGGGTCTACATACCCCAGTTTAAAGAAAGCTCCATTCAGTACTCTTTATGAGTGACTCAGGAGACTGATCCTCCAGACCGCTGTTCTGACACATACAGAATATCTAGCTGAGATTTTATGATAAAACATTTTCTATAGAATTGGGACTTAAGACAACCAGGAATCTTAGCATAGATCTTATCAATGCTGCTACAGGCTTTCTTTCAAACTCAAGCAAACATGACTCACGTTTTAGGTTAGGCCTGCTTTCTACTTTTTGAAAAAACTAAACTGCTCTAAAAATGACATTTGCTACACAGAAAATGACAACCAACTGTGGTAATAGATGTGTTAGTTAATTTGGTTGTGATAATCATTTTGCAATTTATAAGTAGAGCAAATCATCATATTGCATATCTTGAGTATATATAATTTTTGTCAGTTGTACCTCAATAAATTCAGAAAGAAAAACATATATGCTAAACAAGAAAAATATATATACTTATGGCATTACTTAAGAGTATGTTCACAATTTGACAAGGTAGGGTTAAACATTGTCAGAATAATTTTACTTTTTGGAAAACAAAATAAGTCATCCTTTAAGAAATTCTTATAAAAATAATATCATGATTTGATTTACAATAGCAACAATGAGTACCAAAATACCTAGAAATGAATCAATGAAATGGTGTAAAATTTCTATACCTATGTTTTAAAAATTTTTAATCAGATAAATAAGAAAAACAAAGGAAGAGATATGTCATCTTTATGGATTGAAAGACTCAATATGATAAAGACCTCAATTCTGAAAAATTGATCTAAATATTAAGTGCAGTCAGAATCAAAATCCTGTTAGGAAATTCGTAGAAATTCTCAAACTAATACTAAGTTAGATAAAAGTAGTCAATAAAATATCGCTGCAGATGAATAGAGGTGGAAGATTTAACTGTCACATATAAATACTTATTATAAATAATTAATAAATTAAGCTGTTATTGGGGCAAAAACCAGATAAGTAAACCAACATACCAATCTAGAGAATCCAAGAAAAAAACCTTTACATATGTAATTATTTCTTGGATAAAAAAGTGATACTGCATTCCAGTGGAGGAAAAAAAAATGCCCCTTGTGTTAAATGGTGTTGCTTTTACATAAGAGAAATACATATTTATGAGTATAAAAAATGTCTAAGCATATTTATTACAACAGTATTTGTAATCCTCTCAACTGGAAATAGCCCAAATGGCCACTAAGAATAAAATGGATAAATAAATTGTGAAATATTTTCATAATAAAATACTCTACACAATAAAGATGAATGAATAACAAAACATATCAAATGAAAAAGGTGAGCACAAAAGATTACATACTGTCTTATTTCATCTGCATGTATATAATTCAAAAACAGATGAATAAATCTGTGGTTATAGAAGTACTAGAGATGCAGTTTCTTTTAGTGGAACAGTCATGAATCACACAGGACAAGAGGAAAGCTATTGGAGTGCTAATAATACTCTATTTCTGGCCATGAGCAGTATTGACATGGATGAGTTCAATTTATAAAACAGAATTTTCATTCAACTACTTATTTATGTAGCCTTCTCAGTATGGTATATCTCTATTATATTTCAATGTAAAAACATTTATTTTTTAAAAAGTGTGACCTACCTTAAAGACCAATCAATAAATTGCAGTTTCTAGACCTAATTTGTTTTGTAACTCACTAAACATTCTCTTAGTTCAGGCTGCTATAACAAAAATACCATAGACTGATGGCTTAACCAATAAACTATTATTTCTCAACAGTTCTGAAGGCTGAACAATCCAACATCAGGTCACATGCAGATCTCGTGTCTGGTGAAGGTCCACTTCTGGTTTGCACACCGTACCCCTCTCCCTGTGTCCTTACATGATGGAGATTAGAGAAAGAGGAATCAAGCTCTCATATCTGTTTTCATAAGTGCACTAATTCCATCATTTGGGCCCCACCCCCATGACCTAATTACCTCCCAAAGACCCCACCTCCAAATACCATAACACTTGGGATTAGGGATTCAACATATGAACTCTGAGGAAGCAAAACCATTCAGTACATAACAAGCACTTATGAGACTAAAGAGGAAATTTGATCCAGAAGCAGATATTTGATAAAATTAAGAAATAATGTTTAAGTATTTTTATGTGATAATATTATTATAGTTATGCTTAAAATAAGAGAATCTTTATCTCACAAAGGCACATTCTGAGAGTTGTTTCAAAAGTAACCGTTATAGGGAAGCCGTGGGTTGATCATAATGGAAGCTGGGTAATAGAACATAAGTTCATTATGTTATTTTTCCTACCTTTATGTACATTTGAAATTTCCATATAAAAATTAAAAGGTTAAAAAATCAGAATGATTCCTGTCTACACTGAAGTAATACTTTGTTGATCAGAGCTCAATACCTACTTGCCACTCAATGAATAATAAGTGTCCACTCCCCTAAAAAATGTTGGGATTGCAAGGTGAAATCGCTATGCATTTTTAGGCTATTGTAAAAGCATTAAGTCTTCAAAGAAGTTTAAACATAAGTTGTGCTTTTTTGTTTGTTTTTTCTTTTTGGTTTTTGTTTTTTTTGAGATGGAGCCTTGCTGTGTCACCCAGGCTAGAGTACAGTGAGGGGATCTCGGCTCACTGCAACTTTTGCCTCCCGGGTTCAAGCAATTCTCCTATCCAACCTCCCAAGTAGCTGGGATTATAGGCACCCACTACCAAACCAGGGTAATTTTTGTATTCTTAGTAGAGATAAGGTTTCACCATGTTGACCAGACTGGTCTCGAACTCCTGACCTCAGGTTATCCACCCACCTCGGCCTCCCAAAGTGCTAGGATTACACGTGTGAGCCATTGCACCCAGCCTAAAAATAAGTTTAAAAATAATAAACCTGAGACTTCAAAATATAAAATATCAGTAATGAGAAACAAACTCTTGGGTTTTACACAAAATTTCCCTTGTTTGTTTGCTTATTTTGCCGTAATTTCCAGAGGTGGAGAATGTCAGCTTGACACATAGCTAAAATGGATTTCACACAAAATGAAATCATCTGTTTTTGGCCCCCTCCCCTATTAAAGTTTCATAATAGTGGCCTGTCATCTTAAAATGTAAGCTTAAAGTTGTCACATTATAGTCTTGAACTTTGAATAAACTCATTTTACAGAACATTTTATTACTTATTTATATTTTCTCCTACTCTTCAATAGTAGCAAGTTTCCTACAGGCACATTTAGGAATTTTATAAGTATATATGAGAAACTATAAGGTATCTTAGCAATCATGTAATTCAAATACTTCATTTTACACATAAAATCTCTTAGTCCCTGTAGAGGATGTGTATGTGATGGTTTGCACAATAGCCTCTCCCTGGGGCCTTCCTGCAAACTGCATTTCACCCATTCCATCCACATGATTTCAATTTCCATATTCTTAAATCATTTCATTTCACCCCGGGCCACAATTGGTTGTTCTCAAAGTTGATATCTCTCTGAATATTGTTAGATTTTGATGAATCATACATTGTAATGCTGATAGCAGTTGTGTTTTTAATCATTTAGGGAAGAAAAATTATTGGCAGTGAAAGAGAAGGCTGAAGCCAATAGAGAGAAGCAGAAATGAGAACACTATAAGGATTCGAGTTTGACTGCTAACTCCCGAAACCTGTGCCCAATGATTCTTTATTCCGTTAGATTCTCCAACATCCCTCCAATAAATTTCTTCTTTTGATTTATTTAATCTAAGTTTGATACATTCTGTTACAACAAAGAAAACCATAATTAGCACAATGCCTTGAAGGGTTAGTGATTTATCCAAGCTTTCCAAACCAGTTTGAAGTTGTTTTGGAAACCAGATATTCCGGCAAATAGATACTAACAAATTCTTGTTCAAATGAAATCAGCTGTAATATATTATGTTTTTAAGAAATACTTTGATATTTGTATATGTATATATATGACTATTATATTGCGTTATCTTCAGTAGAGGTTTCAACTAATGAGAGACAGTATATTTGCAACTTTTAACAAAATTTGGCAATTCTTGAAATGGAAATTAAATTATGTTGGATTTACTTTAAATTACTGCATAACAAAAAAATGAGAAGATGACAATATATAAAACTAAATAAGAAAAACACTGATTGCTAAAGTTGGGTAATTGGTAAACAAGGTTCACTATAGTATTCTCTCTTCTTTTGTGCTTGCTGGAAATTTTTCATTATAAAAAGTATGTCATAGAATCTGCTATAATATAGATTCTCATTAAATACTAGTTACCCCTGTCACTCATAGCCTAATTTGGGGGAAAAATAGGAAGAAGTGAGGGTAGTTAATAGAAGTGGGGACTATATTTAGTAACCCTGGGTGCACTTATTTTCTGAATTGTGTGTAATAGAATGAATTTTAGACCAGATATCTTAATAGCTAGTTCCAAATTCTATCCACTTTTTCCTGCTCATTCACCATTTGTCCATTTCACCATTAACAACTTCTATGATGCATTTTTACTGCATTTTATGGCAGTCTTGCTTTTTGACTCACACTTTTATAAGTATTGGAAATTAAAACATTTTATTTATAAAAGTAGGAGTCTTATCATTTATACTTTGGTGCAGTTTTGAGCTTATCAATTTTTTTTCCTCAAGCTTCTTTGTCATAGGTAAATTTAAATAAAACTGGGGAAATTCTAAAAAAGTGTTCACTGGAGAAAAGTAATGTATAATTGCAAATACACTATACTTCCTTTTTTCTTCAGTGTTTTGTTTTCCTATACTTTAAATTTTATGTGGAACCAAAAAAGAGCCCGTATAGCCAAGACAATCCTAAGCAAAAAGAACAAAGCTGGAGGCATCACTCTACCTGACTTCAAACTACACTACAAGGATATAGTAACCAAAACAGCATGGTACTGCTACCAAAACAGATATATAGACCTATGGAACAGAACAGAGGCCTCAGAAAATATGTCACACAGCTACATCCATCTGATCTTTGACAAACCTGACAGAAACAAGCAATGGGGAAAGGCTTCCCTATTTAATAAATGGTGTTGGGAAAACTAGCTAGCCATATGCAGAAAACCAAAACTGGACCACTTCCTTACACCTTATACAAAATTTAACTCAAGATGGACTAAAGACTTACATGTAAGACCTATAAGACCTAAAACCATAAAAACCCTAGAAGAAAACCTAGGCAATAACATTCAGGATAGAGGCATGGGCAAAGTCTTCACAACTAAAACACCAAAAGCAGTGGCAGCAAAAGCCAAAATTGACAAATTAGGTCTAATTAAATTAAAGAGCTTCTGCACAGCAGAATAAAGTATCATCAGAGTCAACAGGCAACCTACAGAAAGAGGGAAAAAAATTTTTTGCAATCTATCCATTTGACAAAGGGCTAATATCCAGAATCTACAAGGAACTTAAACAAATTTACAGAAAAAACCAAAACAAAACAAAAAAAAAACACCTTCAAAAAGCAGGCAAAGGATATGAACAGACACTTCTGAAAAGAAGACATTTATGCAGCCAACAAACATATGAAAAAAAGCTCATCATCACTGGTCATTAGAGAAATGCAAATCAAAACCACAATGAGATAACATCTCATGCCAGTTAGAATGTCAATCATTAAAATGTCAGGAAACAACAGGTGCTGGAGAGGATGTGGAGAAATAGGAACACTTGTACACTGTTGGTGGGAGTGTAAATTAGTTCAACCATTGTGGAAGACAGTGTGGCAATTCCTCAAGGATCTTTGACCCAGCAATCCCATTATTGGATATGCACCCAAAGGATTACAGATCATTCTACTATAAAGATACATGCTCACATATGTTTACTGTAGCAGTATTTACAATAGCAAAGACTTGGAATCAATCCAAATACCATCAATGATAGACTAGATAAAGGAAATGTGGCACATATACACCATGCCATACTCTGCAGTCATAAAAACGATAAGTTCATATTCTTTGCAGGGATATGGATGAATCTGGAAACCATCATCCTCAGCAAACTAACACAGAAACAGAATACCAAACACCACATTTTCTCACTCGTAAGTGGGAGTTGAACAATGAGAACACGTGGGCACAGGGATGGGGACATCATACACTGGGGCCTGTCAGTGGGTTGGTGGCTAGGGGAGGGATAGCATTAAAAGAAATAACTAATGTAGATGAGGGGTTAATGGGTGCAGCAAACCACCATGGAACATGTACACCTGTGTAACAAACCGGCGCGTTCTGTACCTGTATCCTAGAACTTAAAGTATTTAAAAAATTTGGAAGAAAAGCTTCAAATGCTAATGGTAGGTATCAGTCTAGGATACCACATTATAGGGCTCAAGGGTCCACCATTCAGGTTGCATGGCTCTGGGCTAGCCAGTGGAACTATATTGATTTCTGTTTACTTCCGAATTCTTTTCTACGTTGTACACATGTTCTTAAGTGAACAGATATTGCTTTTGTAATCAGAAAAATGTATAAAATTTTAAGTGAACATTTATACGATGTATTTCTTAGAAATATTATTCCAATTTGGATAGGAATATTATTTTGATTAGGATGGAAAATCACGAAACAGAGCTGAAATGGGGTAGAAACTAGCACAGAGAGGACAGAAACTCATTCTTTTCCTAAAGAATAAAGAAGTGAAATTCAACGTAGGCCCATAAGCAAGCATGAGCACTGAATTGCAGCTGAAGAATTCCTTCAGTGCTCATGAACGATAGTAGATAAACGGCGTGGCCATGCTACTTATGATTTTTCCCTGTTTGCATCTGTGCTACTTTTGCTTTCACCTAAAGGTCAGACTGAACTTATTGACCTTTTCTAAGTTTGAGGGGAAATAGAAAGGAATATGGCACCAACTCAGCAAATGGTTCCAACATCTATGTGGTTTCTTAAGCCAGAAACATAGGAATCATTCTTCACAATTCCTTTTACTCAAATCCTCTAGGAAAGTCTACATATTTTATTTCTTACATACCAATCTTGAATCTCCCAATCTCTCACCGTCATTACCTACTTCCATCATAATCAGAAACATTGTCATTCCTTGCCTGGACCACTACATAGAGCACGAACTGATCTCCTGCATTCACTTCAGCCCTCCTCTATTCCACAATTCAGGTAATTTTTCACATAGAAATCTGATCTTGTCACTTTCTCAGCTTAATACTCTTCATTATTTTCATAATAACAATCAAAGTCCCCATTTCAGCTCTGTTTGGTGATTTTCCATCCTAATCAAAATAATATTCCTATCCAAATTGGAATAATATATTCCACAAGGCTCTGTATAGCCCTACATTAAATGATAAAGAAAAGATAAAGGAAACTTTGTATAAAATGACATAATTTTTACAAAACTCTCAGAAACTACACATAGATACAAAATATACATGTGAAGGGGTGTGCATATGTGTGTGTATCAACTCAGGAAACTCTGCACCTGTGTGTATCTCATAAGCTTGTAATAAGGTATCAGAGGCTATTTATTATTTGGAGGGGGCACAAGGTAAAATGGTAAGAAGAAAGAATCAGTTGAAGAAGAAAGGGGAAAATCAAAGAAAAATAAGAAATAAGGAAAGAAATTTGTACTTTTAAAAAGTAACATGTACATATGAATCCCCTTACAAATTAATACATAAAATATATACGCTTACAAATTAATATGTGTATGTGTATATATTGAGAGGGCCTTGCAGAAGAATTATCACTAAATTGTTAACAGTAGTGGATGTTCGATGACGGAATTTGTTACTAATTTTTATTTTCTTTACATACTCTATAGTTTCTTTTTCTACAATTAATGTTTAGTAGATATATAATTTAAAATGTTTATATTTATCTTTATTTTCAAAAAATAAAGTACATAGACACTGGAATCTGAAAATTTGGGTTTTTATCCCAGCTCACTGCATAGTATTAGACAAATTCATGAATCTGGAAGCAATTGGAATCTAATTGTGCCACTCCTCTTTGGTAAAATAAGAATAGCAAATATTATCATCAACAAGGGATCAGTGAGACAACCAAATGATATAATTCATGCATATTTCAGTACTAGATGTTGAAAATGAACAATAAATATTAGCTGTTGTTATTATATGACAGGAAAAAAATTGGTTAAGTTGAGAAAAGTCCAACAGAAGTGGCTGCATGTGGTGAGAATCTGGCCCTTGTCAGGGAAAGGGTACAGATTAGTTATTCAGACCAATTTTCATCATTGTATTAGATTTCTGTTGCTCCATAACAAGTTACCATAAATACAGTGATTTAAAACAAAACCCATTTATTATCTCAGTGATCTGCAAGTCTAAAGTCCATCCCAGCATGGCTGGGCCCTCTGCTCAAGGTCTCAAACCAAGGATAAAATCAAGGTTTCGGTTGGGCTACATGCTCATCTGGAGCTTAGGGTTCCTCCAAGTTCATGTGGATATGGGAGGATCCTATTTCTTGCAGTAATAGGACGGAGGTCCCTCTCTCCGTGCTGGCTGTCAGCCAGGGGCTGCTCCAAGTTCGTAGAGGCCATTCCCATTTCTTGCATATGCCCTTCTTCATCTTCAAAGCCAGCAATAGAGAATCTCCCTCACATGGAGCTCCTCTCTCACACCCAAGTCTCTCTTCAGGAAGAGCTCCGTCCTTTTTAAAGGCCTTTGTAAGAAGACACGTCCACCCAGGACAATTTTACTTTCTTAATGTCAACGGTGCCATGTAATATAAGCTAATCATGGGAGGGACTATCTCATCATATCCACAAGTCTCTATGGGATCTAGGGGGTGGATCTTGGGAGCATCTTAGAATTTGACCTACTATAATGATGTTCCATTATCTTAGACTGTTTGATTTATTTCTGGGTCATATATTCAGATTTTTGGTCCAGTAATTCTGATGGGATGTTGTATCATTTACTGTGGTTTTGTTTGGAGCTTATAAAGTTAGTCATAGCCTTTTGAGAGTATACTTGGTCCCGTTGACTACATCAGGGTACTGGGAGAGTTGGGTGAGAGAAAAAGATAGTTACTTCCACCAAAGCTTAATTGTATGTCTTAAACGTTCAGTTATTTTATCTTCAATGTTTAAGACTACGTGATGGCCGGGCGCGGTGGCTCCAAGCTGTAATCCCAGCACTTTGGGAGGCTGAGAAGGGCGGATCACGAGGTCAGGAGATCGAGACCATCCTGGCTAACATGGTGAAACCCCCGTCTCTACTGAAAAATACAAAAAACTAGCCGGGCGAGGTGGAGAGTGCCTGTAGTCCCAGCTACTCGGGAGGCTGAGGCAGGAGAATGACGTAAACTCGGGAGGTGGAGCTTGCAGTGAGCTGAGATCTGGCCACTGCACTCCAGCCTGGGTGACAGAGCGACACTCCGTCTTAAAAAAAAAAAAAAAAAGACTACGTGATACACAAGTAGCAACAATAAACTTTAGAAGGAGCAATTTTCCAAATTTCAACATAACTTCACTTCCCTCTCTTTCCTCTCTCATTTCTTGCACACAGAAAAATGCAGATATAGAAGCAGAACTTTTTGATACATAAACATATGCTAATATTAACAATGACAAACATAAGCCTAGTGTATGGAAGTAACAGTAAAATGTCCACACAGAACTCGAAAATAAAGAAAACGATTTTACATTTTGAAAATTAAAGACTATATAATCAGAGCAGAGATATGCTCAGATGAAATAAACTTACATAAAAATCTCATTTTTCCTTCATTATTTGATGCTCTTTAAACATTTTACTGTTCTCAAACCTGGATCATCTCAAAACTAATGAATACATTTAAAGTGGTCTCTGTCTTTTGAAAAAAGCATGGTTAATATACTGATAGACTATCTTACAATCCATAGAAAAAATATTATGCAACTTCTAGGCAGCAACACTAAAGTATTGACTTACCTAAACGAACAAACAAAAAAATGCCACTTAAGGTCACATAATTTCTAATTGAAATGAAAAAAAAAAAAAAAAGGAAAAGGAAGACTTTGAAAGTGCCTGTTAAAACATTTTTGCAAATATTCTGGTTCAAATTCTTGATTTATCTATTATAATAGCATGCATATCTCTATGTAGAGTTGTAGTTTGTAAATAATTTTAAATTTTCTCTTAAGAGAAATTATCTTACGAAAGAGAAGTTATCTTAATATTTCTTCTTAATTCTCGTCTTCATACCTCTTCTACTCTCCTGCCTCTGTCTTTTCCATTCGTTAAACCCTACTCATCAAGATTTTTCTTTTTTTTTCTTTTTTCTTGAGACGGAGTCTCACTCTGTCGCCCAGGCTGAAGTGCAGTGGCACAGTCTCAGCTCACTGTAAGCTCGGCTTCCTGGGTTCACGCCATTCTCCTGCCTCAGCCTCCCGAGTAGCTGGACTACAGGCGCCCGCCACCACACCCAGCTAATTTTTTTGTATTTTCAGTATAGACGGAGTTTCACCATGTTAGCCACGATGGACTCAATCTCCTAACCTCATGATCCACCGCCCCGGCCTCCCAAAGTGCTGGGATTACAGGCGCAAGCCACCGCGCCCGGCCCCAAGAAGGTTTTTCTAATAAAATTCCCCGCAATTCACTCTCGCCTCTATCGTTAGCCACATTGTACCTATCTTTGTTTATTAATTTTGCTCCCAAATTTGTCTTGCTTATCTATGTTTCCCAAGTACATGGCACCGTACTGGGCACATGCTAAGTACTCAAATTTTGTATAAGTGATTAAATGCATAAATGAATAAATGATGGATTATGCTACATTTATCAAGCTGGCAACCCTATTACAGACAGTGCGTCTGAAGTATATGAAGCCACAGAACAGAGCAGCAGCCTAGAGAACCATATTTTGATCGTATCAGAGCTTTTTTTTTTTTAACGAGTATATTATGAAGTAAATTATAAAGTGTAAACATATTTAATATATTTAAGTTATAGCTAAGGATTCAAGATAAGTTATTTTACCCTATATCCCCAAACTTCATTGAAGCAGGTAGAGAAAAAGTCTGGAAACCCTGTTTGAAGGCCAAGGTTGAAGCTCTCACCTAACTCTTATCTATACCTGTCTGCATCCATCTCAGCTAATAATTTGGCTATGGCATTAAGCCAGCTATCCCCAGAGGGAAAGCAAGCTCCAGTTTCAGTTTGAGTTGGTTATCTTAGCTTCACAAACAAATTCTGAAAATAATACTATTTTAGGTCAATAAGAAGACTGAGTTTCTGTATGTCTAACGCTAAAGTCAGACTTAAAATATTCTGAGTTTATTAAGTTAATGACAGTTGGTGAGTCCTGTTGGTGGCTACAGCTCAACTATTCTTATTACTCAAACAATAACATAACTCTTACATATTTTATGTTGTAGATTGGATAGAGAAAAGCAACATGGGACACCCAAAAGTTTTAGTCAGTTACGTGAAGCCCGATTTCAGGTATTGAATGACACCCAAAATTTGTTATCTACTAAAAGCTGCTTATTATGATGGGGAATAAAGTAAACATATCTCTAAATCCATGACGTATAAAAATTCATTCATTTATTGAACAAATATTTGAAACACCTACTATCTGCTGAGTGGTTGAGACACTGAGGATGCAGCATTTAACAAAATGATTATCTTACCCTATGTCCTAACATGGGACATATCTACTTCCGTGTTGTCTTTCTCCCTCTCTAGACTATAAACTCATAAGACAACACGGAAGTAGATATGTCCCATGTTAGGACATAGGGTAAAGAGTGAGGGGCAGCCGCGGACAGGTTCTCTGATTAGATGACATCAGTACAGGAATCTCTGACTTAAGGGTTTGTGTTTGTTTTGTTATGTTTTGTTTTGTTTTGTTTTTTTCCTTTAGGACTCCACAATCCTCTTTGTTTTCTTCCTCTTCCTTCTTCTTATTTCCAAGTAACTAATAAAAAGGATATTCAGAGGACTGGCTCATCACAGATTAGCTGCTGAATATATATCTACAAAACTTTGGTATCCTACTCATGTGTGCCAGCATAACCAAATCATGAGTTAAGCCTAAAGACAAACACACAAGCTATTTATACAGCAAGCAGGTTAAGAATATGCCTTAAGAATAAAGTTTGCTAAGTTTAAAAACTGTTATGCTATTCTTTCTAAAGCTGTGTTTTACACAAATTCTGTATCTCTTGGCAACTTCAGTAAGGAAGGTTGTTTTGCTATTTTTCTTTTCTCTTCATACTTGTGAAGGTGACTGTTTGCCTTCAGCAAACTTTCTTCTTACCAATCTTTCTAACCCGCCTAATGAGCATCACCTCTTACCTCCAGCTTCTGTAGCGCAGATACTTCATTCTCAGAGTAAAACTTCATGTAAAAAATGATACACTGTAATTATAATTATAGTTATAGAACCATGACTATATGTACAATGAAAATAAGCCTAAATAGATATTAATAATCACAGAGCATAGGAGCATAGGATGTTATTTTACTGTTTTTATTTCAACTTTGTGGGTATGAAAGGTGTTTTGGTAATAAGTTCTGTGGCACTGCCTTCTTTACAAAATGCTGGTTCAGAATCCCCCATTTATTTCTCTTTCTTAAAGTAATAATTAGTAACCTGGTAACTAATGGAAAAATGTTAATTGCCACATCCTATTAATTTAGTAATATGGAATCAATTTTTTTCTGAATCAGTCACTAGAAAAATGAAAGTCAAAAATAGAAGTATTATGGCCTGAACTCGGTCTGTGTGATTGTTTTTTCCCTAAGGGCTTTAGATTGGATTAGGTTATCTAAATTCAATCAAAACTGGATGCCTGAGAGAGGGAATTTCACAGACTTTGATGGGAAAGGAAAAAAAAAAAAAACCCTGCAAAAATTGAAGCCAATAGGCAATACTAATTGTGGGTGCTTCTTTTTAAATGTTTTTCTGAAATCTAAGTTCTTTGAGGTAGTATGATATATTCACAAAATATTTTAAACATTTTAAAAGATTGCCCAAAAATAGAAATGTTAGGCATAGTCTGATATTTGAAACAGCAGTGCCACCTTGTGACAAAGACATTTCAAAATAATTCTGCTTCACATTTCCTTACATGTTGCTAACCCTTAACCAACTCTGTTGACCTATAACATACAAAGATATGATGAAAAAAATCATGTACTTTGATTTTTAGGACATCTTAAAATCACATATTGAAGGAAAAATGCAAATTTTGTTTTGCTTATTAACCATTGGACTAACAATCATCAATATTTTTAAGTAACCACTATATTTAAGACATCTTCCTAGGCTTTAAAGAAATTTGTAAAATAAATAGTCATTGATTTAACCCACTGCTCCTGAGAAAATTATAATGAAATACAAATAATGACAAGACAAGGATCAAGAAACAAACATTTGGAAATAAATTAAATAGCTAAATAGCAGAGAGTGGCTAGTTTTCAGGGTACCTCAAACTAAAAAGGCATCCTGGAGAAAAGAAACATTTCTATTCTCTCACTATTCTCGTCAGAATGGCACAGACATTTTAACAAAGGCTGGTTAGGAAGAACATTCCCTGTATATTATTTAATATTTTTGTTTTAATCTATATTCCTACTGTATTTTTCCAGAGATAAAAGATGCAACATTTTCGTGGAAAACTTAAATTGCTATGAAAAAAAACATAAAAAAGGACAGACACAGTGGGATTCTTTCTGTGCCGAGGGCTTATACTAATGACCACTTTTAAAACATTTTAATATTTTCCAGTGTTTTGATTTTTTTTCTCCAGGATGTAACTGCTACCATTATAGGGAAATTTTTAATTTATTAAATAATTAACTGATTATATAATATAATCTATTATGATCTAAAAACTGTAATAAGACATATTACATATTATTCAACCCAAATAAATTAATATTAAGTACCTACTAGATAATAAAAACAATAACAAGTATATCTATTTTCCTGATGTGCAAGTTACTTTAACAGAACTCTGGATAATGACAAGAAAAATTACCCAATCCCCTGCCCTAATATCCAACTCTAAAACTCTCCTAGGTGGGATGAGACTAAACTATCAGCTGGACTACAGAGCCCTAATTTTGTAGCACTGAAGAGGGGAAAAAGGAAGAATACCAATGCAAACCACATAAGAACTATAAAATACTAAAAAAGCAAAAAAGAACTTTTTTTTTTCCCGCTTCCCCAGTCAACAGTGTTGTAATTTAATCTTTTGCTGGAATACCTAATTTGGTTACCAAACCATTGTTATAAAGCATTTAATAAGAATAAAAGGGAAAGAAAATTGAGCAAAAATCTTTCTTGAAAACTAAGCATTTTCTTGTTCTCTGTGACCTTGTATAGACATAGCAACAATAAATATTCATTTAATTATTTTTAAATCCCTTAATCAATGCTTTTAATTCCAAAATATTTTAAAATCTTTGGAGCTCTTTTATTACATTGTTAGAAAAAAATCAGCTATCATTAGTCCAGAAGACAATTAAGTCTCCTGCTCTAAATAATTGATTTATATATATCACATGCATACTTTTCAGATGTTGAGTTGTCTTATAATTCATTCTTAGTCACAAGTTTAAAATAATCTAGGAGGAAATTCTTTCCCCTAAGACAGCTAAATATAAACAACTTCCCTAAATCCACTAGTATTTTAAAACAAAATTAAAGAGTAGTATGTTTTACCCCTAGGCTAGATTAAGTGAAAATGAGAAAGATTGAAGAAGAAATTCCTCATTACATAGGTTGTGCGAAAATAGAACATTTTCCCTTGGAAATGTGTATGCTGATGAGCCACTTTCTCTCTTGATGATAAAAGACAGTTATAAGCTAGAAGCAGAAAAAAAAAGTCTAAAACTAAGATGACAGTAAACATGGACCTGAAGGGTAAAGAATCAGGGCTGTTTATAATCAATTTAATTTGGATTTCCCCATAATTTGTTTTTTGTTTATTTGTTTGTTTTTATTGATTTTCACTTATACCAAGCAACATACTATATTTATTCAATATCCAACTTTATTTCTGTCAATATAAAACTTTAAATGTAGAAGGATAATGTATAAAATTCAGAAATTTAAGGTCAAAATAAAACTACTGCTTATTTAACATTTTCAGAAACTAAATAGGGAAATATTTACTTAGCAGTACAAAATTAACACAATTTTTAGGTTTCTATAGTATTTTAAGACATAGCCATGAGCAATCAGATGTGTCATGTAACTTCTAAATATATTGCCAGGGTGAAAATCACACCGAATGTAGCACCAGAAAGTCAGACAAAACTGGAAAGAAATAACACAATATGCTTTACTTTTGCATCTTTTTGTGGGCATGACTACTTACAAGCAACAAAGAATATTATATTATTTATTATAATATCCCTTAAAGACTGCTAAATATGAACATCTTCCCTAAATCCACTTTTATTTTAAAACAGAAAATTAATGAGAAGTATGTTTTACCCCTAGGCTAGATTAAGTGGAAATGAGAGAGATTGGAGACAAAATTCCTCATTACATAGGTTGTGAGAAGATAGACTACTTTATCTTTATAATAAAAGAATATTAAAATATAATTATATGATATCATATATATTGTGTATATGATATACACAATATTCCTTTATGCTTTTATGTGATTGAATCATATACATATATTCAGTGTGATATAAGTTAAATACAATTAAAATTAGTAATTCTGGACACATTTGTAATGGAAAAATAAAATTATATTAATCTAAAAATAATATGTAATAGTGTTTCTAGCATAAATAAATTTTAATTATTAAATTGATTATTTTTCTACAAGTAATATTATTATGCAACATGGAATATTATATATCAAAACTGACAGAGCTGAATGTTGAGATGGAGGCTCACATACTTACGCCTCCATTATACACATATTGAAATCATTCTGGTTAATTCTATGCTCTGACTATACATTGCTGACCATCTACTCTGTCACCTTAAGCAATATTGCTATGAAACTAGAATCGAAAGATAATTTATTGTCTGTTCCTAGTTCTTTCTGAATGCTAACATTACTTTAACCATCAGGCAGCTTAAAGACAAATATTCACTACCAGCTTGACCTCTAGGATATGTTAGTGAAATTATATTTTAGACTCATGGCAGCATACTAAAACCTTTTATAATTAAAAGTTGTTGCTTATAAACATCTTCTACCGGAAAGTAAAAGCCACTTATCTAAGTAACATAGTAAGGATGTTAAATGATTAATCAGTAAGCTTAAAACATGAGGATTCTGTGTCAAAGTGTGTGATGTGTTTATGTATATTTAAATAAATATATATACATTAACTATATATTTATAATTCACAGGTAGAAATGTAAGAATAAATTATTCAGACAAAATATATTTTTGGAAGTTAGGAGTGACAAGTGAATGAAGGCCAGACAAACCAAAGGAAGAGGATGAATTGAGCCTCTATGCAAGAATCAGTATTTTTGTTTTTATTTTATTTTATTTTTTATTTCTATTTTTATTTATTTATTTATTTTTTGAGATGGAGTCTTGCTCTGTCGCCCCAACTGGAGTGCAGTGGCGCAATCTTGGCTCACCGCAACCTCTGCCTCCTGGGTTCAAGTGATTCTCCTGCCTCACCCTCCCAAGTAGCTGAGATTATAGGCGCCCACCACCATGCCTGGCTAATTTTTGTATTTTTAGTAGAGACAGGGTTTCACCATGTTGGCCAGGCTGGTCTTAAACTCCTGACCTTGTGATCCGCCCGCCTCGGCCTCCCAAAGTGCTGGAATTACAGGCCTGAGCCACCGTGTCGGCCAAGAATCAGTATTTTTAATATGGGAAAAAGTCTGTGCACCTTTCACTAGGTTAATTTCAGTAAAAACTTAACAAATTTTAAATAATTTCAGGATTGAGCCAATAATTTTGAACCTAAATATTGAGTATTGCTATATTAATTATATGGATAATGTAACAACAAATACCACCCAGCAAGAATTATTTTGTGACAGTATATATTCTCATTTTATGGCAGTATATTTTGAGTGGCACAAATAGTACTTCTTTTAACTTTACATATTTAAAATATGTTAACTTTAGTGTTAATGGTTGAGAGAGTACCAGAAAAGTTTTGTTACAGTTTTACTTCCTCTTTTTTGCCCACTGTAGATTATACTTTGGCTCACTCTTCCTACCTTCCCATTTATTCTTTGAACTTGACAAATAATGGTGAAGTGCTAAGACTTAAGACAAGATGTCTAGGTGTAAATGGTGCAGCCAATTTACTGGGAAGCTGATGTAGTTTGGATATGTGTCCCCGCCCAAATCTCATGTGAATTGTAATCACAGCGTTGAAGGTGGGGCCTGGTGGTAAGTGATTGAATCATGGGGGTGGTTTCTCATGAGTGGTTTAGCACCATCCTCTTGGTGCTGCTCACATGAGAGTGAGTGAGTTCTCGTGAGATCTGGTTGTTCAAAAGTGTGTGGCATGTCACCTCTCCCTCTTGCTCCCCCTTTCACAAGTAACACACCTGATCCCCTTTGACCTTCTGTCGCGACTGTTGTTTCTTGAGGCCTCCCCAGAAGCAATGCTTCCTGTACAGTCTGCAGAATCATGAGCCAATTAAAACTGTTTTCTTTATAAATTGCCCAGTCTCAGATACTTCTTTACAGCAATACCAGAATGGCTTAATACAAAAGCCAAAACTAAGCAACTAATTGTACAACTAACTAGTAAAGAGACGAGAGAAGGAAGGATAGTATGGGTGTGTGAAACATGGTCTGCAGAAGGAGAAGGAAGGATGAAGGCTCTGACCTGAACAAAAAATGTATAATAATTTTAAGTAAATAAGAGAAATCTAACAGAACTGAAACACAAAAATTGGCAAAGTGGCGTGAAATAAGAATTATGTGGTAATCTGTTAAGAGCCTGAATGATTATATTATAGATTTATATCTCTCTCCTAAGAACAACAAGACATCATTGGAAACTTTCTTTTTTTTTTTTTTTTTGAGACGGAGTCTCGCTCTGCTGCCCAGGCTGGAGTGCAGTGGCCGGATTTCAGCTCACTGCAAGCTCCGCCTCCTGGGCTTACGCCATTCTCCTGCCTCAGCCTCCCGAGTAGCTGGGACTACAGGCGCCCGCCACGTCGCCCGGCTAGTTTTTTGTATTTTTTTAGTAGGGACGGGGTTTCACCGTGTTAGCCAGGATGGTCTCGATCTCCTGACCTCGTGATCCGCCCGTCTCGGCCTCCCAAAGTGCTGGGATTACAGGCTTGAGCCACCGCGCCCGGCCGGAAACTTTCAATCAGTGAATGACATGACAGATTTGCATTTTTGAAACCCATTAATCAAGTTTTAATAAAGCCAGCAGGCACCTACTAATTAATCATTAGGCTGAGAATAGCCACATCAATGAATAAAAACACCAATGTTATGTTTATACGTAACATTAAGTCAAGATAATATTGGAATTGTATAACAATTGGTGTATGCTTTTAATGAAGAAATTATTTAAAAGACACTATAAGAGAATAGCCACATCAATGAATAAAAACACCAATTTTATGTCTATACCTAACATTAACTCAAGATAATATTGGAATTGTATAACAATTGGTGGTATGCATTTAATGAAGAAATTATTTAAAAGACACTATAAGACAAGAATTAAAAGGAAATGTCTATGTCTTCCATTTTCACACTTTCCACAATTATTAAGTGCATACTAAATCATTTTGAACAAGACTAGGAAAGGAAGAAATGAGTTTCATTTTTCCCCCAAGCAGTGAATGGCTGAAAGTATGGTGAGACCCTGAAATGCTCCCTGTGCTAAGGGGATGCTTTTGTGGTTCTTAGTGGCCTCCAACAATTTTCCTCTTGGCCAAATTGATGGGCACCTTTCATGTTTACTCTAAACATCTTCCAGCAAATCTCTTTGCTGCAGTGGTGGCAGGGGCATAGGGAAACTGTATTGGCAGCAACTGTGCCATCTCCTCAGAGGAATGGATCTCAGCCTTGGGGGTATGGGGTGAGCCTCCTCTAAGTTCTGAGTTACTTCAAGGTTCAAATTTCCCTCAGCCCTAGGGCTGGAAGCTGCCTTCTGCTGTTGCTAACCCTTACATTTAGAGCACACAATAATTCCTTTCAATTAATCAGTTTTTACCTGATTAACTCTTAATATTAAATTCACCCTGTTGAAATTACTTGTGTGCTTGTTGTCTTCTAACTGGAGCCTGACTGACACAAGTGCAAAACATAATAAAAACGATAAACAGCCACTGTTAGAAAGAAAGAAGTTTAAAAGTAAGAAAATGCCAAGAAATAAAACATCTATATTAGCAAGTGGGATCATAGCAGGTTATGTTTTGCTATTTTTCTGTTTCTGAATAACAGGGACTTGGGGATAAGAAGATGATAGTCACAGTATCTTCCCGCAGTAAACATTCTGATTCTGGATTCTGCCTTCCCATTACAAGTGCTTAATAAAATTTAACACAATATCGTCTAAAATACTGAGAACTCTAAGTGACTTCTCTGTCACTTAATAAAATTATTTGGCTCTGAAATAAAAAATTTAGCCCGGAAAATTCAACTTTTCTTTCTTTCTAATTAGGTTTTATCTATAATCAATAGTTGCTATAATATTTCCTTTTTTGTGCAGAAGCTTATTTGAATATATCAAATGTTAAAATCTATATTAGCATCCTATATCTAGGAAAACCACCTCCTTCTACTAACTTGTCCAAGGTAATAGCAAAAAGTAATTTTGAAAGTCATACTTAGTATAATTGGATGTATTCATAGCACAGCTGCAAATCTCTTAAAGTTGTTATAAACCATGAAAAACTACTTCCTTGTGACAGTTTGTTGAGCATTTAAATGGAAATCAGAGAACCTAAGCTATCTATTTCAATTCAGCCAGCAATTCTAGAAAGCTTAAAACTCTAAAATGCCACAGTACTGTGAAGACACAACACAAACTATCAAAAATTTACACAATTAAACTAAAAATCTTAGAAAAACTCCATTTTTCCAAGCATCCACTAATCTTCTTATAAGCATATTTATTTTACATAGTAATTTAAGTTCTATAATGCCCATATTACCTGTATTAATTTTATATTACCTTTATGTTCTGACTGAATGTAAGATTTTGATTTATAAACACGGTTATTTGACATTTTTATCTTCCCCATCTGATTCTCAAATAGGAGATTTCCAGTTCCACTTCTCTATTGAAATTGCCATGGTCACCAATGGCAGAGGAACCAATTATTTTATTCAACCTTTCTGCCCCTAGTGTCTTCTGTGGGCCCTTTCAATTGTTTTAACTCCTTTATTTTTGTTACATTAATTAAATGCTTTGTTCTAACCTTTGCGGTCATTTCTTATCCCCTCTACTACCTCCTTTTTTCTTCCTTTCACTGTTTTTGTTCGTGTATTTTAATCCCTTTTCCCTATTCCTTCTCTCCCTCTTTCTTCTATAAATATAAGTAAAGTTCCCTTAAGGCCTTAACTGCCATGGATACATTTAAAATCTCCAGATAGATATATATAGCAAGTATTTTTCTTATGAAGTCTAAATCGAAATATCCCGCTACCCACTAAAAGTCACTACCTGGAAACTCACGTGTTCAAACCTTAATTATCATATTTTTTCCATTTCATTTACCTTTAATACTCTATTATTTATTCACATTTCTATTCGCCTCTAATTCTTATCTCCACTTAAATCCTTCTTCCTCAGTATTCGTCAGAACACACTCTGTTATACATCCTGAATACATTTAAGCTGATTCTCTTGTTTTCTACCCTCACAGTGCTATGTTGAGATTCTCCCTGTTTTTCACCAGCAACATCTTAAGTTTGCCAACCTAATCAAAATCATCTTCCTCACTAAAAACACAATGCTTATTTTCTTTTCTTAAATTAACAGTTCTTACTTATCTCCCTTATTAAGTCACAAATGTAATAGATGTATGTAGAAAATAGAGCAGTCTCACTCCTGTTTGTGACTGTCAGACATTTGAAAGTGAACCTTGATACTAACCAATCAAATGTTGTCATGCAATTGGTGACAGAAACTGAAACACTGTTTCTTCTGGGAACATGTCTAATTTGCCATACCCTGTAAACCTTCCGTATTTATTCTTCAATTTTCTAACTCCCAAGACTTCCACTCCTATACCATTGTGGTGGCATTTTTGGAAATATCTCTAGCTACTAGCTGCAGATAGCCTTCCCTGGGGTTCTACTGCTCACCTATGTTAGAGCAGCACAACATGGATGAAGTATGATGGAGATGTTAACCCATCCAAACAATATGTTAAGTACCATCTTTGAGCAATACTCTAACCCTTTCAGAAAACATGTGTTTATTAGAGCTAGGTTAAACATCAACTTTCAAGACTTTTCTTTACCTATAAGCCTGTATAGACCACTTACAAAATAGCCTCAACAATAGTCATATGACTTTTAAGTGTTTTTTAAGAATTAATTCAAGCCTCCTACACTATTTATGTGCCCAACACTTTGTTACTGCTGGCTCAATTTGGAGGGGTGACTTAATTTAAGATTCAGTGGGGTGAAAATCTTTAGTTCATGTGATCGTATAGAGGCCCATAAAATGTAATCCAGATGCCATGTAGAGCTCTTTGCTCTTTGAGAGCTAGATGTTAGTAAAATTCCCAATTTTACTTTATTTGGAAAGCATAATTTCTGTTAATAGTTTGTAAGGAAGGAATGGGATCATGTCCTCATGATCACCCCACAATGCTTCACTGGCATTTCTTTGTAACTCACTTCTCTCTTTAGTTCCTAATTTAATTTCCTTTCCTAAAAAAATATTCACTCCTGGCCGGGCGCGGTGGCTCAAGCCTGTAATCCCAGCACTTTGGGAGGCCGAGACGGGTGGATCACGAGG
>NW_012114500.1:4027442-4035445 GCF_000951035.1 Colobus angolensis palliatus | reverse complement strand
AAAAAAAAAAAAAAAAAATTCACTCCTTTCTAGCACAGACCTAGAAAAAAAATGTTTACTCTCCATAGATTCTTTCTGAGTCTCACTCTATTCCCTTGTGGGTTCTCAAGATATCTTCTCAAAGAGGAGCATGTGATCTATGAGAACATTCAGATTCCAAAATGCTAAAATAATATATTTCCACCTTCACATAAATATTAATCTTATCACTCAACTTCTATGGCTTGGGGATTAATTTCTTAGCTGTAAAGTAGGCTCCATTCAAGTCAGGCCCTATCAAGTACCTTAAAGATCATCCAGTCCAACATCCAGAGACATGCGGAGTGAAATTACTTTCCCGGGATCATACTGCCAATTAGTATCAGAGCCAGGAGTGCAACTTGAGTTTCTGAATTATCATTCCAGTGACCTTTCTATCACTCCACTCTACATCGATCTTCCTAATAAGCACAATCATTATTTATACAACTTACTAAAATAATTTTCTTTATCGAATCAAATGATATTCAAGATATTAAATAATATATTTAATTTATATTTTCTTTGAACATTTTAATTGATTGCTCTTTGTGTTCACATGACAATGTGATTATGTATAGCCACAATTTGTTACTTTAAAAAATTACAGTTCAAAGTGCTGCATAATAATATAATTTCTAAATTAAATTTTTAGTGCTATGTAGTCAATTTTTATTTATTTACATTTGTAATTCAATACATATAAATCTACTTTATAAAATTGAAAACTTAGAGATATTTAAAGAAGAGGATCTTTTGAAGTGATTAAACACGTTTCTATCTCAATTTATAAAATTACATATTTACTTATTCTTTGTAGTCAAGATAAAAATATTTTATTGGAAAAAGAATGATAATGTGTTGCATGTTCACGAGGGTAGGTATTGCGCTCTCTTACTCCATTTCTACAGCTTCTCTATGAGATAAATATGATCTACTATTATTAACTAAGAACATTAAAGCACAGAGAAGTTAAATAAATTATCCACAGTCACACAACCGAGTTGCAGACATTCAATTCAAAAAACCTAGGTCTGTCTCACTCAAAAACCCTTATTTTTACCAACATGAAAAATTGGTTATTCCAATTCAGTTATCAATATTTTTGCACAATGTATTTATATTGATGTGCATGTAGGTTATTTTTCAGAGGTTGTATATTAGTATCTAATGGGGAAATATATTTTCTTTTAATTACTCACTCATTAATTCATTCAACACATTTTTATTTAAAGCCATTTTGTATCAGATAGCATACTAGGTGCTAAAGATTTAATGTATACTTAGAGATGAATAAGTATTTGAATAATTGTGAAGATTTGTCTTTCTCAACATTTGCTTATTTGATGGGCTTTTCTCAAATTATTATAATGTTTATGGATATAACAAAATTGATATAAATACAATGATTTTTCAATAATAAATTTTGAAAGTATTTTTTAAAACAACTCTCTGAGATATTCCCCCCTTGGATGCATTACCAAATTCCTCATTTAATTTTTTTTCTCCAAAATTTCTGGAACTCTGAGAATGTAACCTTGCCTGACCAAAACTATATTGAATATATTTTCTTAGCTTTTTCATAATGATTCCCATTACGTTGATTCATACTTGTACAGTATTCATCCCAAAGCAATAAAATCTAGGACAGTAGTGACAGGAAGACTCGCCTTAATTGGCAACATGTCAGCATGCTTTTTGGTGACATGTAATGACGGACTTGGTGGCAATAAAAGCATGGATAAACCTGACCTAGCAGCATACCAGGTATTCACATAATGCATATGATTTAATTCTATGAGCAGCCAATATTCCCAGGATAAATCATTTATTTTTCTCAAAATAAACCTATCATATTTTTAAGATTCAAAACTCATGTATTAAAATACAGTCTTGACTCTAATAATCTACCAAGGATGACTTAAATAATACAAACCTGTTCCAAATCTACTTCAACTAATTTGATGGAAGATACAAGGTCAAGAGCACTTTGTTCAACCAATTTGATGGGAGATACAAGGTCAGACACCTTGTTGGACCTACTTTGATTTGTTTAGAGAAATCTTTGCTTCCAGGAATGAACTGAAACTCACACTGGAACCCCATATTGGCCTGTGTACCTCTTTCTACATCGAAGACAAAGTGATATAAGGGTATTATCTGAAGCATGTGAGATGAAAAGAGAGTACAAAATATTTATAGGGATTATTTTATTATACCTCCAAACATAAGCACTACCATTATCTGGTATATATGGAAGCACATCTATTTAATATATATCCCTGAATAGTCTACCATATAGATACTCATTTTCACTGCCTCTAGCTCCATTACGGGCCACCACTCACTTCTTCCCTATTTGTCACATTCCATAATCTTTTGAAGAACACTGCTCTTCCACTCATGTGGCAACAGAAGGCCCTGGCCACTCTTACCTTTTATTGCTCTGAATCTTTATATTCCTTGTGTGCATTTTAATCATTATTAAAGGATGGGAGAAACTAGAGTCAAAAATAGGAGATGAGAAATTCAGGATAGTAAGCTTAATTTACCACATAGTCCAAAGAAAAATACAGAAAAGATCTTTAACAAATAGTTTTTATTTTTTCTCTAACGTACCTTATTCCTAAAGATTAAGTCCACCATCTAGTCTGCCCTTCTGTAGGAGCACCTATTTCTTCAAAGTGTCATAGTACAGGTATATAACACTTATTAGTAAAATTAAGCTCTACCCATCATGTTGGTCATGCTGTAGAATACATGCTTCTCCAAATCCCCAAGGTGCAGTGAGAGACAGCCCCTCATTTTCCAAAATCTATTAACACCATGGTGACTACAGCAGGACTGCCTAGGGTTTGACCTAAGACAGATTTGCAATAGGCAAATAATCTACACCTGTAACTTCAGAAAAGTTGAAATCGGTAAAAAACATATTTTGGCAAATAATGGTATTTTGTAAAAGAAAATCATGTCATAAAAAGTCACAATACAGGCCCAAAACTTTGTTAGAAATCCTTGCACTTATATGCAATTTACCTTTTTGCTTTTTTTTTTTAAATTACAAATAAGGTAGTTTCCAGAATTAATTCAGTAGTTAGTAATTTTAAAAGTTTGAATCTAGAACTGCCTTTGGAACTCCAATTCTGGTGAACTTTGATAATTATAAATTAATGTGCAGTACAGAAAAAGGATTCTTCTCTTTCTCCAGGAGAAAATTGCTATGAAAATCTTCTCTCTCTCTCTTTCTCTCGCTCTCTCTCTCTCTTCTTCCCGACTCTCCCTCTCTCTCTCTGTTGTAGGTATTATGAATCAATTTCCAAATTTAGAAGATTATAATTTGACACTCCAATATATCTCTCATACATATTTTCTGTTTCTTATTCTCCCTAATGCTTTTATTAGTTCAAATTCAAATTTACTGCCTTCAGTGTTATGGCTACATAAACATTTTTTATGCAGAGCTAAATATTATGCCAGTACAGCCATGCATTGCTTAACAACTGGTTTGTGTTTTGAGAAATGCAACTTAGGTGATTTCTTCATTGTATGAACATCATAGAGTTCACTTACACAAACCTAGATTGTGTTGCCTACTATAAACCTAGGCTATATGGTATAACTATCATTCTATTGCAGTCCATCATTGACCAAAATGTACTTATGTGATGATGCGTGATTATATTTCACTGCCTTTCTTAGACAATAATTTTTGCTTTTTATAAAGCTACACTTTTATTTGCTTAGCTTCAAATCTGCCTAAGTTTTTCCAAACTTCCAACAGCTTTTTAAAATGCCTTTCAATTATTCATGTTGTCAAACATATCAGAAAATATATCAACTTTATTTTACATTTTTTAAAAAATAGCTTTTTCTCAAAGTCTACTATAGTCTTGATCTAACATTTATTGGTCTGCCTCTAGCTGCTGGAATCCTATTGTCATTATATTGATAATTCCCTTAGCCTCACTTCTATATTGGAGTTCCTCTATCTCAGGAAACTTGTTTTTCTCTTTCTGAGTTAAATACTCATTTGGGGGAGAAAAGGTACATGAAAGTTATATTGTTTTAGGTTTTTGCATATGATGAATATCTATTTTACCCTAGAAATCATGAGTTATAGTTTGTCTGGCTACACAGTTCTAAGTTGGAAATCATTTCCCTGGAAAAAGAACATGAATAGACATTTTTCAAAAGAAGACATACAAATGGTCAGTAAGTATATGAAAATAGTGCCCAACATCACTATAATCAGGGAAATGCAAATCAAAATCACAGTGAGATACTATCTTACCCATGGGCATATGGCTGTTCTTAAAAAGACAAAAAATAACAGATGCTGGTGAGAATGTGGGGGAAAAAAGGGAACTCTTCTACACTGTTGGTAGGGACGTACAACTACTATGGAAAACAGTGTGGAGATTTCCCAAAAATAAAAAATAAAATTAGAACTATCATATGATCCAGTAATCTCATTACTAGCTATTTATCCACAGGAAAAGAAATGAATACATCAAAGAGATAACTACACTCTCATATTTATTGCACTATTCACAATAGCAAAGATATGAAATCAACCTGTGTCCATCAATGAATGAATGAATAAAAGCAATGTGGTATATATACACAGTAGAATACTTTTGTCCACAGAAAAAGCATGAAATCATATCATTTACAGCAAGATGGATGGAACTGGAACTTTTTGTGTTAGCTGAAGTAAGCCAGGTACAGAAAGACAAGTATCACATGTTCTTACTCTTACATGAAAGCTAATAATATTGATCTCATAGAGTTAGAGAATAGAATAATAGATAGATACCAGGGGCTGGAAAGAGTTTCTGAGGGTGAGAGGAATAGAGAGAGGTTTGTTAATAGGTTCAAACAGACAATTAGTTGGAAGAAACAAGTTCTAATGTATAATAGCAGAGTAAGATTACTATATATAAACAGCAATGTATTGTATATTCCAAAATACCTAGAGGACTTAAAATGTTCTTAACATATGGAAATAATACTTGAGGTTATAGACACCCCAGATACCTTGATTTGATGATTACAAAGTCTAGGCAGGTAAAAAAATATTGCATATACCCCATGCGCATATACAAATATATTAATGAAAAAAAATTCCTCTTCTACAATAAAATATTATTGTTATTTTGACTAATTGAGAAATCATGATGATTTACAGATTATTTGGCAAAATGTTACCTGTGCAAAGCAAGCTTTTCTTCCTATATTGTGCAAATTAAAGTAATATTAATACATATATAACTTCAAAAAATGATTTTTAGAATCTTGTTCTACAGTACTCAAGCTTTTAATGTCACTGCTATTAAGTTTTCTAATAACAGGTAATAATTTAGCACTGCCTGTAAATTAAGTTCTCTATTAGTCTATTTTTTTTTCAACAAGCTTACAGATAGGAAGTTTAGATCCAAAAAATTTAAATAGCTTGTCTCGCATTACTTAGCAAATATATTGTATTTTTGAGATCTGACTCCAGACTCGATCTATTGTTTTAAACTAGTACTCCAAAGCTAATCTCATTTTAATCCGCCACAGGAGACCTATTTATTCTGTCTCTCTGGAAACTTTTAGTAAAACTTTTTATATGATTTTCTGAAATATAGCAATAATATTTCTATCAACATTTTATTTTTTATCTATGCATATTCTTGAGCTCATAATTTTCTTTATCCTATTGTTCCTAAAATTTCTTTAAACTTATTTAAATTAGATTTTTAGTTTTATGGTGGTATAATTCACAAATAAAAATTATATATATTTAATGTGTACAACATGAGGTTTTGATTTTTTTTTAATTAGCCCTAGTTGAGAAAGGCAAATGCTTACTGGTACATACAAAAAAGTATTCAGGGCAATGCTACTTAATATAAACTTGGCGACTACCAATCAATAGGCTACTCAAATGTTTGTTTGATAAACAAAAGCTACAATTGTAGGTAGCATGTTTTTACTGATTTCCTTTACACTGCAGCATTTTTTCCAACTAATATATTATATATAGTAAAATACATAAATCTTAACCATATGGCATTATAATTTTTATAAGTATATATATCCCTATCATCACCACCCAAATCAAGCAAGATATGGACTACTTCCAGCTCCCACACCTGTCTCTTTTTCCCTTTCTCAACCAGTTACTCACCAAAAGTCATCATTATCATGAACTCTATCACGATGGATTTTCCTACTCCTCAATTTCATATAAATGGAAACTTGCTATAGGTGTTCTTTTGAGTCTGACTTCTTTTGCTCAGTTGAAATTTGTGACAATCATCTATGTTGTGTGTAGCAACAGTCCATTGTTTTTAAGTGTTGTGTGGTATTCCACTGTGGGAAGTAAAATAAATTTATTTATTCATTCTACTCTGGATGGGCATTTGTGTTGTTCTTAGTTTAGAACTTACGACACGTCAGTGATTTTATTTGATAATAACTCTAGGAGTTGCTGAAATATATAGAATGGATTGCCTTACACATTGTTTAAGTTGTGTTTACACTTTTATGTATTTAATCCTTGCTCTGTTTGTCTCTCTAATGTTTGAAACAAACCTGGAGTTCCCTATAGGAATCTGATATATTTTTTGTTTCTTTTCTCAGGTTTTATTTTAGGTTTAGGAGGTACATGTGCAGGTTTGTTACATAAGTAATTGCATGTTGCTGGGGTTTGGTGTACAAATGATTTCATCACCCAGCTAGTGAGCATAGTCCCCAGTAGGTAGTGTTTTGACCCTCACTCTACTCTCACCCTGCCCCCATCAAGAATGTTTTTAAATGTTTTCACAAGCAAGCTAATTAACATATTCATCTCTTTACATAGTTATGATGTGGTAGGGAAGGCAAATACTGAAGATCTATACTCAGTGAACTTAAAGTATATTATTATTGACTATAGTTACCATGTTGTACATTAGATCTCCAGAACTTATTCATCTTATAACAGCAAGTTTGCGTGGTTGTACTTGTAGTATTTTTCTTTCTCTGCCTGGCTTATTTCACTTAGCATAATGTCCTCTAGGTTCACTCATTTTGTTGCAAATGGAAGAATTTCATTGTTTTTAAAACTAAATAATATTCAATTGTAGATAGATAGACAGATAGATAGAAAGAAAGATAGATAGATAGATAGATAGATAGATAGATAGATAGATAGATAGATAGATAGATGGATAGATGGTAGATATAACAATTTACATACCTACTTATCTATCAACACTTAGGTTATTTCCATATTTTGGTTCTTGTGAATAATGCTGCAATGAACACAGGAATGCAGACATCTCTTCAAGATAGTTATTTTATTTCCTTTGTATATAAAAAGAAAAGTATATAAAAGGTACATAACTTTTTTTTAATGAGACAGAATCTTGCTCTGATGCCCATGCTGGAGTGCAGTGGCACGATCTTGGCTCACTGCAACCTCTGCCTCACGGGTTCAAGCAATTGTCCCTGCCACAGCATCCCAAGTAGCTGGGATTACAGGTGTCCACCATCACACCTTGCTAATTTTTGTATTTTTCTGTCGAGATGGGGTCTCGTCATGTTGGCAACTCTGGTCTTAAACTCCTGACTTCAGGCAATCTGCATGCCTTGGTCTCTTGATGTGTTGGGACTACAGGCATGAGGCACCACACCCGCAGGTATATACTTTTATATCTAAAAGTATAATTGCTGTACTATATGGTAAGTCTTTAATGATTGGAGGAACCTCCATGCTGTATTCCATAATGGTTGTACCAATTTACATTCCCACCAAAACTATCACGGTTCTCTTTTTGATACATTCTTGTCAACACTATTTATCTTTTGGCTTTTTATATTGGCCATTTTATTTATTTATTTATTTATTTATTTATTTATTTATATTTTGAGGCGGAGTCTCGTCGCCTGGGCTGGAGTGCAGTGGCCGGATCTCAGCTCACTGCAAGCTCCGCCTCCCGGATTTGCGCCATTCTCCT
>NW_012114500.1:4026323-4026742 GCF_000951035.1 Colobus angolensis palliatus | reverse complement strand
TATGTGCCACATTTTCTTAATCCAGTCTGTCACTGATGGACATTTGGGTTGATTCCAAGTCTTTGCTATTGTGAATAGTGCTGCAGTAAACATATCTGTACATGTGTCTTTATAGTAGCATGATTTATAATCCTTTGGGTATATACCCAGTAATGCGATGGCTGGGTCATATGGTATTTCTAGTTCCAGGTCATTGAGGAATCGCCATACTGTTTTCCACAATGGTTGGACTACTTTACAGTCCCACCAACAGTGTAAAAGTGTTCCTATTTCTCCACATCCTCTCCAGCACCTATTGCTTCCTGACTTTTTAATGATGGCCATTCTAACTGGTGTGAGTGGTATCTCGTTGTTTGGATTTGCATTTCTCTGATGGCCAGTGATGATGAGCATTTTTTCATGTGTCTGTTGGCTGTATG
>NW_012114500.1:4013048-4022042 GCF_000951035.1 Colobus angolensis palliatus | reverse complement strand
CTAGGTTGGGGAAGTTCTCCTGGATGATATCCTGAAGAGTGTTTTCCAACTTGGTTCCATTTTCCCTCTCACTTTCAGGCACCCCAGTCAGATGTAGATTTGGTCTTTTCACATAATCTCATACTTCTCAAAGGCTTTGTTCATTTCTTTTTCCTCTTTTTTCTCTAGACTTCTCTTCTCGCTTCATTTCATTCATTTGATCTTCAGTCGCTGATATTCTTTCTTCTAGTTTATAGAGTCGATTACTGAAGCTTGTGCATTTGTCACGTATTTCTCGTGTCATGGTTTTTATCTCTGTCAGTTTGTTTATGGCCTTCCCTGCATTGATTATTCTAGTTATCTATTCTTCCATTTTTCAAGATTTTTAATTTATTTGCACTGGGTACATAGTTCCTCCTTTAGCTCTGAGAAGTTTAATGGATTGAAGCCTTCTTCTCTCAATTCGTCAAGGTCATTCTCCATCCAGCTTTGATTCATTGCTGGCGATGAGCTGCATTCCTTTGGAGGGGAAGATGCGCTCTTATATTTTGAATTTCCTGTTTTTCTGCCCTGCTTTTTCCCCATCTTTGCGGTTTTATCTGCCTTTGGTCTTTGATGCTGGTGACTTACTGATGGGGTTTTGGTGTGAGTGTCTTTTCTGTTTGTTAGTTTTCCTTCTAACAGTCAGGACCCTCAGCTGTAGGTGTAGTTGGAGATTTCTTGAGGTCTCCTCCAGACCTTGTTTGCCTGGATATCAGCAGCGGTGGCTGCAGAAGATAGAATATTGCTGAACAGCGAATGTTCCTGTCTGATTCTTGCTCTGGAAGCTTCGTCTCAGGGGTGTACCCCGCCGTGCGAGGTGCAGGGTGTCGGTCTGCACCTCATGGGGTATGTCTCCCAGTTAGGTTACTCAGGCAGTCTGTCCATTCTCAGATCTCAACCTCCATGTCGGGGGATCCACTGCTCTCTTCAAAGCTATCAGACAGGGTCATTTATATCTGCAGAGGTTTCTGCTTCTTTTTTTTAGTTGTGCCCTGTCCCCAGAGGTGGAATCTTCAGAGACAGGCAGGCCTCCTTGAGCTGCTGTGGGCTCCACCCAGTTCGAGCTTCCCAGCAGCTTTGTTTACCTACTTAAGCCTCAGCAGTGGTGGCGCCCCTCCCCCAGCCTGACTGCTGCCTTGCAGTTAGATCTCATACTGCTGTGCTACCAATGAGGGAGGCTCCATGGGTGTGGGACCCTCCCAGCCAGGTGTGGGATATAATCTCCTGGTGTGCCACTTGCTAAGACCCTTGGTAAAGCGCAGTATTATGGTGGGAGTTACCCTATTTTCCAGGTGTTGTGTGTCTCAGTTTCCCTTGGCTAGGAAAAGGGATTTCCTTCCCCCTTGCACTTCCCAGGTGAGGTGATGCCTCGCCCTGCTTCAGCTCTCGCTGGTCGGTCTGCATCAGTTGACCAGCACTGATTGTCTGGCACTCCCCAGTGAGATGAACCCAGTGCCTCAATTGAAAATGCAGAAATCACCGTCTTCAGTGTCACTCATGCTGGGAGCTGGAGACTGGAGCTGTTCCTATTTGGCCATCTTTCTCAGCCCCCTCCTCTTGCTCATGTTTTAATCAGGTTATTTGTTTTCTGATTATGAGTTTCTTATATATTTTAGATATTAACCTATTATCAGATACATGGTTTGCAAGTATTTTCTACCTTTCCATAGGTGACCTTTTTATTTTGTTTTTTTTTTTTGTTTTTTTTTTTTTACTCTGCACCAACCTTTTAGTTTGATGTAGTCCCATGTGTTTATTTTTGTTTGTATTGCCTATATATTTGGATTCATATCCAAAAAATCATGCGAAGGTCAATGTCATGTAGGATTTTCCCTGTTTTCTTCTAGGGATTCTTTAGTTTTGGATGTTAGGTTTAAATTCCTTATCAATTTTCAGTTTATTCCTATGCATAGCATAACAGTCCAATTTCATTCTTCTGCATGTGGGCTTTCAGGTTTCCAATGCTATTTATTGAAGAGACTATCCTGTCTCCATTAGGTGTTTTGCGCATGTAACAAGTTTGGTACCTCCTGCTTTGCTCTTCTTGCTCAGGATCACTTTAGTTAATTAAGGTTTTTTGTAATTTCTTACAAATTTTAGGGTGTATTTCTGTTTCTGTGAAAAATGCTGTTGGACTTTTGATAGGGATTGATTACATTGAATGTGTTGATTGCTTTGTGTAATAGCATTTCAGCAATATTGATTTCTCCCATTGATGAACACAGAATATCTTTCAATTTCTATTATTTTTCAAATCTCTATTTCATTTTGCTTTGATCTTTCTTACTTTCTTTCTTCTACTAACTTTGGGCTTAGTTTGCTCTTCTTTTTTTCTAGTTTCTTGAAGTTTAATGGCCCATTGTTTATTTGAGATCTTTTTTCAATGTAGGTGTTTGTCATTATAAATTTTCTTCTTAGAACTATCTTGCTGCATCCCACAAGTTTTGGTGTATTGTATTTTCATTTTCATATCAAGATTTTTTTTTTAATTTTCTTTTTTATTTCCCCTTAAAACCACTGGTTGTTAAGAATTGTGTTATGTTCACTTATTTTCGAATTTTCCAGTTTTCCTCCTGTTATTGATTCTAGTTTTATACCATTGTAGCCAAAAAAGATACTTGATGCAATTTCAATCTTCTTAAATGTATTAAGACATTTTGTGACTTAAAGTATGCTCTATCTTGGAGGATGTTACCTGTTAGCTTGAGAAGAACACTGGTTCTCTGGCTGTGGATGAAATGTCCATATACATCTGTGAGGTCCATTTGGTCTAAAGTGTAGATCAAGTCTAATTTTTTTTCCTTAAAGATTATCTGTCTGAATGATCTATCCATTGTTGTAATTGGACTATTGATAATTGCAACAGTATCAATAGGGTTACATATATCCCTAATATCATCCTACATATATCCCTAATAAAGAGATTGAGTAGATTGCAGACCAACTGTTTTAATTACTTCCTCACACTGCTGAATGAAGTTTGTTCAACAATTGCCAAGCTGATAATCAAACATATTCTTTGCTATTGCTTACAACACTTCCTGACTTCTAAAATTAGATTTGAGTGTAGCTTTAAGGCCCACCATATCCCAGTAGCTCACTGTTCAAAGTAATAAATATTTGATTAGGTCTTTAAGGCTAAAGACCTCAAAGTTTCTAAGAAGTCTGTGCCATGGACAAAATTTGTTGGTTATTTTCTTTATACATCAGTCCAAATTTTACTGTATTAGTATTTCTATGCTGGTTCTTAAAATGTATTTGGACTGGAAATTTTATAGTTTTAACATAGATGAAGGGGTTATTTTCGTATAGATTTTGCTCTTTCTGTTATTTTCTGTGTTTATTAAAGAAAGAATTGGAGTGGAAATACTTTTGCTCTGCATCTTCAAACATAAAAAATGAAACATTTCGAAAGACCTACCACGCCATAACTAAAATTTCTGTGGTTTGAAGAAGCCTACTAAAAAAAATTTGCTTCCATTATATATGTTTGATTTTTTTGTGACTTAACTAAAACTTTTGTAAGACTCTATATTAACTTTGGAAAGATGCAAAAAGCTTTTGAAAAGCAAATGATTATATTTTTAATTATGGTTTTGGATTCTATAAGTATATGAATGACATAGGCAAATATAAGGGTAAAAAAGGGGGTAAGAAAAGGAAAAACAAATCTTTATGTTCACTTTTAACTATTTTAAATAAGAATCTATGGAGTCAAATTTTATTGTCAGTAATAAGGAATTTAACTCACTTCAAGGGCACAGCAAAAAATGCTGCATTAGAATATGTGGGTCTTTTAAAAATACATACTTTGGATCAATATTTTTATGTATTTTGGATTAACAAGAGAATCAAACTTAAAATTATCCTAAGGCATAAGAAATTATTGGCCAGTTTCCACTAAATGATAAGTTTTCTGGAGAAATGTAATACCTAATTTATCTTTTTACCTCTCATATCTACTGTTACACCTTGCTGGTGGTGTGCATAGTACTGCTGTCAATTTGTGATATAAATATTTAAACAATGTCTTTTAATTAATATACTTCTAATTAATTAGCATATCTCAATTACATTTTCAGTTTTTTCATTTGTATCACGTCATTTATCACTAAAGACTGTAAATATTCTTTCCAATGAGGTTAAAAAAAAACTATTCTCTATTGAAACATGAATAGCAGATTTTCAGCAAAATAATACTTATCAAACACAAAGACGGAAAAAGAAATCCTAGTCAATTTAAAATATAGAGGACTGACATTGATGGAACACAGTGTCTAAGATAGAACTATACAGAATTCCTACAGTAATACCCAATTTTTGTAAAATATACCATCAGGAACAGAGGCTACATTTTAGATCTCATTGTGTCTGAAAAGCAATCTTTCTTAGCAAAGTTCCAATATTCCTCTTCAATTTCAATATGACATTGTATTCTAAGGTTAATAGATATTAGTAATATATCAAACCACAGAATATTAGCTACAAAAAGAACAAACATAGAGTAGATAATTCTGTGCCTTTGATTTTATTGCAAGAATATCAGAGGAATCAATTTGAATTGGATATGAGACCTTCACAATTTAACATATTCAGTTCCAAATAAGGAAGTGCCATTGTGAAAAACTTTGGTGAGTTCAGGTATGATAAGGTAAGTTACTAAATATTAATAATAATCACAGTACTGCATTAAGGCATATATCTCAAAATGTGTCTTGATATTTAAACATTGTAACAAGTGCTATATATTTTGACAAAGTAATAAATACATTTGGATGACTGAGTGAAACATGTCAGTTCCCAGCAGAGTTATTTATATGTGTATGCTGGAGTACAGGGAGCTTGGAGCAGTGTTAGGCACTAAAGCAAGTTTAAAGCAACAACCCAAGACAGTCCAAAAAGGAGACAAAAAAATGTATCTTTTTTAGTCTGTTTGGGCCACTATAACCAAATGCCATCAACTGAGTGGCTTATAAAAGCAGAAATTTATTTTCCACAGTTCTGGAGACTAAGTTCAAAATCAAGCAGATTTTGTGTCTGGTGAAGGCTAACTTCCTAGTTCTTAGAGGATAACGTGTGGCTGTGTTCTCATTTGTTGGAATAGGCAAGCATCTTATTCATAACAGCACTAAAAAGAGTTCCACCCTCATGACCCAAGTTCCTAATACTATGACCTCAGGTGTTAGAATTTCAACGTATTACTTTTGGGGGTGCACATTCAGACCATAACAATATTTGATTATTGAAATACTTCTAATAGGGTTATATTTACTAACAGTTAATGATGGATTCATTGAGAAATCTAAAGTGTTCCTGCTTGCCTACATGGTTTACTGTGATATATATACTGTATATATACTGTAGTATATATACTGTAGTATATATACTGTAATGTATATAGTAATATATTTATTGTTCTGAGAATAAGACAAGATCATGAGGTTGCATCCTAGAACTAAGTTTAATGCATATAAGCATCCAAGAAACTGAATACATGTAATCGGAAATGGTTTATTTATTTATGGTGGAATTCTCGACATGATCAGGTGTACTGATGATGTAATTCAACTAATGAGAAAGACTGCAAGAGGCAAGAACTTTCTTTTTCTCAAGAGATTGGGAAACCATATGGAAAAAAACTCATAAAGAAAGAAAGGCAAAACTTTACCAAAGGATAAAGGACAACAAATGATTCTGAGATCTAAATATTGCCTCTAGACCTCAGACTTTTTGTTGTTCTCTGGCAAGTCCACAGATTGATGGTTAAGGTCAGAGAAGGAAATTACGGAAATTATGCAAATAAACTGAAAATCTTTGTGATAGATTTGGATTATTAAAAGGCAGCAATGATTTGAGAACTAACATCACTATTGAGGGAAAGACATGCTTCAGAAACAAAACAAGACTTTGGCATACCAAGAACTGCCACCCATCAGTAGGTAGATGAGTTCCACCAGTGGTTTTGTCGTGAAAGAAGAACTTCAAACAGCCTGGCCTTTTTACAAAAAGCATTAGCATCAGCAGGAAAGAGACTGGTTCCTATATTGATTAAAAGGAAGTTTCACCTGGCTGTGTAGCAGGCACGTCAGAAGCCATAACATACAGAAGGAAAATAGCTGGTACTGCATGATTCTAAGGAATATGTTCACACATGAGATATGGCACCCAGCCTTTCAGATAGAGACTTTGGAGACACTGAAAGCAAACTGTAAGTGCCACAGTAATAAATGGTGTCAGTCTTAGACACACAATGAAATCTAAAATTTGGAACTCATTTTCACTTAAATCTGGAAGTTAATATCTAACTGAAGAAACAAAGCTGCTGTTTAAAGAACACATTCTATTCAACAAGGCTTCACTTTCAGGAAGAATAATGAAGTAATTACTCGTGAGTCCAGGATATGATGAAAAATTAAGATTACATAGAAATAGAAGACCCTGGAGACATAAAGGGACAAGTATGTGTCAGAGAAGGTGAAAGTGAGTCCAGAGAAAAAGAGTTTTGGACAAAGAATACAAAACAAAAAGAAGAAATTGGTTAGGCGGGGCACAATGGTTCATGCCTGTAATCCCAGCACTTTGGGAAGCCGAGGCAGGCGGGTCACTTGAGGTCAGGAGTTTGAGACAAGCCTGACCAACACAACGAAACCCCATCTCTACTAAAAATACAAAATTAGTTGGGCGTGGTGGCACATGCCTGTAATTCCAGCTACTCAGGAGGCTGAGGCAGGAGAATCCCTTGAATCCCTTGAATCCCTTGAACCCTGGAAGCAGATGTTGCGGTGAGCCAAGATCGGGCCATTACACTCCAGTCTGGGCAACAAGAGTGAAACGCCATTAAAAAAACAAAAAAACAGTCGGTGTTAGGAAAAATGCTTTAGTTTTTGAATAACAAATACAATCGAACTGACTGAAGTCCAAAGACAGTTTGTTAGCCTTTCTAACTGGGATATGCAGGGATACAACAGATGAGACCTAACTCCAACACACAGCCTGGAGTAAAGTCCAGGCAAACTGCAAAATGAAGCAGAACTGCACTTAAATAATCTGAAGATTTGAGAGTAAGAAAAAAAATATATTGTTTAAAGTTATGGAGAATTTAAGGTTGTTATGTAGCATTATTGCAGCATAAAATTGAATATTAAACATTTTTATACTACTTCTGAGTTACATTCAACTCATTTTCAATTAAATGTACAAAAGAAATGGTTGGGGAAATAGTAACAAAAATTCCACATGTGATTACATTATTTCACAATACTCTTTTAAAATTTTTAATTTTTTTAACCTTTCAAAAACATTTTCCTTATAATATATTAAAATAAAATGTATAAAAAATATCACATTTTAAAGCTTTTTTTCTACACTGGAATTTAAAAGCAACATTTTATGGCTGTATAAACATTATCAAGTCCCCTAGGACAGGGAGGGAAAAGGTGGAACAGGCATTGATCTCACCTCCATCCATTGAAACTTAAGACAGAAAACCTCACTGATAGTTTTTGTACATTGGGTTCCACTTAACATGTCAATTTTCCACGGGGCAAGAAGGTGAGATCATTTTTATACGTTAAAAAGCAAGTTTGTAACCTTCTTTACTACATGGTCATCTTACACAAGAAATTTTTTAAAAATCTTACTACTAAAAGTAATTTGTTTGTGTATATCTTAATTAAATCTTAATATAGTTTAGAAACAATAATTATGCTAAATTAGACATCATAGAGGAAATATCTCCTTTCCTCATAGCATAATCACAGTATGAATAATGCTTTTTCCTATAACTCATATAATCATATCATTTCCAGAATATGTCCTGTGTTAGAAATTGTCAGTGTAATGTTGATAACAAATTGCATATTTTAGTCCACTAGAGAAAGAGAGATCTATATCTCCTGCCATCTTAGAAAGTATATATCTGGAATTTTTTCTTTCCAAAGCTGTGATTATTCCAACACACTATGATAACTTAAAAATTACCAATGTGAAATATTTCAGTTCACTGGGAAGGACACACCTTTTTAAATTTTTAATTGTTGTTGGTACCTAGCAGGTGTATATACTTATAGGGCATATGCCATATTTTGATACAGGCAGACAATGTGTAATAATAACATCAGGGTAAATGGATTATCCATGACCACAAGCATTTATCCTTTATGTTACAAACAATCTAATTATATACTTTTATTTATCTTAAAATATACGATTAAGTTGTTATTGACTATAGTCACCCTGTTGTGCTGTCAAATACTAGGTCTTATTCATTCTTCTGTTTTTTGTACCCATTGAACATCCCCTCTTGCTTCCCATTCCACCCTTCCCAGCCACTAGTAACCACCTTTCTACTCTCTATGTCCATGAGTTCCATTGTTTGGATTTCTAGCTCCCACAAATAAGTGAGAACCTGTGATGTTTGTCTTTCTGGACCTGGCTTATTTTTCTTCACATAATAATGTACAATTCCATCTAGGTTGTTGCAAAGGACAGGATCTCATTTTTTTTTTTTAATAGCAGAATAGTACTCCATTGTGTGTGTGTGTGTATATATATATATATATACCACATTTTCTTTATCCATTCATCTGTTGATGGACATTTAGGCTGTTTCCAAGTCTTAGCTATTGTGAACAGGGCGGGAATAAACATGGCAGTGCAGATACCATTTCAATATACTGATTTTCTTACTTTAGGTATATAACTAGAGGTGGGATTGCTGGATCAAATCATAGCTCTATTTTTAGTTATTTGAAGAACCTCCAAACTGTTTTCCATAGCAGCCATACTAATTTACATAACCACCAAAAGTATGTGATGGTTCCCCTTTCTCTATATCCTCACCAGCATTTGTTATTACCTGTCTTTTAAATAAAAGCCATTTTAACTGGGGTGAGATAATATCTCATTATAGTTTTTATTTGTATTTCCCTGATCAATGATATTGAGTACATTTTCTTTTTTTTTTTTTTTTTT
>NW_012114500.1:3962105-4007213 GCF_000951035.1 Colobus angolensis palliatus | reverse complement strand
AGTTCAAAATGCAGAAATCACCGGTCTTCTGTGTCCTTCGCGCTGGGAGTTGGAGACTGGAGCTGTTCCTATTCGGCCATCTTGCTCCGCCCCAGGAACTCTTCTTTAGCCTTTTCCAAGGACACTTTCAGTCCTACCTGCTAGCCTTGGTGTGCCAGTGACGTCCTACTCTTCTTCCTTCAGCCATAAAGCAAATGATGTACTCTTCTACAGTTCACCAGTAGTCTCTTGGAACCAAAAACAGCCTGGACCTAAAAGCATCTGGCCTTCTACCCCTCCTTCACAATTTCTCCACAAGGCAATTCCTTGCAGACAAACGACAGACAGGCTCAAAGTTATCCCTCTGCTCACCGAGATAAATGCACATCGAATTGCTTCCTTCTTAAGGGTGGAGAGGGTGTATTGTCACAAAGTCAATTGATTAGTTAGAGTGGGGGAGGAACATCACAATGGTGGAATGTCATCAGTTAAGGCTCTTTTCACTTGTTTTGTGAATCTTCAGTTGCTTCAGGCCATCTGGATGTACACGTGCAGGTCACAGGGGATATGATGGCTTAGCTTGGGCTCAGAGGCCTGACAGAGGATATGTTCTTTAAAATTCTAGTTAGCATCAAGATTCCAGGATCTAAGATCTTTGGGTCCAGACTTTTCTTCTAAAGTTCTGCAGTTACACCCAGATGCCGCAGACACTTGAGTACATTTTCATATGCTTGTTTGCCATATGTATGTCTGCTTTTGAGAAATGTCGATTCAAATATTTTACCCACTTTTTGATCCAATTATTTTTTTTTCCTATGCAGCTGTTTGAGCTCCTTAGATATTCTGGTTATTAATCCATTGTCAGATATGTGAAAGGAAAATATACTGGGCTCCCAAAATCACTAAGGAAAACTCAAATGGGAAACTGCTTAGAACTAACCTTCCTCCCATTCTACTCAAAGTCACCCCTCTACTCACTGAGGCAGATACATATCTGATTTTTCTTCCTTTGTAAAGGTGAATCAGAAACTCAAAATACCAGCGGATTTCAAGATTTCAGTCTTAACCTTCACCTAGTAAGTGCTTTTTGTCCCCCCAATGACAGTCATTCATGGCAATGTATGAGAAGATCCTCTCTCTCTCCATTTCAGTTGCTTTTCCTTCGTGTAAAAGCTCAGCACTGCTGAATGAATTTAAACAGTTTAGTAATGACACAAGTTAGTTTTCTACTGCTGGGAGGCATGTATGGTGGCAGCCTATTAAACCCCAAACCTCTCTTTCTAACTTCTGCCTGGAAAAAATTTAGAGTCACATATTTTACCTAACATTACAGACCCTACAGACCCTCATGAGACAGGATTTTTTTTCTCAGTAAAGAGTCTTTTCGGTCCTTTGCCAAAAACCTCTAGTACCCTGATTTCTTCCCCTTTTGTGTCCTCTATCAGCAAGTAGTCTCTATGCCCCATTTGTAAGGAAAAAACTCCACATTCAACATTTGGGAGGAAGCCACCTTTGAGAGACAAATTCTAGCCTCAGTGCTGTTCCTATCTGATGGAGGACAGCCATTAAATCCATGTTCTTTTGAGACACCTCTTCTGCTTCCAACTACATTGACATTTAAACAGAAAGAGAATTTTATGTTTAAAAGTCAATGGGTAAAATTTCCTGGGAATGCATAGCTTTTCCAGGGTCATAGCTAGAGGAGGCAGGAATAGAGTGAAACCACTCCCTCTGTTAAAGTATCTCAGCCAAGTTAAATACTGTACTATCTCCTGGGAGGCCTAGGATCCCAGAAGAGCAGTGAGATGAGGCATTGTGCTGGGAAGCATGACTACTCCTGCCAGCTAGCGCCTCCAGATCCATGGGAGCAATTCATGCTTCAATCCATGGACAATGTCTATGATGGTTGCCCGGACCCAAAGGAGATGGGAGGAAAGAGAAAAGGGACACCCCTGCAATCTTTCTCTTCATCCTGGGTCACTTCAAAAGGAGAAAGGAGACTAAGGGACACCTTCTACACCCCTCTTTTACTGCATGGGTAACAACCCATCTTCAAGCCCAAATTTCCCTTGAGTCTAGCCTGACTATTCTTTAAACTTCAGACCCCGAAGTTCGCTCTGGGCAAGCACAAACTTCACTCATATATAGAGGCCTTCCAGGATATAACCCACGTATTTAAACTCTCCTGGAAGGATGTTATGTTACTCTTAAACCCTAACTGCTGCTGAGAGACGGGCAGCCCTACAGGTAGCAGAAATAATCAGAGATGAACAGCATGTCTCCTACAGCCAGTCAAAATGGGAAAGAAGGTGAGAAAGAGAAAGAATCCCCATTCCCAATAGGAAAAGAGGCAGTATCCCTTGAAAATTCTAATTAAAACCCTACTAAGCCCATACATGAGTGAAAAAGAAAACACTTTCAGATGTATATGGTAGAAAGATTACAGAGGACCAGAGCCAAACCTGTTAACTACTTTAAGCTATCCATGATAGATCAAAACCTAGATGAAACTCCCTCTGCCTTTTTATAAAGGCTGAGAGAGACTTTGGCAAAACATGCTTCCCTATCTCCTAATTCAGTTGAGGGAGAGCGAATCTTGAAAGACAGGTTTACTCAAGCCACTCCTGATATTTGAAGGAAGCTACAGAAACAGGCTGTAGGACCAGAAGGCACCTTAGAAAACTTTGTAAGAGTATCCACCTCAGTGTCTTATAAGAAGTACTAGGAGGAGGCTCAGGAAAAGGACAGACAATACAACAAAAAGTCAGAGAGAGGGTACCTTGGAATGGAATCCAGGCCTGGGACTCCATAAGCCCACTGTTCAAGTCACCCCCATGAACTGGTCAGTAATAAACTTTGCTGAAGGCCTCCATCTTGTTTTACATCCTTGAGCATAACCTGTAACCGTGTGGCAGTGCTTTTTTTTAGCCATTGCCATTTTACAATGATGGCCCAGGTTCAATCTTGGCTTAGATAATGAATACTTTCAAGTTAATAGCTGTGTGACTTTTAATCATCTCTTCCTCCTCCATGAACAACTAACTTCCTGTCTTAAATCTTACTTTCTCTAAATTGCCTTTAATGGTGCTAGATCTGGTAAAAGCTGCTTACCACCACTTATAAAATATCTTGTATACTCACAGTTAACTTATAATCTAATTGAGAGTTGTTGTTTCACCTGTGATGCTACTTTTGGTAAAGTTCAAAAGCCAGAAATATTAACTGCTTGGTTTGGCTAAAGTCAGGTAGCAGAATATTTCAAAGGATGTTCTTAAAGAGTGCTCAGCTTGATTAAAAGTGGGTATTTAAGTTATAGGTATATTTAAAAGGCATTTATGTTTTTCTCTTCTTGGAGGATCATGTTTTTCTTGAAAAGAACTTTCCATTGACTAAATTACTTTTCTCCACTCTTATTTCCACTCTTAATGCACCCAAGAAAACTTCTGGTGGCCTGAAACTTTCTAGGAAGAACAGAAAAGGCACAATTGGATTCCATTTTGGGAGAAACCTCTGTTTTCCTCATGGAACCCCAGAATTTAGGAGCTGATAGATCCCACTCAAAATTTGTTTTTGTCTTACAACTATACAAGTTTATTAGGCCCTAGAAGTTTCATGTTTTTCAATCCTTGCTCTTAAAGGGCTCCACTGGGAAGCCAATAATTCAATTAGGAAATGGGACAAGAAAAAGTCTTATAACTACTGGATCTTCTTCTGTTTGATTATGTAGTGTCAAACACTACATAAATGTATTGTTTGTGATGTCTGTAACAAGAGCTCTAATTGATTGCCTTAAATAAAAATAAGCACTTAAATCAAATATTTTAGAAAAAAGTTAAAACTATAATGCCTTTTGGTTTATGTGAATTTAATCTTTAAGAAATAAAAATTGCTTTAAAGATTAAATTGATAAAATGCAAATGTCATCAAAATGTAAACAGGAGGTTAAAATCATGTAAGTTAGATACCAGGTTTGTTAAATGTTTCAAGGTTGTACACTGCCTACTTTACAATTTGGTAAGATGTGGGGACATACGAAATTAACCATGCCCCTAACTATGCTGAAAATAGTCAGACTTTATCTGCCTCTAGTACATAATTAAAACAACTTACCAGGTTTTACATTAAAGTTAAAAATTGTTAAGTGTTACCACTAAAACATGTAAATAAGAGAACTAAAAATAAATGTATATGCAAGGTAGGTAAGAACAGTAAAATGTGTTTGTGGTAAAAGATTATAGAAAGGCATAAAAATGGAAACTTTGCCTATGGAAAGAGGATTATTTTGAAACCAATGTAAGGGTAAAATTTGGCTTTCTTTCCCTTGTACAGATTTTTCATGTAATAGAGAAGAATAATGAAATATTTTGTTTGCCTCATTGGTAGACTGCCAAGGAGAGAAAAGAGTAGACAGAAGACAAACTGTTTGGAAAGCTAAGTCTCCCCTCTTAATGAGTAAAGTCTGTTGCCTAGTTTTAAAATTTCTGAGTCATCATTTTGTCTAAATAAATAACTTATGTGTAACCGTGAATTGTATTTCATAATATCAAGTGTTTTAAACCTCTAACATTTGACAAGCTTCCCAAAATTAAACTTCACATTCAAAATTGTCTCTTCTGAACCCTAGCTTCTTTATGCTGCAGAGGTCCCTGAAGCATCCAGAAGAGAGGTAAACAGAATTTTTTGACATGTTTAGGTAAGTGGGATTGCCAAAGTTATGTTTAACTTTAATCAGGTTATATTTTAGTGATAATATTAATATATGTTCCAAAATTGTATGGGATTTTAAAAATTCTAATGCTTGAGTATATACCATGAATCATAATTAGGATTATTGTATTAAGTTACTGGAAATCACAGAAATAACCAAATATCTTTGCCAATCATGTGTTTGACTATAACTAACCTGAACACTTTGCCATCTACAGATAATTGTTGTCTTGTTTTAATCCTCTGCTAAACATGCTTTACAATCAGCTGTAGGACTTTAAAACGTGCCCTCAAATGCAGGTTTCTGATAACTTTGGAAATCATGACATGGGAATAAAAGAAAATGTACAAGAGTCATGAAGAGCTTAACTGTTTATGAATATCAGACAGGGGTTAACTGCATGAACTAAACTAATGTAAGTCTGAATTAATCTTTTTTACTTTTTGCTTAAAACATTGCTATTCTTTGTTTTATTCTTCAGAGTTTAGGAAACTTTTGTTTTAAGCTATCTACAACTTTTAACAGCTAAGTAAGATATACACCTGTGAACAAAATTTGGAGCATATTTGTTTCTTCTGTCAGGTTACTCTGGAATTTGGAAACTATTTGGGAATATTCTTAACTTATGGCAATATAGTTGTTTGCACCAGTGCAATATGACACAATTGGAGAAACTGGTTGTTTTACCAAGGCTTTGACTGGAAGAGTATGCTTCTGTTTGAGGAATCAAGCTTCACTTACAGAGCCAATAAAAGCCTATTGGGAAATGAGGCCTCCTACCTTGTCTACACAATCTGTGTACAGTGTTTCTAATATGTGGTGAGTAAAGAATGTCACCATCTAACAAGCCCCGGAATCACATATTCTTGTGATCTTAAGAAGAGAGGAATTCACACAACTCATAGGTATTTGAGGCTACAAACTCATAGCTGGGCTTAGTTTTAAAAATAGTCCTATCTGAGATCCCTTGTGGAACCAAGTTCCATCAAAGCTAATTTTAAAAGACTATGCAAAAATAATTATTTTTTGCTGCACTTTATGCAAATAATCAAGCCAAGTGTAAGCCTAAGTTTATTTTGCAAACAACTCAGTCATACCTTTTTTTTTAACAAAACAACTATCATGATTTGTTTTGAACAAAAATGAGGCCTGGAGAGAGAAAAATTTGATTCAAAACTTATCATACACTTGTCATTAAATTCTAATCTCATTAGTTGTTTTTAAGTTTTGCCTATTCTATTAGTCTGTTCTCATGCTCCTAACAAAGACACATCTGACACTTGGTAATTTATTTTAAAAAGGATGTTTAATGGACTCACAATTTCACATGGTTAGGGAGGCTTCACAATCATAATGGAAGGCAAAATCATGGAAGTAGACAAGAAAGAGGATGAGAACCAAATGAAAGGGGTTTCCTCTTATAATACCATCAGATGTCCTGAGACTTATTCACTACAATGAGACCAGAATGCGCAACCCCCCCCCCACCCATGATTCAGTTATCTCCCACAACATCCCTCCCACAACACATGGGAATTATGGGAGCTACAATTCAAGAAGAGACTTGGATGGGGACAAAGTCAAACCATATCACCTACATTTTAAACTAACCCTGCTTATTCCTGTAAACAAACAAGCAATCTCTGACTGGAGCTCACAATAAAAAAAGATAAGTAGTGTAAAAATCTGGATCAATATTCTAGCTTTGGGCAATTATCCTGCAAATCCTACCAGGTTATGGGAGTATACAGGGTACCCATAACACAGAGGTTTCTTTATTTGGGAAAATAAAACCAAGGAAGTAAATCAAAGCCAAGCCTCATGCACCCAAATCTTAGCAGGCATAACTATAGATATGATTCATCTGGGCATGGCTGAGGCCTTGAGATTTTTGAGCTATCATTACCTAGTCCCTTGTTTCATTTTTCTACGTGTCCTCTAATAACCCATTTTTTTCTTGCCTAAAGTCTATCACGCTACAAATGTTGATGCAAATGAAACCATGCATGGAAACACATTTCTTCCAAGGATCCTTAGAAAGGTCATAGGAGGAATCCTAACTGCTGTTCCCCCACACAATGCCCCTTTCCAGCAGGAAGTAGCAAGAAGAATAATCACCCAACCTCAGTAACAGCAGTTAGGATCTCCACTCCTGTGGGGAAAAATGAAAGAGGAGAAAGAAACAAACCAGTCAGACATGCAGTTAGGGTGGGTCTTCAGTTGAATTCTTTCAAACAAAAGAACAGCCTAAAAAATTCAACTCTAGTCATAGATAAGTAAACTTGCATAGGGGGGTTTGACTAAGACATGCCCACAGCCACACAGATAAGAAAGTCTACACAGGTGACTTGTGCAGACATACTCACAATAAAAAGTTCCATCCCCCATGATATGGTTTGGCTGTGTCCCCACCCAATCACATCTTTAATTTCAACATGTTGTGGAAGGGACCCAGTGGGAGATAACTGAACCATGGTGGCAGGTCTTTCCCATGCTCTTCTTTTCTCAGGGTAGTTAATAAGTCTCACAAGATCTGATGGTTTTAAAAAGGGGAAGTTCCCTGCACAACCTCTTTTCTCCTGTCGGCTGCCATGTGAGACATGCCTTTTACCTTCTGCCATAATCGTGAGGCCTTCCCAGCCATGTGGAACTGTAAATCCAATAAACTTCTTTCTTTTATAAATTTCCCAGCCTTTGGTATGTCTTTATCAGCAGCATGAAAATGGACTAATTTGGTAAGTTAGTACCAGGAGTGGAATGCTGTTAAAATGATACACAAAAATGTGGAAGAGACTTTGGAACTGTGTAAGAACAGAAGTTGGAACCGTTTGGAGGTCTCAGAAGAATACAGGAAAGCATGCAAAACTTTGGAACTCCCTAGAGACTTGTTAATGGCTTTGAGTAAAATGCTAATAATGATATAAAATCCAGGCTGAGTTGGTCTTAGCTGAAGATGAGGAACTTGTTGGGAACTGGAGCAAAGGTGACTCTTCTTATGTTTTACAAAGAGATTAATAGAATTTTGTCCCTACCCTAGAGATTTGTGAATCTTTGAACTTGAGAGAGATGATTTAGTGTATCTGACAGACGTTTCTAAGTAACAAAGCATTCAAGAGGTAACTTGGGTGCTGTTAAAGGCATTCAGTTTTAAAATGGGAAAAAGAGCATAACAGTTTGGAAAATTTGCAGCCTGATATGATTGAAAGAACAAATCTCTTTTTCTGAGAAGATATTCAAGTCAGCTGCGGAAATTTGCATAAGTAACGAGGAGCCAAATGTTAATCTCTAAGACAATGGGGAAAATGTCTCCAGGGCATGTCAGGGGTCTTCACAGCAGCCTCTCCTCTCAGAGGCCCAGAGACCTAGGAGGAAAAAGTGATTTCTTGGGCTGGGAATAGGACCCCTGAGCTGTGTGCAGCCTAGTAACTCCGTGCCCTGCATCCTAGCCACTTCAGCCATGTCTAAAATGGGCCAAGGAACAGCTCAGGTTATTGTTTCAGAGGGTGGGATCCCCAAGCCTTGACATTTTCCATGTAATGTTGAGCTGGGGGTACACAGAAGTCAAGAATTGAGGTTACGGAACCTCCCTGTAGATTTCACAGGGTGTATGAAAACACCCAGATATGCAGGCAGAACTTTGCTGCAGTGGTGGGGCCTTCATGGAGAAACTCTGCTAGGTTCATGCAGAAGGGAAATATGGGGTCAGAGCAATCACACAGGGTCCCTACTGGGGCACCACCTAGTGGAGCTGTGAGAAGAGGGCCCCCCTCCTCCAGATCCCAGAATGGCAGATGCACTGACAGTTTGTCCTTGCACCTGCAAAAGCTGCAGACACTCAACACCAGCCAGAGAAACCAGCCAGGATGGGGCTATATTCAGTAAAGCCACAGAGGCAGAGCTGCCCAAGGCCACGGGAACCCACCACTTGCATCAGTGTGACCCGAATGTGAGGCATAGATTCAAAGGAGATCATTTTGGAGATTTATGATTTGCCTGCCTTGCTGAAATTCGTACTTGAATGGGGCCTGTAGCCCCTCTGTTTTGGTCAATTTCTCCCATTTGAAACAGCTGTATTTACCCAATGCCTGCATGCCCGTTGTATCTAGGAGGTGAAGTAACTTGCTTTTGATTTTACAGGGTAATAGGCTTACCCTGTCTCAGATAAGACTTTGGACTGTGGATTTTTGAGTTAATGCTGAAATAAGACTTTTGGGGACTGTTGGGAAGGCATGATTGATTTTGAAATGTGAGGACATGAGATTTGGGAAGGGCTGGGTCAGAACAATAGGATTTGGCTGTGTCCCCTCCCAAATCTCATTTTGAATTTCCACATGTTGTGAGAGGGACCTAGTGGGAGGTAATGAAATCATGGGGGCAGGTCTTTCCTGTGTTGTTCTGTTCTCATGATAATGAATAAGTCTCATGCGATCTGATGGTTTTAAAACTGGGAGGTTCCCCGCACAAGCTCTCTTCTCTTGTCTGCCAACATGTGAGATGTACCTTTCACCTTCTGCCAAGATTGTGAGGCCTCCCCAGTCACATGGAACTGTAAGTCCAATAAATCTTTCTTTTATAAATTTCCCAGTCTCAGGTATGTCTTTATCAGCAGCATGAAAATGGACTAATACACCTTGACACAAGCTCAGTAAGGGGAAAAAAGCAATATGGAGTAACTAAAGCTATGGGCCACATGCAAATTAGGACAAAGTGAAGCTACCAGAAATTTGTACTGTATGCAAATGAGATGTCCAGGCGTCATCAGTTTTTTAATTGAAAGGTTTGCATTCAACTGTAAGGATGACAACTTTCTTTTAAGCCCCCCTCCACTGTGGAGAGATTTCTTCTTTTGCTTATTAAACTTTCATTCCTACCTCACCTTTGGTGTCCACACTTCTTAATTTTCAAGGTCATGAGACAAAGGACTCCAGATAATGCCTCAAATAAGAGACTGCTACATGGTAGTGCATTGGATAAACTGTAGTATTTGGAAACCACTTGCCCTTTGTTTACCTTTTCAATTACTTTGAACCCAGGATACAGGTAAATGTTCTGTATGTTTGTGTGTGTGTGTGAATGTGTGTGTGTGTGTATAGATGTATGTATGTGTGTGTATATATGTATTCACATATATACACATATATTCATATATATATGAAAATCTGTAAAACCGTACATTCAAAACATTTCTATATGATCTCTTTTAAATTAATCCCCTGCAAAATGCAGTTTGATTTTACAGAAAACATTCCCTTTCTCAGAAAAAGTTCTACTAATGTATTATTCTCTCTGTATTTCTTCATTGTTAAGTTTTTTTTGTTTAATGGATACAAATTAAGTTTTTGATTCAATACTTTCAGAAGAAAATGCAGAAAATATTTATACTAAATAATAATTTCTCTCTGAAACAAAATTTTTAAAAGTTTGGCTTGGTGTAATTCCAACACTTAGGGAGGCTGAAGCAGGAGGATTGCATGACCCCAGAAGTTCAAGACCAGCCTTGGCAATATAGTGAAACCTTGTCTCTATAAAAAAAAAATAATAATTTAAAAAATATTAACAAATACAAACATAAAATAAATTTACAAGCTTATTTTTCATTGAAGTGGTTGTAGGGGAGGATAAAGTACTTTTTCTCTACCTTCGTTGGTTTAATGATAGGGGCATATGAATCCAATAAATAAAAGCTTAATAAGAGAGGGGAAAAGCATATTTAATTATGTAGATAACCAAGAACATAAGAGGTATCCACAAAAAGAGTGCAAAAATGAAATCCTTAAGATATGGAGTTCCTTCCAACAATAGCCAAAAGATAGAAAAATTTAGAGAAACCCTCTGGTAGGGTTGGTAGAACATCAGTGGCAAGAGGATGCAACCTGCATCTCTATCTGACCATCTACAAATTCTCAGGGCATCCAATCTGATGATTGACTGTCTGTACAGCAAGCCCAACATCATGTACCTTGCCACCAGGAAGAAAGCCACGCCAAGCACTCAAGACACAGAATGAGACCAGCAGGAAAGCAATGGCTCTCCCTGGGAATGAAAGGGTCAATAAGCAATGAATATTCTAGAGAAAATTCACCAGAATCACATTCCAAAGAACTAATTCTTCTACTTGTTTTTCTCCTGCATATCTAAATATGGGAAAGAAAAAACAGAGTACTGTATTTCTATTTTTATAGGCAAAATTCCAGGATCTGGTTCAGTAAAAATTTTTACATCAGCTTTGTTGGATCTCAATTCAGCTGCACCCTCTGGAGCAAGTGGGATGCCTGCCTGTCCATTCATGGTTGCCTAAGCCACAGAAAAGGAGAAACACTTTTTCTCTTCACTCTTGGGTTCAGTGTCTGGGACCCTACAAATTAAACTGACCACAGACATGTTAACAAGAAAAAAAATTAATGATGTACATACACATGGAAATTCACAAAGAAATGTGATGCAAAGAGGCAATTAGAATTCGGGGCGCATATCTTAGACTAGCCAAAGAAAAGAAGTCTAGGGCTGCTTGATGCAGGAAGTAAGTTATCAGAAAGCAGGGGGAAGAAATGTGTTCTAAATAAGGATTGTTTAATAAGCCTTCTTATGCAGATAAGTCATCAGCTATTAAGAGTTGTCTATGGAGTAGTTTTCTCATAAATACGCTAGAGGGAGACACCTTTACATACTGAAATTTAATTATTGCTTTTAGAAAGGGGAAAGTCAGAGAGCTAATTGCTTTCTGCTCAAAAAAGTTATTATGCCAAAGTGACGTATTTTGGAGGGGCATATTTTGGTCCACTTCAGGACATATTGCTGGATGCAATTCTATATTTTAATGTATTATAGTGATATTCATCATAAGATAGGAAAATACTTTATTTCTTCTATCAAGATAGCAGTATCACTAAAATCATTAGTTTCTGGTAGAATGTGGGGCTTTGTTTAATTTTATAGCATGCTTGAGTTGTCATTTGACTGGCAATTAAATCAAGGGATAATTCTTTTTTTTTATTCCCATGATATAAAAATAGCAGGAAGCAGGTTGTCATAAAAATCAATTATTTCAACATATGCCAATAGAAGCGGGGAGTGAGAATTGACAAATACAGGTTCATGCAAATCTAAAGCCATTCAAAGGTTGGTAGTCCTTTGTGCTAGTGAGTGAACTATGATGGAATTTAGTTTCATTTAAATTGCAAAGCTGGAGGCTGGGGGAGGAGGGAAGCAAACTATAAGCACAGTGTACACAAGAACTGAATAAATTAATTCTGTAGTAATATTAACAAAGGGACTGATAATTACTTCCTAGAATTTCCCAGTGATAACATATAATGATCTCGCGTAAGTAGAGATATCTTTCATATTCAGAGATGACGTTGCTGGTATGAACATATCAAATCTAATAGGAAAGTCTTGATAGTAAATGGATCCTTCTGTTATTGGTCACTTCTCTTCCTTACAAATCTCCCTCGTCCATCTCTAGACCTTCCTTTATCATTAAGCTTTCCCAGGCCATTTCAGCATATGTACTATCCTCTTCCGTTGAAATCAAACAACCTATTTCCGTACTTTATTATGCATCGCTTTAACGATTCCTCTGTATTCTTATTAACACATCATATAGTCATATTTTGCCTTGCTAACTATCCTCTGTACTTCAACATGGGTTACATGTTTCTAAGCACCTAAAAGAGTGCTGCAAAAAATAAATATATGTTTCATTGGTTGATGTGGGTCTTCACTGTAATGTACAGATTTATTTAATCCTTGCTTGAGGCCACAGAGCACACATAAGATATCTGATCATAATACCTAAGCATAACAAACCTGATGCTAAAGTTTTGGAATTAGACTTTCCTATAAATTTTATGACCTAGAACTAAATTAGAAACAACATTAAAGTTAAGACAGCATTTTGTGTCATCTGGCTTTCAGCTAACAGCACACACAGACTGCATATGGCAAGACTTCAAACAAGAATACATTATTTTCTGCTCCAATTCCAATGCTTTGTGATTTTTTTTCTTTGAGTTAGATTTTAGGAGAGTATCAGTACCGTGCTGGCCCAAAGTACTGAGAATAACAGTTACATGTATTTTTATTATTTATTTATTTATTTATTTTTTGAGACGGAGTCTCACTCCGTTGCCAAGGCTGGAGTGCAGTGGTGCTATGTCGGCTCACTGCAATCTCCCCGCCCCATTCAAGCGATTTTCCTGCCTCAGCCTCCCGAGTAGCTGGGACTACAGGCATGTACCACCACGCCTGGCTAATTTTAGTATTTTTAGTAGAGACAGAGTTTTGCCATGTTGGCCAGGCTGGTCTTGAACTCCTGACATCAAGTGATCCACCCACCTCGGCTTCCCAATGTGCTGGTATTACAGACATGAACCACCGTGCCTGGCCAACAGTCATATCTTTACTGAAGAGATGGTGAAGTATGCATTTAGCCAGAACCAGTGTATATATTGTTTCCATTTTACAGATGAAAAAGCTAGGTTCAGATAAGTTTTTCAAAAATGTTTACTGAATTGATTGTGAAAAATAATAATTATTCAAAAATATCTTTTAAAATATTAAATAAAAAATAGTGACTTACATTTGGCAAATTTGTAATTATACGAAAATAATAAACACTACTTTTATTGAAATCTAAGTGGTGTTTGTCTTACCTAAGAACTTTTCAACACCCCTGTTTCTGCCTAAAAACAGATTACATGAGTGATCCTGAGCCACACTTCTTTCTTTTATTTTCAGAGTTTATGTTCAATGTTACAGGACAAAATGAGCAAGCAGATAATGTACACTGTGCATTTGCCCATCTGTTCAATTTCTTGTGAAAGGTCTTTAAAAGTCTTTTAATATATCACTTTTCCTACTGTTTTCTTGAGTGTCATTTTTATTGGCACTCATAAATGATTTTTTTCTAAATCTTTATGATTTCTTACCAAAAAATTGTGAGTTGCATCTGTTATATCTAGATTTTTTATATCTACCTTTGTGTGTGTGTGTGAGGAAAGTTGCAAGAGCAAACAAAACAGAAGAAAAATTGAGATTCACTTAAACTAGCCCTAGTAAGACCCTGAAATTTTTTCCAGTCACTTTCAAAATAAAAGAAGGAATTTACTTTGATATATTCATAAAAATAAAGTGTTCTAAAACCCTTGATTAAAATGACTAGAGGTTTTTCTATCTTTTCCAGAAACAATCTCATCTTTCTAAAATGGAAAGTGATCTCTTTAAAGATTTGGCTTATTGAAAATCAGTGTCATTTTGGAAGCTATCATATTGATCTAGCATTTATGTGCACTTTTTAATAAGCGGATTGATAGTAATGATACTAATAATCATAATGATGAGCTCACTTTGGACAGGTACTGAGCTAATGCCCCAACCATTCTCTGTGACTAGTCACACTCTATGATTGTAAAGTTTGTTGGTTCAGTTTGACTTATAAATGAAAGTCTAAGTATACATAGTAATGATTTTCAACACAAAGAGTTATTTTCCCTTCTAAGAATAGAGAAATAACTCAGTAATTTCACAGGCAGAATTAGATCTGTAGATAAAATGAAATATCTAAAGGATGAAACTATTATTACAATTTGGTTTTACAAAGTTCTAATAACATAGTAAAAATGAATTTCAAATTTATTATATACAGATGAATGTGGCATCATTTTCCCAATACTATATTAAGAATTCTTCATTGACTTACTACAAGTATAGCTCACCAAAGAATTTACTGCTGTTATGGCTTACAAATCCTGAAAACACAATGGGTTATTACCAAAGTACTTGACTTCCCCATGATTTTTATGACCTGAGAAATCAGGGTAAACCAGAAGTTAATTACATTTGGGAAGAAATAGAAAAAAAGTAAGAGAAACATCTCTATTCCAAGGCCACATCTTCATTAAAAATGTTCTCCTTTTTAAAAATAGATATATTTTTTCTCTTATTTGTCTCTTTTATTATTATCTCAATTCATTTTACAAATAACTATAGATCTCTTCATAAGACATTCTGGATAATGTCCTGAGACTAAGGATTCAATAAAGAACAAACAGATATTTCCCACAGTACTATGCTGAGCGCTAAGAAGTACAGAGTGCTAACAATAATCAGGGGACTTGACCTAATACTGAATAAATATTCATGCAGGATCAGCATTTGAATTAATGTTTGAATGATGAACAGGAGTTAATTAGGAGAAGTAAAAAAACGACATTCCAAGTAGAAAGAGAAGAATGTCTCTTGCACTGAAATTAAAGAACTAAAAAGATCTTGTTGAGCTGCAGTAACTAAAAGATTATCATGGTTAGGGATCAGAAATTAGAAAGGAGAATTGAGTGAGTTAAGACCTCAAGTACAGGGTTACAAGTCTTGTTAAAAATTTTGGCTTTTTATCCTAAGGTAAGCGATGGTGGTCTTCTGATTTGAAAAGATCACTCTGATTCCATGGTAGATAATGGAATGGTTGGAGAAAGGACTGAAGTGGATGCTGATGCTGCAGTCAACCCCTCAATAATCAGCATAATTGCATGTAAGCTATTCTAAAAGTTAAAATTTCAACTAATAGACATGCTTAATGTTTTATTCTCTGAGAAAAGCTCTGTAACCTCTTGTACAAAAAAAAAAAAAAAAAAAAATGCCCTTGCAGGAAAGCTGATATCCCATTATAAAACCCCTTTCAAATATCCTTTTTGAAGCTTGCAAGCTTATGTCACTAATGTTTATCTTTTCACTCCTGCTGGAGGTAAAGATATATGTTTACCACTACCTGTTTACCAAGGGCACTCTCCTGTACTCCTCTGCTAACCACTGAAAATTCTTAAAGTGGTTCTCTGGTTACTCTCTTATAAAAATGAAAGAATGTAATTCTGACATATTAAGAAACTAATATGACGTGGTCCCAGTTCCCGGGTTGTAATTACATTCTTTGCTTACATTCTGCAATGCATTTGTTATAAACAATAAAGCCTGGCTTTAAATTAAGAGTCAGTAGTCTTTTTACCATATTGCTGGAGGGAAAAGAGGAGATTTTGGTCATTTAAGAAAAGGATTACTAGATAGAAATAGAAAGAGAAAAGAACCCTGTAACCTCAGAACTTTGGGAGGTCGAGGAGGGCAGATCACGAGGTCAGGAGATCCAGACCATTCTAGCGAATACAGTGAAACCCCGTGTCTACTAAAAATACAAAAAAAAATTAGCCAGGCATGGTGGCGGGCGCCTGTAGTCCCAGCTTCTCAGGAGGCTGAGGCAGGAGAATGGTGTGAACCCGGGAGGCGGAGCTTGCAGTGAGCCGAGATCGCGCCCCTGCACTCCAGCCTGGGCGACAGAGCGAGACTCCGTCTCAAAAAAAATAAATAAATAAAAAAAGAGAAAATAACATAGTGAAGAAATAGTTAGAAGGCAACAATCTAAAGTATTCAGTGCTTGATTTTTCCTGGGAAATGTAAGAGAAGAGGGTTTCAAACGTGCGCATCAGATTTCTGAACTGCAGGACTGAATAAATGGTGATACTAGTTCCTGAGTTCGGGAGTACTTACAAAAACAGGAGCCAACCATGCTAAGAACTGAGTTAAGAGCATTCCAAAAACGTGCAGAAACACATACAAAGAGTCCACAACATAAAATAAAAATACAGGGCATATTCAATAAAATGACCAAAGACCAGACTACCTAAGGCTATGGGATTGTCAAGGGAAAAGAATAGAACTGAGGCTGGAGAGCTAGGCTCATGTCGATAAACTGTGGTTTTGTAGGCTACCATGAGTAGTTAGAATTATTCTGAATCCAATAAAAATTTAACAGTTTTAAGCAATAACATTTTAGTTGGATTTAAATTGTATGAATATAATGTTGTGGTCTTTAGTAAAATGAAGGGAGAGAGTAAAATAATGGATATAGGAGATCAGTTGTAGGGTCCTTTTGGAATGCAAGGAAGAGACCATTGTGATCCAGATAGAGGGTTGACGAGGATACAAAAGAAGTGCAATAAATCAAGATATATTTTGGAGATACAATTAATAGTCCATGCTAAGGTTTATATGAAGAGATAATGTTGTTGAGCTAAAGAGAGAGAAGTCAGAAAATATCCTAGGTTTCTAAGCAGTAAGAAAATAATGTAGCAAAAGGTTTATGCAAGGAAAAATGTGAAGGTTCCATTTTGAATATGTTAATTGTGAGATGTCCGTGGAACATGGAAATGGTGATAACAAGCATCTGATGGAAATATGAGGCTGAAGTGCAAATTCTGAATTGAAGATACCTAGGTATTCACTGAAAATATTTGGTTAAAATCCATGGAAATGAATCCAATCACCTAGAGAAGAGAAGATAGAGAAAGAAGATAAATAGATAAAAGTTAGGACTTAGATGGAACAGAATAAGATGATCCAGTTAAAAAAAAAAAAAAAAAAAACCTGGAAAAGAGCAACCAGGAGAGTAGAATACCACGAACAAAGGAAGATAGAAAGAGAAAGTGACCCACCATCTTGAATACTGCTGTGAACTGGTTTAAGGTGAGGATAGAGAAGAATATTGGACTGGTAACATAAATATCATTCATGATGTTGATAAGAGCATATTGAATTAAATAATAATGGTGGAAACTGGACAGTAGAGAGATGCATAATCACTGAGGCTGAGGATGTGGAGACAGTGTGATAAAAATATATATTTAATTAGGAGAGGTAGCAAGGAAATGAGCAAAGAAATATACCCCAAAGAATATCTGAGGGCTGTCATTGATGTTTCCAGTTGGAAGACTGTAATACATGTAATCTAGGATGACTAATGCAGAAGAAAGGGAAAGACTGCTAAATCAAAAGAGGGAGGATAATCCAAAGTCCTCCAAAAGATAAAAATGGTATCATTAACATAAGCAGAGAAAATGGTCTTTCTTAGAATGAGGTGTACTTTCTTCATTATAATAGGAGAAAAAGAGGAAAATGCTAGGGGAAAATGCAGGACAGCTCTCCAAGTGGCAATGGACCAACCCAGTTTTTCCCCCTCTCTCACTTGTGCTTCTCAAGAATAGCTGTAGAATGAGCTGGGAATGCAACATCCTGATATAAGGCTCAGACTCTCTTACTGTGTCTCTTAGAACAGCATTTCCTTAAGTGCTTTAGCCCAGTGTATCATGTGATGCCTGGGTTATAAAACACAGGGCAGGCTTCTTTCAAGGGTTCCTCAGCTGTGGTACAAATAGGGCATATGCAAATGAGACTTCACCACTCTGGACAAACTGTGTGAGTCTTGGGAGGCTGGCTCCTCATGAACCCCAGGCTTCTGTGTCCCTTGATGCCTATCCATGAGCAATAAACCTGCTTCATGCAACTTTTTGCGTGTATGTTCTAAATCACTGGACTCATTCAAGTATAGAAACTGCAGTCCAAGATGCAGTGAGCCAAAGTGATACCAACGCATAGTGAATCTGCTTTGTGGCAGGAACACTTTATAGGTGAAAAGAATAGACAGTTTCCGAGTTGTGGCCTCTATGTTCTCATTTAAATGTAAACAAAACAACTGAGAGTTATAAGGAAACCTAGGTGAGAGCCCTAATGAATTCCATATTTAAAGTCAAGATGAAGAAGAATGAATAGGTAGAGAAATGGGAAGAAAACCCAGACTATAAGATGTCGTGAAAGCCCTAAATAAATATCCATATTGTAGAATAAGAAAAAGAACAAAAAGTCATAAACACCAAGTCTGAGCAGTTAGAAAAAAAAATGAAAAAGAAGAAAGAATATAAAGTAGGAGAAGATTCCAGTGAGTTCAATAGAATTAAGAACTGTAGATTGTATAATTTAGGTTTCTTCTATTGTTTAATGTTATTAACATGAAAAGTACTTGCATATTATAAAGACCATACAACCGGGCTAACTTTGCATGGGAATCAACATTAAACCAGCAATTCCTAACTAACTGATAAAAACACTCTTTGGAAGAATTATAGAATGACAGAAATTAAGGTAGACAGCTGGGTAAATGATGCTAATGACAACAAACATATTGGTTAAGATGCCTTTCTTAGTTCATATGTTAAATAAGTTAAAGTCAGTCTTCTGAAGCATAATGATGTGCTGACTGTAATTATCTTCTAAATATTCAATAATTAAGTGGGATTTTAATACTATTGAGTTGTTTTCTGAATTTTTCAAGTTGATTACTAATTGGAGCTTTGACTAAAAATTAATGAAATATAAATATTACTATATATGTAAGAAAAGAAACACACTTGGCTATTGTTTTGAGGATATGCATTTAATTTTAAATTTTATAATTTAGATTCAACATGAATTGCAATAAATGGATCTTCAGCAGAGTTACTAATAGAAAATTGAGCTTTGCCATCATCAGAAACGTAGATTTTAATGCCTGTGCAATTGCCATCAATTTTATCTCCAGAAATGACATCACAGTATGTGCCAGCAGGAAGACCAGTTTGCAAAGTTGAAGAAAATGACCTGGAATAAAATATTTGAGATTTATCTTCAATACAATGAAACGCAGGAATACAAACTAACACAAATAAACAGCATCACTTTATGTTGTAGAACCCTAAGCAGACAAGGTCTCATTAAGAAGAAAACCCATATGCCTCTCTAGTAGGTATAAATAGCTTTCTCAGGATCAAAGTGAACCTGACAGCAAACTAAGCAAGTCCCTGGTCAGTAGTGAAAATATTACCAGAAAATCAAAGTTGAAGAATATCAGTGAAGATTGGCAGGAGCGGTCACACTTTGATAAAAGTGCTGCCTTAGTAAAATCAAATTTGTTCTCAACTGAACTTAATACCAACTACTTTTAACAATTTAAAGGGAACTATTTTTTAACCTCCTTTTTTTTCCCATGAGGTTAAAAAGAATTTGGGGTGTACATACAAACAATCTAGCATTTCTATGAATAAGTGATAGTTTGAAATATAAATCTTTTTCACAAAAATTTATTTTGGTATTCTCATCCACAAAAGAAAGAAATTAAAGAACTAGACATGGGCTCTTTTGGCAGGAAAGAGATCGACTTAACTTATATATTTATTCATTTTTCATCAGTGAAATATAATTTATCTTAGAATGAGCTAAGTGTGAGTATCAGTTGGCCTTGGACAGAGACAATTCAACTGTTTGCAAGGAAGTCTTCTGAGCTATATGTTAGGGAATCATTTATACCACAGGCAAAGGATATAAGAATCACAGATGAAAGGCCAATAATGAGAAGTTTCAGAACTAAAACTCAAATCTCCTGAAGCAAATCATTAACCACAAGATATATATTATTTATATATATGCTTTAAAAATGTGATTTGTCACAAGGAGACAGAGAAGTGAAGAAAGTATACCAAAAAACTAGGTAGAGCAGTCCTTGAGAAAAACAGTTAGAAATAAAGGTATTTTAATACTGAGGCAGCATTTTTCCATGATTAAAAAAGCAGGACTATAAGACATGTTCTTTTAATGATTTCACAATCCTTATATTAATTACTTTGTGTATTTTGTGGCATGTGTAGGTGAGCGTATGCATGTTAATTCTATATATGTATAAGATACTGCAAAGGTACACAGAAAGGACTCTGCTTACAACAGAAAGCCCTTATGAAAAGAGGACAACAAAGGAGTAACCATCATCATTTTGCTTCTGCCCATTTTTGATCGCTATTGTCTTCTTGCTCCACCGACTAAATGATTTTTCAGATACGATAAAAAGTAAATGAACAGAAAAAAAAGAATGAATCAAGAACATACTGATAGAAAATATTATTTTTAATTGATATTTACTTACCAGTCATCATTGTTGAAAACAATGAATCCTTTGTTTCCTCTTCCAAAAGCCACTTGGTTGCTCCCATTATCATACCAGTTTGTAAAAGGCTGACCATCCACTACATTGCGGAAAGCAACCATGTTCCTAAAAACACAGTAACATAAAAAAGTTGATATTCTTAAACTTCACCTGTTTTAAATAAAATGCTAAAGAAAGTTTCCTATTAGAGGACATGTCAAAATAAATATTCTCACCTTATTTGGCGCCATCGATGTTCACAGACCCAGTCATTGCCACAAGTAGTGTCTGGATTAATAGTAACTTCTTTAATTACTCCATTATCATTTGGTGGCCCAACCCAATCATTAACATCCTTAATTAGGGGGGGAAAGCCAAATTTTAACATACATGTATTTACCTTTTCCTTCTCCTTTACACCAAACCCAACCTATCCTGTTACTTGTGTCTCTGCAGTCAGTGACTTGATCTAGAATCCAATGCCTTCATTAATTTTTATAGCCCTTTACTTGGTCTTCATCATCTCTCTATGCTCAGGTTCTTTTCTGCTATATTAAAAACAAAGGTAACAAATTTTTATACTCTGGTTTTCATTCCAAGGACCTGCAAAGGCTTCTTTGCTCTGTCACCCAGGCTGGAGTACAGCGGCATGATCATAGCTCACTGCAGCCTTGATCTCCTAGGCTCAAGTGATCCTCCCATCTCAGCCTCCCAAGTAGCTAAGACTGTTGGTGTGTACCACCACACCCAGCTCATTTTTTTTTTTTTAATTTTCAGTACAGACAAGGTCTTGCTAGCTTGCTCAGATTTGTCTTGAACTCCTCAGGTCAAGTGATCTTCTCGCCTGGCCTCGCAAAGTGCTGGGATTGCAGCTGTGAGCCACTGCACCTGGCCTGCAAGGACTTCTTAACATCACTATAAGCCATGCAATGTCATTGAAATGGGCAGGGCATTAGTACCAGAAACACCAAGATTAAAACACGGGCTCTATTACTAGTAGCTAAGAAAACTTAATCAATATGCATAATTCACTGTGTCTCAGTTTTGTCATTTGTAAAATGGGAATATTGTTTTTCTTTGCTCTAAAAATTCAGTAGTATATCTGAAAATGCCCTGAACATGACATGCGCTAAATAAATCTTAGAGTCCTTCATGCTTCTTTTTAGATAAATGTACAAAACAATACATCTGAACATTTTTTATTAATTGACCACATTTTTAATATTATGTTTTTTGGATTGGCACTTTAAAAAATACAAATTTAAAAAAAAACCACAGTAACACTAGGACGGTTTTCAGTGTTGACCTTAGAATCATGTCATATGGTGAAAAGTGAACAAAACTAAGAATTTTTAGCATGCAGCAGTCCTGGCAAAGTGGAAACATTATAGTAATAGGAAAAATAAAAATACTCTCTTACTCTTAACGTCAGAAATAAGACCAATTAGTAGAAATTATAAGAAGTTGGCTCGATATAAAAGTACACCTTCTAAATATTAAAGCTGTTTAACAATAGAATCAGTTGCTGTGCAAAGTAGCAGACTTCTCAAACTGAAAGGCATCTAAAAGAAGCTAGCTAGATATCAGTGTGACTCATAGGAAGGAGGAATTTCTGCTTTAGACATAAAGTCTCTGATGCTGTTTCTGAACCCTTTAGTTTAAAAGAAAACCTTCTACTAGTTTTCCAAATATCTTTACATTCTTATTTCTCTGTTCCTTTTTGAAACTACTCATCAGATTAATGTCTTTACCATACTCCCAAAAGTTTTTCTCATTCTTACCTTTCTTGGATTGCTCATATAATTTCCTTCCTCTTATAGGACACTTTGCCTATTTAACTTAGCTCAAATGACTCATTTCTTTGTATACCATATAACATTTTAAAAGTACTTAACAAACATTTATGTTGTTCTCACTACGGGCAGATGATGTTTTAAGTTCTCTACAAGTGTTGGTATATATAATCTTGCTATCAACCCTGAGGTAGATATGTATTGAAATACATATTTTACTCAGTGTATCTAGCTCTTATTTTTAAGTGTTTTCTTTTTTCCTGTTGGCTAGGGGATGTTTGTCATATTTCTGAAATAGCTTGCATACTCTTTTTCAATGAGGAATATAAATTTTACTCCTTTAATATAATCTGCCTAAAATCAGAGCCCTGTATCAGGTTTACACATAATTAAATATTTGTTGAATAAATACATAATTAATAGTTGTCATATTAAGTTAGAACAAGATTGCCTCCTTTTTCTTGAGAAAAGGATATTTTGAACAACTCTAAAACTTACGTTTCCATTTTGAATATTTCTTGGCCAACGGTAGCTTGACATTACTCGTGTAAATCCATAAGGATGAGCAAGCATAAATCCAACTGCCATTTTATACAGCCTGAAAGTTACATAATTATATTATCATAGAATATCAGAATATTCTTACCATCATTAAAAGATGTGTTAAAAAAATAGAGAACTTTGTTTTCTACCTGGCGTCCCAGAAGGTAAGAATAGAGGCTCCTCCAGCCCCATGTCCTCGTTGATTGTCATGGTTATCCACAAAGACAAGTGCTCTGTCAGAAGGCATGAAACCCCAACCTTCTCCCCAGTTTCTATTTTTGAAAAATAAGATATAATTGATGTACTATTTCACAATTGTTTTAGAGTAATTTAACTGTGCATCTCTTTCTGCAGGGCATGGCATCTGAAGATTAATTCTCTCTCTAATTAAATGGTTAGTCTGCAAGATATATATTTACACACACATATATATACACACACACACCGTACACACTCACGTGTGTAATCTACATATATAGTCCATATTTGTATATACATGTATGGAATACTTATATTTATATTACAAATACAAGATTTTTGTTATTAAAAAAAGGTCTTTTAAAGGTTTCAGCACATTATAATTTAGAGGAACTCCAGAAGGATCAATATCCATATCACATTATACAGAACGTCAAACTAGATTAAAATAAGGCTTCAATACTGTATTGTTATCATATAAATATTTTAATATTTTAAATTAGTGTAGGTAAATTCTACGGTATAGACACTTTGTACATACTTTATAAATGATGGGATCATTTTAATAATAACCCGGCTTTAAAAGATTATATGCAAACATCAAGTCAAATCTAGTATATTCATCTCGTACTTAGATGAAAATTCCTAGGGAATGTTTAGGGTTCTGAGGCATACTGTCTTGTGACAGACATTCTAAATACAAAAGATGATTGATTCGAGTTTAGGGCACTAGAATACTTATCATTAAAAATTGACTCCTTGATAGTTGTCTGAATAAGAATGTTGCAGAAGATAACTCACACTAGGGTAGTCTGACTAATAGATCTATGAAATAATTCAGGGGAAAAGTTGTATTTATTTACTTTAAGTAAGACATCTTCTCTCCATCCCACTTGCGAATAACTGTGCCGAGTTTTGCACCATACTTGAATTCTGTTACCCGGCCATTTTCAAAGTAGTCACTGCTTTTAATTGGCTCACCACCCAGATCAATGACCTAGTAGAAATTTAGGAAAAAATAACATTTTTCATAAGGTCTTTAAAGCATTTTAACCAATAAGTTAATATTCTATAACAAATAGCTTAAGCTATTTATTATTTGTTTTTGTCTTATTTTGTTTTGTTTTTCAGAGACAGGGTCTTGCTATATCGTCCAGGATGGTCCCAAACTCCTGGCCTCAAGCAATCCTGCCACAGCCTCCCAAAGTGCTGTGATTCATGAAATCATAGCACGAGCCACCACACCCAGTGCTATTTGTTATATAAAATGCTCAAAAGGGTTTTTTCTTATTCTTATTATCTCAACAGGTAATATTCTTATATTCTTTTTTTGATTAAGTATACACTACAATATTGAAAGAAACATAATGTCAAAGTTACCTGTTGTCCTGTGAGAATACTTATCTAATTTTTAGTCTTGTACATCAATGATAATAACAGCTCATACTAATACTTTTACTATCTGACTGACATTTCTTGATAAATATAAACTCATTTCATTTCCAAAGAAAATAAAGACATAACTATTATCAGTATCCTACATTCTGTGTACCTCCATAAAACCTGTTGTGATAAAGAATTAGATACGCTGTATCTGAAGAAGAGGAGGTTAAAGAACAGTGTTTTATGTAAATGACTCAGTGCTTATCCTACAGAAATTCCATTTTTAATTGAATCTGCCATTAATTTTCTAATGAATAAGATATTTTATATGCATATATGTATTGAATGTACCTCCTGGTAAATGAAAGGTTTACTTCCTTGAGGAAACCAGTTACTGTTGAGATTATGCAGTTTGTCCAAAATTGCCTTTATGTCTCCAGGCCACATGTGCTTGGAAGCATCAAGTCTGAACCCTGCAACACCCATGTCAATGAGATTGTTCATATATTCGGCAATCTTGGAACGCACATAATCCTTCTCCAGTGCAAGATCAAGAAGACCAACCAGACGACAATCTCTGACCTGTTGAGGTAAAAACATTATGACTGATTCATAAAACCTCACTTTTCACCTGAAAATCCATTTGCTTATTCATGTATTCAGTAATTCCTCAATAGATATTTTATAGGGACTTCCTTGCATTGGACACTGGGGATGCTCACATTCTACTATACATGTATCTTTGAAATATTTTCTAGTAGAAAATAGAGAATTTAGGAAATAAAGTCAATGAGCCTTTGAATTGGTTGGAAGATTTTTAAAAGTGAGCTTTTTAAAATTGTGTATTGATTAAAACTCAAATCCATATTTAAAAGTTTTTTAGGGACACAGGTTAACAAATTTGACTACTTTAAGAAACTCAAATCCATATGGTAGTCAAATTTGTTAACCTGTGTCCCTAAGAGATCTAAATTAGTATTTAAACTGAAGTTCAATTAGCTACATGTCTATAATTAAAGGCGTATGTCACTCTTTATTCAGATCACTGTCTTAAAAAAAAATTACCTGAGTAGCATCATTATAGTTCTCGATATCTCCACTTGAAGTTTGACATTTACCATCATTAAAATCCCATCCAGAATATGGGACTGCTGGAAAGTCCCTACTTCCAGGGTTGAAATAACTTCCACAAGTACTGCTTGTTCCTGCACTCACACCATTACCACACATATGATTAATTACAGCATCCACATAAATACGAACCTAGAAAGCAAAGTTTCTACTTCAGTGTGACTTACAGAGAGGTAGACATTTAAAGCATTATTGATTAAAGTCTATAGTGTGTTAATACAACTCCAAAATATTTCATTATATCTTCTAACTATTTTTCTACAAGATCAAAAGTCAACTGTGAAAGGAAAGTAATGTGAACTAAACACCTACATTCATTCTAGACACTTGGTCAAATATTTATAGTAATGATAAATTGAGAGAACCAGAAACTACCGTAAATAGGAGGAAATGCAAAAAACCCATTTTGGGGAGACAAAACTCAGATGAGACTGGAAAGGTTACTGTTTTGGAAATCTCAGTGGGTCACCAGGAGAAAGCCTGTACTCTCTACTTAGCAGTTGAAGACAAATAAGGTGGATATTAGTCTCAAATTATGCTGCTCGTTAAATAGAGAAGCGAGCTATTCACCACAAAAAACCTAGGAATTACTGATGGAAACACAAGTTACCTAAAAATGATAGCAAATATTGTAACTGAAATTATAATTCCTAACCAGAAAAGTCTTTCCAGGAAATATGGTTATAAGGGTTAAAATTTGATGTTTTGCTTTAGAAGTAAATTCTGCTCTAAACTTTAACTTATCTCTTTAGTAGACAGAGAACATATACAAAAATATTTACAAAAGTTGAACATAAGACAATATTTAAGTTTTAAAGCATGAAGTAAAATTTTAAAAAATATAAAATATGGAAAACTTTCCGCTCCAAAGGAGCAGGAAAGAAGAGAGAAATCATTTTCCTCTCTGTTATTTTTAAAGGAAACTAGAATTCACTTACCCCAACATTGTTACATCTAGTCACCATGTTTCTAAATTCATCTTCATTTCCAGATCTTGTGCATAATTTATAGCTAACTGGTTGGTATCTTTCCCACCAAGGTCTTGAAGGGTTGTGAATTGCAGCATTTTCATTTGGTGGAGAGACCTACAAATTAAACAGTCTTCATAAGCACCAAATTGTGTCTTACTGTATATCATTGGATGTTCTAGAAACTAATCAATAATATAAAAATATTCTTGAACCTTTGTATATGCAGCTATCTTTTGAAAATATTAACAGCACATTGGAGGATTCTCATTGAAGAAAGATTATCTCAGAAACAAAATATAAAGTTGTCAAAAATACTACATTGTTTTTTCCTCAGAAAACTGTTTTACTTAGAATACTTACCTGGGAAGTAAAATGTTGCCCAAGTTTCACAGATCAGATCAGAACACTATTTACTATAAGCACAGTGAATCCTGCAATTTATACTATGAATAATACCCACCTGAACCCCTCCAAATCCCTTGGGAGCTAAATATCGCTCACATTCAAGAGCAATATCCACCCATCGCCATTCAAACAGATGAACGATAGATGTCCGTCCTTGTTGTGTATTTGGGGAATACTGAGCCCAGCAGAACCCAATGGTTAAAAGCAACAGAAAGAACTTCATTTTGCTGTGAAGTTGTCAGTGTACTTTCCAGAAACTATTTATATTCCTGTAAGAAGCACATTTTACAAAGTAAATATTAGCATCAATACATACTGGAGGGCAAACTGTTTATTCATAATCTGAAAAGGTTTATCAATAATAATTTTAACAGGTGAAGAACATTAAAAAGTCTCTCATGGAAAGAACTTAAATGACCTTTTAGAAACTAATGTTTCTTTCCTTTTTTTTTTTTTTTTTGCTTATATCAGCACTTTTATTTTTCCTTACACAATGACATGTTGCTGTGGCCGAATGTTCTCACATAACAGTAGAAAACCAAAATTTGTTGTCATCTCTTTAAAGATCGAGAATTGTGTACAAACAACTTTACATAAATTAAAAGGAGGAATACATTTACAGGTATAAATGTGAACTGCTTCCAACTGAAGGCAAGTAACAGCCCACAGGGTTCTGGCAGACAACATAAGCTAAGAAAGGAAACTGGGTCCTATGGCTTGGACTTTCCAACCCTGATAGATTGACAGGACAGAAGTAACTGGTTCAGGAGTCCTTGTCAGCTTCTAGATAAATTCCAGAACACTCAGTCCTGACACCTGCACAGATCAGAGACTGCTGGCCATGCAGACTCACCAAGCCACAGACTTGTCTTCCACAAGCACGTTTTTAGCCATGAAGTGACCAAGCCACATGTACTAAAGACTGAAATCCAAGATATGTACAGATACCAAGGGGAACAGTTAACTTGAATGCAAGGTCAAAATCAGCAACCAGTTCTACAGTCCAGTGCTGATATCAGATACAAGCTTCAAGAACAACTTATTTTCGAAGGCTTATTTCAGTTTGGTGAGGCTAGCATGAGGTGTATGCATTTGCCAGGGGCAAATTTATACTTCTGAATTAACCCATGCAGCAAATTCTAGGCATCTGCTCACAGTCCATTTAGAAGCATTTGCGGTGGACGATGGAGGGGGCCAACTCGTTGTACCACTGCTTGCTAATCCACATCTGCTTGAAGGTGGACAGTGAGGCCAGGATGGAGCCACTGACCCACACCGAGTACTTGTGCTCTGGGGGTGCGATCATCCTTGATCTTCATGGTGCTGGGTGTGAGGGTGGTGATTTCCTTCTGCATCCTGTCAGTGATTCCTGGGTACACGGTGCCACTGGACAGCACCATGCTGGCCTACACGTCTTTGCAGATGTCCACGTCACACTTCATGATGGAGTTGAAGGTGGACTGAGTGGATGCCGCAGGATTCCATGCCCAGGAAGGAAGCCTGGAACACCACCTCCGGACACCAGAACCTCGTTGCCATGGTGATGACCTGGCCATCAGGCAGCTCTTATCTCTTCTACTGAGAGGAGGAGGAAGATGCAGCAGTGGCTATCTCCTGCTCAAAGTCCAGTGCGACATAGCACAGCTTCTCCTTGATGTAGTGCCTGATCTCCTGCTCAGCAGTGGTGGTAAAGCTATAGTCGCCCCTGGTGAGGATTTTCATGAGGTAGTTGGTCAGGTCCTGGCCAGCCAGGTCCAGATGCAGGATGGTGTGGGGGAGGGCGTAGCACTCATAAATGGGCACCGTGTGGGTGACTCCATCTCCAGAGCCCATGACAATGCCAGTGGTGCAAATAGAGGTGTAGAGGGACAGCATAGCCTGGATGACCACGTAAATGGCCGGGGTGTTGAAGGTCTCAAACATGATCTGAATAATCTTCTGTTGGCCTTGCGGTTCAGGGGGGCCCTGGTCAGCAGCACCGGGTGCTCCTCCAGGGCCACGTGCAGCTCCTTGTAGAAGGTGTGATGCCAGATCTTCTCCATGTCATCCCAGTTGGTGACAATGCCATGCTCAATGGGTTACTTCAGGGTCAGGATGCTGCGCTTGCTCATGGCCATGTCGCCCACATAGGAGTCCTTTTGGCCCATGCCCACTGTCACACCCTGGTGCCGGGGGCACTGACGATGGAGGGAAACACGGCTGGGATGTGTTGTCCCCAGCAAAGCCAGGTTTGCACATGCCGGAGCCATTGTCAATCACCAGCACCGTGATCTCTTCTTGCATTGCGACTGGTGGAGTGGGACAGCAGAGTGGTGGGACAACATGGTGCGTGGGGCTGACAGAGGTGACTGAGACCCTGTTTTTTTCTTACTGATACAATCTTAACCTTTACAAACCTCTGGCAGTATGTACACATACACGCACACATACACACATATAACATAAATAAGGACAGTAAATATTTGTTTACACATGAGGACTATATTTTTGTATACATACACACACATATCTATACAGTCTTTGTGTATGTGGGCATGTGTGTGTATATATATGTATATATATGTATGGTTTGGCTGTGTCCCCACCCAAATCTCATCTTGAATGTGGTTCCCATAATCCCCATGTGTCGTGAGAGGGACCTGGTGGGAGGTCATTGAAATTGGAATCATGGGGGCGGTTATCCCATACTGCTTTTTTCATGACAGTGAGTGAGTTCTCCCAAGACCTGATGGTTGCATAAGGGGCTTTTCCCCCTTTTGCTCAGAATTTCTCCTTCCTGCCATCAAGTGAAGAAGGATGTGTTTGCGTTTGCTTCCCCTTCCATCATGATTGTACGTTTCCTGAGGCTTCCCCAGCCATATGGAACTGTGAATCAATTGAATCTTTTTCCTTTATATATTACTCAGTCTTGGACACTTCTTTATAGCAGCATGAGAACAAACATATATAAACACACACACACCACAGTATATATATACTGTGTATATATATATATAACAGTACATATATATAACACTGTCCACAAATATAAATATATATGTACTGTCTACATATATAAATTCTTTATATATGTGTATATATATAAATCCTAATTAAATAAATAAGGACTGTATTTTATTTCTGATATCCGTCACTAATGGAAAATAACAATTGAAACCAACTGAATTCTCAAAATATTGCTTTATCTGTATATTTGCAAATTTTTGTCATGCTTCCATTTCAAACAGAAATATTACATGATATTTCCATTTTTAAAATCAGCCCTGTTTCCCATCCTTAATTCATATTTTTGGTTATTTAAAGTTCTGCATTAAGATTTAAGAAAACATTTAAAATCTGAAAGCCTATGAATTGGAGAAACTAACTTTTTTCCCCTCGAGCAAGTCATGTGCTTAATATAGTGCATATAGTAGTAGGATTTGTGGTGGTGGTGGTGTTCTCCCTGTAGACAAATATTTATTGTACCTGATGAAACGCTAAATAAATAAATTTGCATACCTTTTCCTTCTTAATGTAAGTGAAATGCTATGAAAGGGAGTAATAGTACAGGTAGGAAAAACTTCACCCATCCATTCAACAAGTGTTAAGTGTGTGTCTGCTTTTTGCTAAGCACTGTGGGTGATGTTCAGGAGACAATGACAAAAAAGACAGGTTTCTGTTCTCAGAGAGCTTACATTCTAGTGGAAAGAAAATATATTAGTAAATAACAGTAATAGCAACAGTACTAATAATGATGATAAAAATAATTTCAGATAGCAATAAGAACTAGTATAAAATCATAAAATAGAGAGTGACTTTTCTGTCAGCATATTTTAGACTGGATGGTAAGGGAAGACACCCCTTAAAAGAGTGACTTTATGATGTGATTTAAATGATTAGAAGTGTCCAGTCATTTAGAGATCAGAGAAAGAGCAATAGATAGAGGAAAGAACAAGAGTAATGTCCCAAGAAAAGAAAAAGCTAATACATGAGACACATTAAAAAGAAATCAGTGTGGCTACAGCACATGTGATAAAGGGTGGGATAAAACGAGATGAGATCAGAGAGGTAGGCCAGATCATGTAGAACCTTGTAGAACATGAAGAAAGAGACAGCTGTTAAGGCTGTAACATGGGGAACTGAAAGACTAATAGACTTTAAAAAGAAAATCACCCTTGCTTCTGGGAAGAAACCAGATTATAGGAGGATAAGAGTGGAAAGAGGTAGATGTTAGAAGACTTTTACAGTGGCCCAGGAAAGAGGTGAGTGGCTTGCACTAGGGCATAGACAAGGTCTATTTCAGAGGTAAACAGGCAGTAGATTTATGAATAGATTAGAGCTGAAAGATGAGGAAAAAATATTAAATATATAGGTATTTGGGGGTGATACCATTTTTTAACATGAGAAGAAATGAGGAAGTACCAGCTTTGGTGAAGAGTATCAAGAGAGTTGTGGATTTTAACTATTCCACTCTCGATCCTGATGCTCCCCTTTGGTCCTTCCCCCAGCCAATCCTGTGAACTCTATTCATTGCAAAACTAGAAGTTCCTCATATTTTATATGCAATGTCATACCTCCATGACTTTCCTAGTGGTTTTCTTTCCCATATCATCCCCTTCCACATCCAACTTAGTGTGAAAGCAACTAATTTTCCTTCCACATTAAGTTGAAACCACAACTTTATGAAGCTTCCCTTTATATTACCAAGCACAGTTAGCTTCTCTGCTGTATGAAAGCTTTTTAATTTATATGACATTAAGCCATATTTGACTTTTATTGTAACTATATTATAAATAATTAACAATTTACTTGTCATTCTGGATCAAGCTTCTTGAAGGCAGACTTCATATCTAGTATTTCCAAATCCTAGTAAAATGATTGACATTGTCTTATGTGCTCAATAAATGGCTATAACATGAAAACTCAAGGCCGGGCGCGGTGGCTCAAGCCTGTAACCCCAGCACTTTGGGAGGCTGAGACGGGCGAATCACAAGGTCAGGAGATCGAGACCATCCTGGCTAATACGGTGAAACACCGTCTCTACTAAAGAATACAAAAAAAAAAACCTAGCCGGGCGAGGTGGCGGGCGCCTGTAGTCCCAGCTACTCGGGAGGCTGAGGCAGGAGAATGGCGTGAACCCGGGAGGCGGAGCTTGCAGTGAGCTGAGATCCGGCCATTGCACTCCAGCCCAGGCGACAGAGCAAGACTCCGTCTCAAAAAAAAAAAAAAAGAAAAAGAAAACTCTAGGTTCCAGGTATTGTGCAAAACATTGGCATAACATGGGTTATGTCCTCATTGATTTTTTAAAAATCAATGAACTCTATATTAGAAATTGTTTAATACACTCGACTCTAATCCCAGCAAAAGTGTTGTACACATGATGGAACTAAGGCCCAAAGATATTGAGTAAATTGTCCAGGCTCATGTGGTAAGTGACAAAGACAGGATTTGATAATAAGTCTTATTGCAAGTCAACATTCTCTATATTACACTAACGTTTCTCCTAGAATTCTAGAGTTGTGATGTCTAATGTGGTAGCCACTAGAAATAATTGGCCACTAACCAGTTGAAATATATGTAGTTTGAACAGAGATGACTAATAGGTGTAAAACACACTCTGGATAATGTGAAAATAAAATGTAAAAAAATATATTTTTATGATGTTTACATGTTGAAATAACATATTGTGACACATTAGGCTAAATAAAATTTACCATTAACATTAATTTCCCTAGTGTCTTTTTGTTTCTTTTAATGCAGTTGGTAAAAAATGTTAAATTACATATATGATTTACATTCTATTTCTATTAGACAGAGCTGTTCAAGAAGTTATGTTCAGTTAGAGAAGGGATATATCCATACACAATAACAAACAATAAAGTGAAAGATATGAACATAATTTTAAGAGGGTTACGAGTAAAGTGCTTCAGGATTTAATTGATAGGAAAAGTTCTTTCTGACAGATGGGAATAAGGGGAGACAAAATTGACTTGAAGAACAGGTTTGACATCAATGAAAAGAGATAGGTAAAATTACTTTTAAGTAAGAAAAATATGTAGAAGAGCAAGGAGAACGGCAAGAAGTCAATACAGTGTTTTAGAAATTTAAGTCAAGTGTGAGGGAGCCATGGCAGTTAAATTTGGAAAGGTATATTAGGGACACTCAAAATCAGGGAGAAGAAAAAAATTATTTCCTCAGAAGGTTTTTTGGTTGTTTTAAACAGGAAAGTAGTAATAAAAACTTTTAATTACATCAGATGGGCCAGAAAACAAAGAGATAGGAACATTAGTAAGCACAGCAGTGATGGAAATCTGAACTTGGATTATAGCAGTAAGAATGAAAATTAGGGAAGTGTGATAGATTGTTATATTAAAGGGCATCCAATGAATGACACTTCCCAGTATCCATACCTATACGGTGTCTCTTTCTAAATAGACTATGGAATTAGCTTGATATTTATTTTATCCAACGAGATATCAGCAAACAAGACAAAGCAAAGTTTGACTGGGGTTTGCAGAAGGGAGTTTGATCTCTTGAAACTCTGAGATCATACATTGTGCTGTGAGCATAATTGGGATGAAAGATCACTTGAAGTCTAGTTGTCCCTAGTCATTCCAACAATCTGAGTTGACTCACCAGCTAATAGTTGAGTGATATGCCAGGAAAAAACATGGTGTATATAGTCAGCCCTCCATATCCATGGGTTCCACATCGCCAGATTCAACCGCGGAAGAACGTATTTTTAAAGAAGAATAGTTGTATCTGTGCTGAATATATAGACTTTCCTGTCATCATTCCCTAAACAATGTAACTGTCTGCATAGTATTCATATTACAGTAGATATTACATCTCTAGCAATATAGAGATGATTTAAAGCATACAGGAGGATGTGCATAGTTTACATGCAAATACTATGCTATTTTATATAAGGCACCTGAGCGTCTGTAGATTTTGGTATCCATGGGAGGTCCTGGAACCAATACCCCACAGATACTGGAGAGATGACTGTACAGGGCTTGGTACTATCTGTGGTTTCAGGCATCTTCTGGGGGTCTTGGAATATATATACCCCTGGAATGGGGGGGAAATGCTTATGTAAAACAGACAGGGGAGATACAACAGACTTGGTGGAGACTGTACAGAAAATGGTGGCTAATCAGATATAAGAGAATAGTGAATATAAAGAGAGAAATGGGGACTCCGTGATTTAAAGTTTGGGTGAATGTTAGAAAGTCCACATCTTTATGACTGATGGTGCAATTGAAAGGCAGATTTGGTTTAGAGAAACTGATTAACTAATATGGGGACATACTGAGGTAGAGGTACCACTTTTAAAACAAATGGGTATATAAAAACAATTAAAAAAAGATATGAAGAAAGAAGCAGAGAATTGGGAGTTTTCAACAAGCAATGATTGTCTGAGAAATGGAACACTAAATACTTAGCTGATTTAGCACAGACACTGAACGGAACAGATGCTATCCCTAATCAACTACTATATAGAGGGCAGTGCACACTGGCTGAATTATCAGGCCTGGAGAGTTGTATCCTTGAGGGCTGACAAAATACCAAAAAAGATGTTGGGTGAAGCCACCATCTTTACAAATGATGGGTTATAGGGAGGAGGGAGAATAAAGAGGTGCCTTCAAAGTAGCAAAGGGAGTTTTATTACCTGAGATGATTTTTAAAAAAACAAATAGGGAAGGAAAATTTGCAGGGAGTACAAGATACTAACTGGATACGGGTGAGTATCAGAATCTAAATAGAAAACTGACTAGTGATACAGGGCTGATGGTGTAAAGAGTTGACAGTTAGAGAAGAGGGGCACCATTTGAACTTTATGCTTGACTCAAAGTTCCAAATGTGAAAACGTAATTGTTAGGAGTTAAGACAAACTATAAATCCTGACTTTTCCATTTATAACCTCTGTGATGCTGGAAAATAACCTCTCTAAATGTATCTATGAACTAGAAAAAGTAATATTTACCTCATAGAGTTATTGTGATTAAACAAATAATGCAAATAAAGCTGTTATCCCATTGCATGGATACGGCAAAAGCTCAATATGGTTGATAATGTTATTTTTGTATTGGTATTTTTACCTGGTCCTATTAAAAATCCTATCAACTCATACTGTCTTCCTGCCTTCACTCTACTAACATGTGGCCCTTCTGTCTTCCCATTCTACTTTTCTGAACTTCTAATGTTTTCTACTTCTCAGAATTATTTTCATTTCTACTAAAACAATGGGCAGAGATGAAAAGGAATCACCAATATTTTATTCCTGCAATTTTTTCCTTCCTTCCCTCACACTATCCCCTCACTATTCAATAAGCAATAGCTTATTGGCTTAGGATTTCTGGCATATCCACGTTAGTTTTGAAATATACTTTTCATCTATGCCACATTAATAAACTCTGTTCTTGTAATAACAAATCAGCATTTTTCACAATGCATTTGGAATGCTGGTAAAATAAGGGATAATTTACAGACATAATTTAGGGGATTAGCACTATATGAAAGGTAGAGTTAAACACACATATAATAAGCTTCTACTAAGATCAGGCATTGTCATATGTTTTCTCATTCAATCTTAATTTTAACCTCAAACAAGCAATCTGAAGCGCTACATACCCCATAGGAGAAGCATTACAACAGTTAAAGTATATTTATGCCTTCTGAAATAAAAATCTGCACAAACAATTCTTGGCATCTTTGGCATCAAAAACACCACCACCAAAAATAAGGATTTAAAATAGTTGTTATATCAACTTTCTGGAATAGTTATTCTAAAAGAGTTATCCTTAGAGAAGCTATCCAGTTATTAGTAACATACAGCATTATTGCCCATATTCTGTACTTCCTAGAATGCTCTACAAAGAGAAAACTTCCCTTTACTCTAAAGCTCTAATAGTTACTATAATGTGCCAAATGACATATCTTGGGAATTCCCTGAGAATATGAAATAGGACATTTGATAATATCCTGACAACAAAGCAATAGTCACTAAAGATTATTTGTATTCGGAGTGTCAAAACATATCCTCTCTTCTCATCTGGGCTCATATAAAAAAATAAAATATATCCAGTGTCAAGAATTAACTAAAAATTAGCCAGTTTCTGAGGGTCTCAAAAGTATTTTTTCAATCAGTATCATATATGAGGTATTTATTTGACATCCATAATATAAATGGCATTATAGGGAAACGGTTCTAGTGTAAATGCAGTATTCCTCTTAACACATCAAGTACCATAAATTTAATCCTTTAGCTTAAAGTTTACCTAAATCACACCAAAGCCATGACTTAAATAAAATGAAAGAGCTCTATTAAAATGTCAAGCAGAAAGTAGCAACTTCCAAATAACTTGTCTTTCTAGAGCTTCCTTTCTACTTACATAAGTATCAGTTATTTACAAGTTCTTTCCCCCTAGCCAAAGTAGCTTCACATTTGTACCAGATACTATAGTTTTTAACATGCAAATGAATTAACATTGACAAAAAAAGGACAAGTTATCTATTAATGTCATTCATAGTTCTTGGCCTAGATGCCTTATAAATATCTTTGGAAGTAATTTAATGTGATTAAAAATTACAACTGAAATACTTTAATGTCACATTTATGAACTTGATCAAGTTAGTTGTTTCTCTTACTAAAAAATAAAAAGTCTGAATTCCTCTGAGTTTTGCAATAAATTATGTACAATTTTCTCAAAATAGAAAACCTTCAACCACCAGCGCTTCCACCTACAGTTTTCTATTTTTCTTCTGAAAATAAAATAACAAAGACAATAAACCTGAACTCAGGATAAGTTGCATGTGAAGGTTAGAGGAAAGAAAGCACAGATAATCAAGTTTGCCTACCAGATCTATGAAATCAGAGACACCTTTTGAGCCAAGGTTAAGACACAGTTTCAATATAAATAGTACATTTTGTACAGCACAGCACTGAAACATGATTTGTCAACAAACTGAAAATAGATTGTGAAACTCTATATCAAATCATGTGACAGAAACCACTTATTTCAAGACAAAAAGTTGGCAGAGGACTTACATGATACTCAAACATTAAAATAACTTACTATTTTAACTTCTTTCAATCAGCAATCTCCCAAACGCACAGTTCACTGTTTTACAATCATAAAATAACAAAATCTCACAGTTCTGGTTTTGCTTTTTCTTCAGTTGGAAAAAAAAAAAAATGCTGAATTTAGAATTTTATAGATTTTCTATAACCTCTTACTTTCAATATGTGCCCTATCGTCCTACTCCAATTCTCCAAATCAGATTTCTACAAGCAGTCTTCTCTGAACTCCAGTATTGCAGCAGGTTGGTCACTACACTCGTTTCCTAAGCAAACCACTGTCTTCTCTCCTCTGCTCAATTTGCTGCCCTGCCACCTCTTCTTACTACACTGTATCTCATCTGCTTTTTGTCTTCCTTCCTTTTTCTACAATACCCTCTCCCAATCTCTAATTTTTTTCCCTGAACCATTTATATTTATACCAATATATAGGAAATATATAGAGAATAAACATATATGGAATAAAAGAACCTTAATAAAATAATCTTAAAAATAAAAAAAATATAAAATAAAATAACCTTCTTAACAAAATAACCTTAAAGACCAGATTGACATAGGACTGGTTTAAATTAGTTAAATGAGACTAGAATGTAAGCAAAGTCACAGAATCAAAAATTTAACTCTTCGAGATCAGCCTGGCCAACATAGTGAAACCTGTCTCTACTAAAAGTACAAAAATTAGCTGGGCATGGTAGCTGGCACCTGTAATCCCAACTACTCAGGAGGCAAAGGCAGGAGAACTGCTTGAACCCAGGAGGTGGAGGTTGCAGTGAGCCGAGATCGCGCCATGGCACTCCAGCCTGCTCAACAAGAGCGAGACTCTGTCTCAAAACAAACAAACAAACAAAATTTAACTCCATGCGTCATCATCTACTAGATGCTTCACCATGAACATATTTTTTCTATATGAACCTTAGAAAAAAATTAGTCTATGGATTTCATACTAGGTCCTCAATTAGAAAATGAGGATATTGTTGATATATATATATATAATAACCACTAACAACATATAGTTACTATGTGTCATTTCCATACATTACCACTTTTACTTCTCACACGTGCATACCCTACATGATAGAAATATGATCATCCCCATTTTTAAAATGAGAAAACAGAAACACTAAAAATTTATTATGGTCAAATTGTAGTACATGTTGGGACTGAATTTCAAAGCCAAGAAGCTTAATTCCACAGTGAGCTCTTACCTACTAATCAGTATTATATTCTCTTTCACTGGATTGTTAGAAAAATCAAATAAAATATTATGTGAAAATATTTTAAAATCTGAGTTCTGCTTAATCTGATTAATTTTTGAAAGATTAACAGTAGTAAAAATTCTTCAAAAATAATGTCTTGGAAGATTAAAAATACAGGAATAATTTCAAAAATAAAAATGACTGCAAACTGGAATAGAACAGTGTTCAAGTATTCTAAGGTCACATTATTGTCTTTGGCAATGGACATAGGCATTAACTTTGGACTTTGAGAATATGCATGGGTATAATCAGTGCTAATCATTAACAAAACAGAAAGTGTGCCTAATTCCTGTGGTATAGGGTAAAAAAAAAATAATAATAATAATAAAAATAATTTAAAAGAAGGGAAGAATACAAAAAATGAGTGAATAAAGTGAATATAGCAAACATAACAATAATTATATCCAATGTAAATTGATTGTTTCTGCTAAATGCATTTTCAGACAGATTTTTTTAAAAACAGAGATACAAAAAAGGTAAAGGTAAAGCTAGAACCAAATAATCAATGTAAATTCTAACCAAAGGAAAGAGAGTGTAGCTTTATTAGTATTGCACAAAGATCTAAGGCAAAATTAATGCCAAAATAAAATGGCTGTACATTCATAATTAAAAATGTTTGACTCTCTGACTAGAAATTCAACAAATATATGTGTTTACTTGCCTTATAACATGTTTAAAATTGCTAAAACAAAAAAATTGACAGTACAATAATCGGGAAATCCACCATTATGAGAGAGTTTTAACAAAACCATATGAAGAACAAGCAGATTTGACAAGTTTTAATTAACCTGACCAAATGCACATATGGAGAACACATTATTTTTTTAATTGTCTCTATACAGTCAGAAGTTGAGTCTTTCAAAGGATTGAAATAAAACAGAATATTCTAATTGGACTAAGATCATATAGCATGCTCTTGTTAACATGAAAATTTATTTCCAAGTATTTTGTTGTTATAAGAAGTGTTATAATGAACATCTGTATACATGTTTACACATGGGTAATTCTGTAGGCTAAATGTATGTGAAGCTTGAAGCATATTTTTATGTGTTCATATTATGCAAAATTGCCCTTACAAAGGTATCAACTTTTACTCTCTAGCAGCAAATATTATAGTACCTTTTGCAACACTCCCACCAAAAATTAGTATTATCATAGCTCTAATTTTTGCCTAGTAGATTAAAAATGATTTGTGTTTTTCCCAATTACTAGCAAGGATGAACATCATTTCACATTTTTTTTGCCTATTGAGTTTTCTTTTGAAATTTGCTTCTTCCTTTTCCTATCTAGTTTTGCTTTATTATTTTTTTCTTATTGAATGTTTGGAGTTCTTATGTTGTTATCATTTGTCATGTATTGCAAATATATTGTCCTAATAGATCACTGTTTTTTGAAGTCTTTCCATTGCAAAATTAAGTAATCATGGATGCTGGTAAGAATTAGGACAGTGCCAAAGGTATGCCTGCATTATTATTTTTTGTCCAACTACAGTCATGCATTGCTTAATGACAGGAGTATGTTCTGAAGAGTAAGTCTTTAGGTAATTAAGCCACTGTGCAAATGTCATAGATTGGACTTCCATAAACCTACATGGCATAGCCTATTCCTCCTAGGCTACAAACCTGTAAAGCATGTTATTGCACTGGATACTATAGGCAACTGTAACACAATGTACTGGTGTATCTAAATATATTTAAACATAGGAAACTTCCGATAAAAATGTGGCATAATAAACTTAACTGGATCACCATTATATATACAGTGCATGACTGTATTCACCATGCAAAAGGTTTTAATTTTTAAAGTGATTATTTGTTTAACTACAGTGGTTCCTCGTCCCTCCATATCCATGAGGAATTGGTTCCAGGACTCCCCATGGATACTTAAAGCAACAACTGCTCGAGTCCTTCATATAAAATGTAGTATTTGCATATAACTTTTACATCATGTCAGATTACTTATAATAACTAATGCAATGTAAATGCTATGTCAAAAGTTGTTATATTGTTTAGAAAATGACAAAAAAAAAGTCAATACATGTTCAGTACAGATGCAACCATCCTTTTTCTTGTCTTATCCTTAGATCTTGTTTAATAAGATTAAAGACCAAGTGGTAAGGAAGATGGGAAAAGAGACAGAGGAACAATGTATTAATTACAACTTTTTTTTTTTTTTTTTTTTAGCTGAGGTCTCCCTATGTCACCCAAGCTGGAGTGCAGAGATGCAATCATGGTTCGCTGCAGCCTCAAATTCCTGGGCTTAAGTGATCCTCCCTCCTCAGTCTCCCAAGTTGTTGGGATTACAAGCATGACCTATTATGCCCCGCAATGGTATTTTTGTTGTTGTTTACAAAGTTAAATGCCATTATTTTTTATATTGAAATATCTTTTAATACTTTTTTTTTGAAATATTACTGATTACTTAGAACCCAAAGTCTGGAAACCATTGAACAAATTTATTCCAATAGTCTCTTTCACTGTTAACATTCTCTGATCCTATGTTTATTCTTCTCTTGGCTTTCTACATCCTAATGGAAATATGCAAATCAAAGAGCTTAAGGAAATTTTGTGGCTGTATCAATCAGGACAGAATAGGTTATTCTGCAGTAATAAAAGAAACTAAAATTTTTCAGTGGCTTACAATAACTAAGTTTCTCATGTTCAACTAGGATCAACAAAGGCATTCTTATTAGTCCTTTTGTAATGTCACAAAAACTTCATTTTGACACACGCTTTAGCAGTCGGGAAGTTCCCAAAGTAAAACATTATTTCTGCTCACATTTCACAGCTGAAGCAAATCACATGGACATTCCCAAATTCAACAGGATGGGAGTATTTCATTTGCAGGGAGGATCACTAATATTTGTGAAAAACAGTACACTGCATATATGAGATCAGAAATAAACAGGAAAAATAAAAGAATTTTCATTGAACATTTGAAAAACAAGAAATGAGAGTTTAAATATATATATTTTAAAAGAAAAATACAATATATACAGAGCTTCCCACACTCAACCTCAGTCTCTTACACCTCCATCTTTTCCTTCGACAGCAAGACATTAAATTTCTTCTGAGTTTATATGATCATTTCTATGCATGTTTTTGTGACTTACTTCATCTAACGTTTCCTTAAACAACATATAACGGTCTTTTAAGTAGTTACCTTTTTCTAAGCTTTGAAAAGTTTCATAAAATTGCTCACATCTTCTTAAACTTTTGGATATCCAAAGATCCTGGTACATAAATGCCATATTAAGTCCTAGTTTATAATTTACAAGAAATTAAATTTTGTTATATATATACATATACACACACACACACACATATATAATATATATATATTTTTTGAATCCTCCTCCATCACCCAGGCTGGAGTCCAGCGGCACAATTTCGGCTCACTGCAACCTCCCCCTCCAGGTTCAAATGATTCTCCTGCCTCAGCCTCCGGAGTAGCTGGGACCATAGACATAAGCCACCATGCCCAGAAATTTTTTTTGTATTTTCAGTAGAGACAGGGTCCCACTGTGTGGCCAGGCTGGTCACAAACTCCTGACTTGATGTTGATCTGCCTGCGTGGGCCTCCCAAAGTGCTGGGATTACAGGCGTGAGCCACTGTGCCTGGCGTCCTTTTTCATTTCTAATTGATACCTTTTAAATGGATACAACCGCCTCAAGTGTTTATACATTACTCATAGATGTTCTAGTCTTATTTGATTTCCTATCTTTTTCTTCATTGCTTAGACCTTGTACATGTTGGGTACAGGGTATATCTTTCCTGATGCTTTTTCAATGTGTTGTTTGTGTGTGTTTTAAGATTTCCTATTAGCTTTTATGCGGACGCTCTATATATCATTTGTTTTCAGAAAATATAGGGCGGGATATTTAGCAGCTTAAGCACTAGGGGTGAGAACTTTCTATTCCTCTTGAAAACCATCAGTTCTACCCCGTAAATGTCTGACCCAGGGGGTTAGCTCACATATCTACTGAATGATCCTACTGAGGTCATTATTTTTTAGTATGTATTACTAAAGATAAATGTAATAAAGTATCTTACAGTTGACACATTAAAGAACTTTCGATTACTCACAAAAGAAGTGCTGTCTTCTCACAGGGTAGTAAAGATAAACTAATTACTACAAGCACTCAGCACAGTTCTTGTTGAGATTTCAAAATTCATTTACATAATCTTTCAGTCTCCTAGGTTCTCAATTTCTTGAATTTATCTCCTTCCATCATCACCTTGCCTCTAAGCTACTCCCATCTTCACATCCTAAAACTTATAATCACTAAGTACTATACTCTAATTTAATTTTCAATTTCAGTCACCCCATTCTTATTTAAATCTCCCAAATTTCTAGTTCCTACCTCAAGAACTCCAATGCACCTTCAACCACACTGCAATCTACAATTGATCATACGATTTTCCACTGTCTCAACCTTATTTTCTCACTTCATTCCTTAACCCAGATTACTTTCCATATCCCTCTTTTATAGTCATTTTCTTAAATATAACAACATCTCATTACTGACTGTCTTACTCACCTAGGGAAATCTCAACTTTAAACTGAATTCTGTACTCATTCAGTGACAGCACCTATGTTGAACTCAACTGGAGAAAAACACAAAACCACGTTGACTGATAGCACTTAAATAAACCACAGACTGCCTAAGAGTTTGTTTACTTTCCTGCATTCCTGGCTATTCTTTTTACATCTCCTTTTCCTTCCTTAATCCTTCATGACTTCCTCCCTCTTTATGACCTTGTTTCCTAGTTCATTGAGAAAATTTAACAAAAATTTGACATGCTACTCCTATCTACTGAACAACAAACATCTAGAACTCTATAATCTGCCCTTTATCCTACTGTTACTAATGAGCTGTTTGTGTGCCTACCTTTAAAACTAACCCTTCTATTTGTATACCAGATCTATGATTTCAGCAATATCCCTCTTTCCTGCATTTTTTTCTCTCTACTGAATCAGTCCCATTAGCATACAAACCTGCTATATTATCGATCTTAAAATAAACAGTGTTTGGATATTACATTACCCTCCATTAACAACCCATTTCTCACATCCCCTTGAAAGCAAGACTCCTTAAGAGTTGTCTTCAATACTCACTGTATTAAATTCCTCGCCAACATTCTCTTGAATACCTCCTCTTACTCCTGACGTCCACCAAGTTTGTCAACATCAAGGTCCCAAATGTTGCTCTATTCAATGCTTAATCCTAAGAACTCATCTTTCCTAACTCATCAAGAGAGCTAATATATTTGATCACTCCTTCCTATTTGAGATACTTTCTTCATTTAGCTTCTAGTCATTCCTCCTTAGTCTTCTTTAACAGTTCTTTAACTATTTGGTATCTCACCATTTGGATGCTCCAGGGTTCACTTCTCCATCCTTCTAATTCCTATCTCTAATGTTCTTACTCTCTCTACCTCACAATGCTGAAAAAGGTAAGAAGCTATGATTCACAACAGCATTTTTACAGAGGAGCTGAGTCTTTTTGGGCAGTGCCTCTAAGGTACAGGTGTAATCACAGACGCAGGAAAGTATCTGTAAGAATAAATCAAATTAAAAAAAGAATGTTTTCCTACGTACATACAGCTGAAACTAATTTCATTAAAGGAACAGAATAACTGTACATGGGAAACATTTTCACCTTGGAGTGATGTTCTGACAGATGAAAAATTTGGGGGTACAAAAATGGAAGACTGTATTACGGCAAGGATACAAATTTTCTAAACTGGGATAAATCACCCGCTTCCGAAAAACCAAAAGCCCAATAAAACTCAAAGCCAGACAAATATAAAATAATTACAAAAAACAAGATTGCAATAAAAAAAATGTGAAAGCGCGCTGGTATCCAGGTAATTACAAATACTGTCTTTTAATTTTTAAAGGCAGTATTTGTAATCATAAAAAAATTATAAATTTTATATATTTTTATAATACTATGTTTTCCTAGATGTGTTAAACCAGATAAAAAATACAAACACCACTTTATTGGAAAGAAAAAAATTTATTATATTTGAGGAAAGACATTAAAATACATGTAATATATATCCAATTCACTGATTTAAAGGCATATCAATTTAATTTTTAAATACACTTTCAAAGCTGTTACGCACAGTTCCATAGTCCAGGTGGTCAATTTCTTCGTCTCAAAGTTGGAAAGCACTTGAAGGACATACCGGATTCAAAAGAAACCTAAAACATCACAAAAGCCCATTAAAAATAATAAGTATAACACAGTTCATTAGTTTAAAAATAACTGAAAGCTGAACCAGTTATATTTAGAAAATTAGTGAATCATGTCAGTATAACGAAATTTATCTAAATAACAGCTTATAAAGAAACTGATTTATAACATTTACAAAATCATTTTAAGTGTGCCTATAGAAAAATAATTACAATTTCAATATCTATAGGTTTTATACTTTTAAGATGATAATAACCAAATTTTGGATTGTTTTCATAGAACTAATAATAGTAGCAGATTTTTCAACAAAGAAACACGGAGGCTCCAACACTCTATTTTCCTAGTTATTAATATAAGGTTGGATGGCTAGGTTGATACTAGGTACCTAACCATTTTACTCTAACAAAGCAGTGTCTAAAAATGGTCAGCTCTTAGAATTACTAGGAAAATCTTTTCAAATCAGATTCTTATACTCCATTCCCCGAGATGCAGATGTATTGGTTCTAGGGTAGAGTATAGGAATTTTTATGCATAAAAACTCTTCTTTGGTGGTTCTCAACCTTGGTTGTACATTAAAATCTGTTTGAGAGGTTTATTCTAACATCTGTGCTACACTCGCAATACCTTAAATCAAAATTCTGACCAAGAGAACCAGGCATCAATATATTTCTTAAGTTTTCTTTTTTTTTTTCTTTTTTTTTTTTTT
>NW_012114500.1:3934619-3962055 GCF_000951035.1 Colobus angolensis palliatus | reverse complement strand
TTTATGCATAAAAACTCTTCTTTGGTGGTTCTCAACCTTGGTTGTACATTAAAATCTGTTTGAGAGGTTTATTCTAACATCTGTGCTACACTCGCTAGCCCTTAACTCAAAAGTCTGACGAACAGAACCAGTCATCAATATATTCATTAAGCTTTTTTTTTTTTTTTTTTTTTTTTTTTAGGAGGGAGAGGGTCTCACTCTGTCACCAGGCTAGAATGCAGTGGTGTGATCATGGCTCACTGCAACCTCAACCTCTGGGGCTCAAGTGATCCTCCTGCCTTAGCCTCCCAAGTAGCTGAGACCAGAGGTGGAAGCCACCACACTCGGCTACTTTTTGTATCTTTTTGTAGGGACAGGGTCTCCCTACATTGCCCAGGCTGGTCTCAAACTCCTGGGCTCAAGTGATTCTCCCACTTCGGACTTGCAAAGTGCTGGGATTACAAGTATGAACCACTGTACCCTTTTAAAATTAGTATTTCATTCAAGTTCCAGATCACTGTAATGTGCAGCCAAGACTGAGAACCACTGTTCTTGGCGATTATGGTCATCAATCAGTCGGGAAACCACTATTCCTATATACCTGCCAAGACTGTTTTTCACTTAATGCACTACCCTTAGTCAGCATTATGTGTTCTCCCCTCTATTACACTTTTCTTCTCTTGTTTAGAAAAAGAAAGGGGAAAGAAGAAAGATACTTCTATTGCTATCTATGTCAAAAGAGACTCACTTAAGACTTTAAATGAGTGGTCTGTTACTCTTTAGAATTTACATAGTAATCCAGACATCTTAATTTTCAATATAAGTACTTTTTAAAAGAAAAACAAGTCCTTTGCCCAATTAAATTTTAAACACATTATAAATACCTAAACCAGATACATTATACAACAGAAAGCATGTTATTGAATCAGGTTTAGGAAATATACAAATAGAAGAAACAAGACTGTATTCTGAGTTAAAGTAAATGAGCACATTCTCTAAGTAAGTTGACCTGATTCACTAACTTTCCCTCAAAAAATTATATAACCTAAAGGACAGCACAGAAAATTCCACAACAAATCTAAAAACACATAAAAGATTTGTTCAATCTATACAAATAATTTTAGAAATATTTCATTTGAATAAAGTGTAAAAAAGTATTGCTTAACCTGGATGAACAGGTGGGGGAAGGACAAACATTTCTAAGAAAAAAAACAAAAAAACACTGCCCCAAAAAGGATACGACAAGAAAGGATACACTTTGCATGACAGTATTACAGCAGTATTTACGCAGGAATGCTTCTAAAGAAGAACAGCAGAATGCAGTTTAATTTTTTTTTCTTATTTTTCAGCACCAGATTTACAAATAAATGATTTTTTAAAAATACAGACTGAAATCCATCTTTCCTCTAAAGTGTTTATAAGACTTGTGACTACCCAGTATAGACATGCAACACAATTCAAATATTCAAGCCATCTCAGAGGGACTAAACATTAAACAAAATTTTCTCTTATTTACTCATATTTGTCAATTAAACACCAATTGTGATTGTGACCAATTTACTTCATGTTCTTTTAGTTTACAGAGGAAGAAAAATTTAAATAAAAAACAAAGGAATATATTTCCACTTATTTCTTGAACAATGTAGCAAATATTAACATTTAACATGCTTAATTCTATCATATTTAATCATCAAATTAAGTACGCACTAAAATTACTTGTTTTAAAGACAAAAAAGATGTAAGTCCACAAACATACATTGTTGTGAAGTGTGTTAATAATTTTATATACTCAGCACTGTAGAAATTTTTTTTTTTTTTTTTGGTTGGAGTCTTCCTCTGTCGCCAGGCTGGAGTGCAGTGGCGTGATCCCGGCTCACTGCAACCTCCGCCTCCCAGGTTCAAGAGATTCTCCTGCTTCAGCAGCCCACGTAGCTGAGACTACAGGTATGCACCACCACACCCAGCTAATTTTTGTATTTTTAGTAGAGACGCTGTTTCACCATTTTGGCCAGGATGGTCTTGATCTCTGGACCTTGTGATCTGCCCACCTTCACTTCCCAAATTGCTGAAATTACAGGGGTGAGCCACCGCCCTCAGCCAGAATTATTTTTAGTAACAGTTTGACCTTTTTTTTTAACTTTTATTTTAACATTTACTTTAGGTTAATTTTAAGAGTTAGAAAATGTATCTGTAAGTGTTTATTCAAGGAGTTTTCAAGCTGTGGTCTCTGGATCAGATGCCTCATGATTACCTGAAAACTCATTAATTTTGCAAATTTTCAGGTGCCAACAAGGGTGACCAACTTGTCCTGGCTTGCCAGACACATTCCCCATTTCAGCACTAAATGTCCAGCATCCTGGAAATCCCCTCATTAAAAGGAAAACTGGTATAACTAGCTTCCCTAGGTCCCCACATCAGACCTACCAAATCAAAAACTCTTTCAGGGAAGGAAGGAACCTACATATTTGTGTTTTATTAAGCTCTCCAAGTGATTATGATACATATTAGAGTTTAAGAACTATTGATTTACTATAGGCAGAAAAAGTTAAAAAAAGAGTAACTGGCACACTCCCTTTATAAGATTCATTCTCCAAACTTAATTTTTAAGTATAAATGGGTTTTAATCTGTAGTTACAGTTTTGAAGTTTAATGGGACTTAACTGCACAGATAGATATTTCCTTAAAAAATACATAAGAGATACCCGAATTACTACTCTATCAAACTTTTATTCTCAATTGTATCTGAAGAATTAGTCTTGTCTTTTTATTACATTTTATTCACACTTACCTTTATTAATTTTTAACTCTTTTTCCTTCCTTTGGATCTTGTTTTGGTCTAGCAGATCGAGCAAACTGCTAATAATTTAAAATTAAGGTTTCCTTCATGAATATGCAAGTAATCTTTTCTAAATAATTCTCAAAAACATTCTAATGTACGGTGGGAGTATGGTTTTTTAATTTACCTTGAGTGTCTCCTGACTCCATGACTTGAGAGGAAATTAATAATTAACTTTTCCTTTATAGTCATTATTTTTTATACCTGGGCCTTTGTTTCTTTACCTATCTTGCTGATTTCTAGTTTGCAAACTGCATTGATTACTAAAAGCAAGATGGTTAATCAATGATATACTCTGGTTATTAAAATTCTCATGCAGAAATATAAATTACAATAAAATGATAAAATGAATTAGTTATTTTATGACTCCAAATGTACTTCTGGATACTCTAGTCTCTTCGTCTAACTGTGTACTTTTGAGCTGCATAAGTGAAACATTTAAAACTTGGCTGAAATTCAACAACTTCATGCTGCTGAAGCTCCTTTACTAAAAATCTAAATAACACTGTCATTTGACTCAGTAAGGTGGGTTTAACTGTAACTGAATGAATATCTACTGCTAGAATGCCAATTGTGGAAATTTCTTAAGGGTAACACGAAAATTAATTTCAGTTATACCCTTCTAAAAATTATAGTTTTGAAATAGATGGATTTAAAGGATACAACCACCATGGGTTTTCCAAAAAGCACATATCCATTAGCTTCCTTTAAGGCTTTTGCTGCTGCTTTTTCATTAGGAAGTCCAATGAAAGCTTGTCCTTTCATACGACCTTCTTTCATCAAACGTATATCAAACCTAGAAGGAAGAAAAGAGCTTTGATTCAAAGAATGTTAGTTTCAATGATGTGAATGAAAATGTGTTGAACAATTTAAAATGTTGCTATTTCAAATAAAAGTGACTAAAACATTTGATAGGCACATTAATTATTCAGTTTTCTAAAAATGTATTTCATGTTCTTGTACTAAAACTGATTCTACAAGTAGGTAGTATTTGTTTAAGATGTATTTTTAATTATTCTCAACTATCATAAAAGTATGTGATTTAAAAATTATACTACTAGTAATTAGAAAAGCAAACTTCCCTTTTTTTTTTTTTTTGAGACGGAGTCTCGCTCTGTCACCCAGGCTGGAGTGCAGTGGTGCAATCTCGGCTCACTGCAAGCTCCGCCTCCTGGGTTCATGCCATTCTCCTGCCTCAGCCTCCGGAGTACCTGGACTACAGGTGCCCGCCACCACGTTCGGCTAATTTTTTGTATTTTTCGTAAAGACGGGGCTTCACTGTGTTAGCCAGGATGGTCTCTATCTCCTGACCTTGTGATCTACCTGCCTCAGCTTCCCAAAGCGCTAGGATGACAGGCGTGAACCACGGTGTCCGGCTGCAAACTTCTTAAATTATTATTTATCTCAATTTTTTAAGTGCCTTACAATCTGGCACTACCTGCTCAAGTGATTAAAAAGAAACAAAACAAAACAAAACAAAAAAAACACTATATAACCAAGAATGGAAAAATAGAAAGGATTAACAGTCAGTTATAAACAATTATAGAATTCATTATATTATTATTTTTTTTAAATTTATCTATTTATTTATTTATTTTTTGAGACAGAGTCCTGCTCGGTTGCCCAGGTTGGAATGCAGTGGTGTAATCTTGGCTCACTGCAACCTCCACCTCCTGGGTTTAAGCGATTCTCCTTCCTCAGCCCCCTGGGTAGCTGGGATTACAGGTGTCTGCCACCACACCTGGCTAATTTTTATATTTTTAGTAGAGATAGGGTTTCATTATGTAGACCAGGCTGGTCTTAACTCTTGACCTCAAGTGATTCCACCCACTTTGGCCTCCCAATGTGCTGGTATTACAGGCGTGAGCCACCACGCCTGGCCTAGAGTTCATTATATTATTATAAGCAATTACAGAACTTCCAAGTAGAAAGGAACCTCAATGATTATCTACTCAAAACCATAATTTTACAGGTGATGTCTAGAGACAGTGAGTGACTTCAAAGCAGATAGCTAAGATCTAAAGTCAGAAACACAAACCAAATTTTTAACTTCCTAATATAGTGATCCATTCCATAGTGTATTCATTTTTTTGAAATTTTTGAAAGAAAATCCGTCAAACACTACTTAGAAAAATCAGATTGTAATTTACAACTGAAATATTACCTAATATTTAGTCTATGAGACTACCAAAATAATACAACATAAAAAACTATCAAAAAAATGCAGTAAATTATTTTTTTCTTATAATCATGACTCAAAGATGGCAACAAAGAAAAAGACCTAGCATTTTGCATGATCAGCAAAAGAAAAAATATTTTGGCATCCTGATAAGAGGTATTTGTCCCTAATGAATATAGAGAATTGTAAAACATGGTTTCATTTGTGTATACCTATCTAAAAAAACACATAGGCCAGGTAAGATTTTTAAAGTATTGACGTCACTTGAAGATTAAAACAAAACTTAGTTACAGTCACTTCTTTATTTTATCTGCACTCAAAAGCCTCTTACCTTATCCTTTCTACTTCTTCTTACTTTTAATTTATATGACAGGGAGTCTTTCATACTTTAGAATTAACAAATACAGTATTGTAAGGAATGAAATTCTAACTCCAAACATTAGCTGATATGGTTTCGTTCTGTGTCCCCAAATCTCATTTGAATTGTAACTCCTACATTCCCATGTGTCATGGGAGGAATGCTGTTACAGGTGACTAAATTATATGGGTGGGTCTTTCTTGTGTTCTCGTGATAGTAAATGAGCCTCACAAGGTTTGATGGTTTTAAAATAAAAAGAGAATGGTGGCATTTTGCCCCTGACCTAGAGATTTATGGAATTTTGAACTTGAGAGAGATGATTTAGGGTATCTGTTGGAAGAAATCTCTAAGCAGCAAAGCATTCAAGAGGTGACTTGGGTGCTATTAAAGGCATTTAGTTTTAAAAGTAAACACCATAGAAGTTCAGAAATTTTGCAGTCTGACAATGCAACAGAAAAGAAAGAGAAGAAATTCAAGCCAGCTCTAGAAATCTGCATAAGTAATGATGAGCCTGATGTTAATCCCCAAGAAAATGATGAAAATGTCTCCAGGGCATGTTAGAGGTCTCATGGGAGCCCCTCCCATGACCTGAGGCCTAGGAAGGAAAAGTGATTTCTAGGGCCGGGCCCAGGGTACCTGTGGTGTGTGCAGCCTAGGGACTTGGTGCTCTGCCTCCCAGACACTGCAGCTGTGGCTGAAAGGGGCCACCATAGAGCTTGGGTGGTAGCTTCAGAGGGTGCAAACCTCAAGCCTTGGCAGCTCCCACATGGTGATGAGCCTGGCAGTGCAGAGATGTCAAGAATTGGGGTTTCGGAGCCTCCACCTGGATTTCAGAGGATATATGGAAATGCCTGGATGTTCAGGCAGAAGTTTGCTGCAGGGATGGGGCTCTCATGAGCTAGGGCAGCGCAGAAGGAAAATGTGGGGTTGGGGTCCCCACACAGAGTTGCTACTAGGGCACCACCTAGCGGAACTGTGGTAAGAGAGCCACCGTCCTCCAGACCCCAGAATGGTAGATCCACTGACAGCTTGCACCATTCACCTGGAAAAGCTGCAGACACTCAATGCCAGCCCATGAAAGCAACTGGGAGGGAGGCTGTACTCTGCAAAGTCACAGGAGTGCAGCTGCCATGGGAACCCAACTCTTGCATCAGCATGACCCGAATATGAGACATGGAATCAAAGGAGATCCTTGGAGCTTTAAGATTTGATTTCCCCACTGGATTCTGGACTTGCACAAGGGCTGTAGACCCTTTGGTTTGGATGATTTCTCCAGGGCCCATAGCACCCTTGTTTTGGCCAATTTCTCCCATTTGGAATGGCTGTATTTACCCAATGCCTGTACCCTCATTGTATCTAGGAAGTAAGTAACTTGCTTTCAATTTTACAGGCTCCTAGGCAAAAGGGACTTGCCTTGTTTCCAATGAGACTTTGGACTGTGGGCTTTTGAATTAATGCTGAAATGAGTTGAGACTTTGGGGGACTGTTGGGAAGGCAGGATTCGTTTTGAAATGTGAGGACATGAAATTTGGGAGGGGTGAGGGGCAGAATGATATGGTTTGACTCTGTGTCCCCACCCAAATCTCATCTTGAATTGTAACTCCCACAATTCCCATGTGTAGTGGGAGGAACTCTGTGGGAGGTGATTCAATTATAGGAATGGGTCTTTCTTGCACTGTTCTCATGGTAGTGAAGGAGTCTCAAGATCTGATGGTTTAAAAAAAAAATGGGAGTTTGCCTGCACAAGCTGTCTCTCTTTTTGCCTGCTACCAGCCACATCAAATGTGACTTGCTCCTCCTTGCCTTCTGCCATGATTGTGAGGCTTCCCTGGCTTCGTGGAACTGTGAGTTTTCCATTAAACCTCTTTGCTTTGTAAATTGCCCATTCTCAGGTATGTCTTTATCAGCAGTGTGAAAAGAGACTAACACATTAGCTTTTATAACATTTATAAACCACAACTCTCTCTTTTGCTTTCACAAAACTGGAAGCTTTGCTCAATGAAGTTCTTTTAAAAGATGACAATTTACTGTCAGAGTAAGAATCTAAAAAGTTTTGCCTCACTGCTATACATTCCTGGATGATTCATTGAAAGAATCATTTTCAAAGCACAGTCTTTGGATCAGAAGCTTCAGCATCATCCAGGAGCTTTCCAGAAACACAAATTCATGAGTCCTACCCATGAAACCGAGAAAATCAGACTCTCTGCAGGTGGGCCTATAAAACTGTTTTTCCAGGCTCTCCAGGTGATTCTTGTGCAATGTTAAAGTCTGAGAACCATGTATTTAGAGAGAAGATTAAGGTCAGAATGTATCACAGGCCTGTTTCTGCAAAGAGTTTTATTAGAACACAGCCATGAATATTCATTCAGGTTTTGTGGCTGCCTTCATAATACAACTACAAAACTGAATAGTTCCAACAGACACAGTATGGTCTGCAACAAAATAAAAATATTAAATTTTTACTATCTGCCCATTTACGGAAAAACTTTGCTAACTCCTATTCTAGACATCTTAAAAGATCAATAGCGCAACAGCATAGACCAACTTTCTCAAACAATTTTTATCTCTAAAAGGAAAATGATGGAATTAAAATAGTAAACTTGTAACAGATAAAAACAAAACATAATTTAAGATTATATTTTACTGTCACTTACATGATCCGCTGTGTTTCTGATGAAAAGTCAACATATCTTCCAAAAATATATTTAAGGTCCTAGAATTTCAGTAAGAAGACAAATAACAAAGCCAGGGGAAAAAAACTGTTAATAAATAAACAAATACATCAATACATCAGTAGAAGAGGTCATACTGGACTAAGGTAGGCTTTAATCTAATATGACTGGTGGCCTTTCAAAAGGGAAAATATGGACACAGATACTCACAAAGGGAGTACGCTATGTACAAAGGCAGAAATTGTGATGACGCTGCCACAAGCCAAGGAAGGTGAAAGATCGTCAGCTTCTGCATACCAGCAGAAGCTATGGGAGAGGCACAGAATAGATCTTTCACTTAAAGCCCTGAGAATGAACCAATCCTGCCACACTTTTGACTTCAGTTTGCCTCCAGAACTGTGAGACAACACATCTCTGTTGTTTCAGCCACTTAGCCCTAGGAAATTAATACATACCCCAAACTCCGCCTCAGTATTTACTGCCAGAGAAGCCAAGCTATGAGAATATTATTTTAATAGAAAATTAACCTGGAAACACTAAACAATAATTTGTCATGCCCTGAAGCACAGTAAAAAACAAAAAACAAAAAAACCAAAAAACACATTCTTAAAGGTAGTTTCACACAGACTTTAACATATCAAGCATAAAATCTTCAAATTATTTTCATTTACATGAAAAAAAATCAATTTAAACCTACCTTTTCTTGAACATGTTTAGCTAAATTCTTTACATAAATTCTACAGTTTGGTTCACCAGGTTCATAACTTCTGAAAACTGAAAGTGTTTCCATTTCTTATTAAAAAACAAAAAACAAAGATATAAAATTAAAATATTTTAACTAAGTTTTTAAATATAATTATCATATTCAAATATAACTGTTAAATAGACAAATTAAGCTTTATGAAAATGTTAAAACCATAAAATTAGTAACAATGTTACAAATGGGTTAAAATATACTCACTGAAAATCTGAATTGATTATATAAAAAACTTTAAGTTTTTATACATATAAAAAACTTTTGTTTAAAAAATTTCAGACTTCTAGAGTAACTAAAATTTGTCCAATAAAATATCTACTATTAAAACTCCATTAAGATGAGTCATGTTATAAAAAAAGGGTAAAGTATATATGCTAATTGATTTGGGTAATTATTTTGCTTAAAGTGAATTTCCCAAACCATCAGCCACCTCCATATTTAAATACAAGAATGAAGTAAGCACAATATCAGGCATCTCGGACAAACCATGGCCTAAGAACCCCTGTATAGCTCCTCTCATTTAATGTCAGTAGTCTGTTCTAGAAAATTAGATAGATGTTTTGTGTAAAAATCCTAGCTGGAAGTCTATTTCCCATTACTGTAAGAAAAATTATGTACTACACATCAATCTAAAGCCTCTAAATATTTTCTGACAATATACTAAAACAGTAAAAGTCTTTGAGAAGTAGAAAACTATCGTGTTAGGATATAAAATCCTGAAATCATAGATTTCTAATCACCATTTTTTAAAAATAATCACTTTGTATGTATCTCAGACACAGTATTTGTGACAGTCTATTGGCTGCATTTGGAAAATATAACCCCAGACTTGTAGGACACACTGACTTACTTTAAATGACACATAAAAGTTTTAGGAATGAAAACAAAAATTTTTCCCAAATATAGACTGGAAACACTGCATGGAAAGAAATGTTCCTTCCACTATAAAGTATGAGTATTTAAAAAAAAACAGAAGAAGTGATTACAAACATTAACCGGAGAGATGTTCTAAAGTATGTGCCTTAAGGTAAATGGCATGACAGATTTGTTTTGTTTCTGTAAAGTCAAAGATATGTAAAATGGAATATGTGCTTAGTTTATTTCGTGATATTACCTTCTCTAGAAATTCTGCCCTTTTCCAACTCCCTTCTGGAAATACATTCCGATGGCATTTCATCAGAATCTTCTTTAATCTCCTCTGTGATGTCCAAATTAGGTTTGGGGAAGATTTTTCCAAATCCTATATTGGATGCACCAACTTCAGTAGCAGGTAAATCTAAGAGTTCAATGTTAACATTGACCATAAGAATCTCTCCTTTAAAAACACTTTCTGCCCCCTTCCCCCATTTTATATTTAATAATATATCTTTAGGCACTAAAATTCTTTGGTGTTTCTCAATATACTGAAAGAAGCATATGTAAACATTTTTTTTTTTTTTTTTTTTTTGAGACGGAGTCTTGCTCTGTTGCCCAAACTGGAGTGCAGTGGCCGGATCTCAGCTCACTGCAAGCTCCTCCGCCTTTCGAGTTTATGCCATTCTCCTGCCTCAGCCTCCCAAGTAGCTGGGACTACCGGAGCCTGCTACCTCGCCCGGCTAGTTTTTTGTATTTTTTAGTAGAGACGGGGTTTCACCGTGTTAGCCAGGATGGTCTCGATCTCCTGACCTTGTGATCCGCCCGTCTCGGCCTCCCAAAGTGCTGGGATTACAGGCTTGAGCCACCGCGCCCAGCCGGTAAACATTTTCTATAAAGGTTCAAATAGTAAAAAAATTGTGTTAAAGGGTGACTAGCCATGAGATAAGAAAAATTTATAAAAAGAAAAATGTTAAATAAACGCACAAAAAAGGTGCTACCTGAAAAGGCACTACATTCACACTCACCATCCAACACAGGAATGAAAACTAGTCACAGTTTTTCACTCACTATGTTTGCAATACTCACTAGAATTCTATCCTATATTCACACAAGTGCTCAAAGATACATGCACAAAGACATATTCCACTATTTCCTGTAATAGTAAAAGAAGGGAAACAACCTCAACTTCCATGCAAAATGCATGATAAAATATTGACAAAATTATATTATGGTCTATTATACAGCCAAAAAATGTAAAGTATATGATTATATTTTGACATAGTAAGCTACCCCAAACTAGATTGTAAACTTCAAAAAAGAGACCATGGCAAACTTGTCCATGGAGGCTGCTAGATAACAAACTTTCAACAAGTCACTACTGAGCAAATGATAAATACCATCAAAACATAATGTTCATTTAAAAAATAAGATAGAAATGTGTTCATACATGTACAGGATAAGGTCTGGAAGGATACATACACACACACACACACACACACACACACACACACACGTACGTATATACACATAACAAATAGCTAACGGTATTTGCCTCTAGGTAGTAGGACAGAGGAGAATGAGGTTTGAGGTGTTAACTTTTTAACAATTTTACTTTGTTTTGGTTACATTCCGATCAACTGGGATTATTTCAGAAATTTCAAAATAAAGACTTAAAGAACAAAAGAACACCATTATAATATCAAATCTGTGATTAAAACAAGCAAAAAAAATCTGTAATTTCAATACTTTTTTTTAAACTGAAGAATAGCTTTCTTGGCAACAATCGTCCATGTCTTTTGGATTAAAAATATATACATTACATTAAGTCTACAACTCACAAAATAGTCACATTGCTTGTTTTCTAACCAATAATATTATAATAAAACCATAGGCCACCACATGAAACAAGCAATGAAAAAGTCAATAAAATATACTCCATTATATTTTTAGTGTCAATATCAGCAAAACGCACTAAATTTCATTCTAGAGGTCATTACTAGCAAAGGGTAACAGTGAAAATCTCACCATTTACCATCAATTTCTGTTATATAAAAAAGTTGAAAGTGGATATTATTCCATGATTTTGAGGAAACACTAATTGCATATTTTAAATAAAGTTGACAAATACTAAAATACAAAACATTATATGTAAAACTTAATTCTAACACAAAAAGTTGATTTCAGCATGTGATGTAACTAGAATATCCTTACCATGATTCTTTTCCTCACAATTTTGTTCCTTCTCTAAATCTTTCTTAAATGCAGCTGGCATGTCAGTAGATATATGGAATTCAATTCTTTTATTACCTACAGGTTGTGGTTGGTCAAATACATCCGAAGGTAACAGCACTGGATGTAAGCTGCTATTTAAAAACAATCATAGTATTAGTTTGTAATTGCAAATAAAATCCTGAGTAAAATATTATTTCAAGTTTACTTTAAATTGTAAAAGTTAACACTGACAAAGGATTCATTACATTTTTTTATATTGAATAAAGTGAGTGACTTAGATTTATTAGTTTAATAAACTTTAATGCTCTCATATAGGTGACTAATAAATTATTAGTTTACACATAAAAAGACTGAGGTTCAGCAATGTTAATAATTTGTATAAGGTCATTCTGGAAATGACAGAGATTTGATGACTATTGATTCTAAACCTCAGGATACTTACCAATATGCAAAATAGTGCATTCTATGTTTGATATTTTAAACATATAGATAACACTAGATTTTGATGACTTAAAATTGTCAATAGTCACATTAAAACCATGAAAAGAAATATTGATAACTTATTATTTCTCATTATATTCAAAATATTATTTCCACATATAATCAATATAAAAAGTTATTAAGATATTTTACATTATGTCTTCATACAATTTTAATGTGGCTCACATTAATTTCTATTGTTCAGTGTCACTATAGAGATTCAAAGGGAAAAAAAGGTAAAATAATGCAAACATGTATAAAACAAGTATCATTTTACTGACAACTTCCGGACTATAATAAAATGTGCAAAACACAATGGAAAGGTAACTTATATCTGCTAACATTCTTGGATAACTATGGCTTGACCCTTATCCCAAATCTGCAAATTCCTTAGGAAGTTTATTACAAGATAAAGTAGTGCAAAAGGAATTCTTAATTTTTAAAAATATCAATGGCATTCCAATGGCTTCTTCAATAAATTCAAACTTCACAGCCTAACATTTAGGGGAGGTTTCAAATCCTTCTAGCTTTCTCTTTCATCGTTTCTATTCCTATTCTATAAATTTGCTTACCTCTGGAAACTTTCCTTTTATTCTTCCATTCACATAGGTTACAGTTTCCCTGCCTAATTTTTGTCTCTCCTCCTTAAAGGGCCAGCTCAAATGTCTCCTCTCTCTTACAACCTTTCCAAATTTCTCAACTGGCTGTGGCCTCTCTTTTCTCACAACCTTTTAGTTCTTAGTTTATATTTCCTATGTCATGTATTATAAATGCGAATGCAATAATCATCTGTGCATCTGGCTTATTATCCTTAAGACTATTAACTCACTGTTTGAAAAGACAGCATTAAACTTTAGAAGCATGCTTTAAACTACACACAATATTTAGCAGAGAACCTTACCATGCATTCAACAAATACTTAAAGGCACTCTGGTGGGTCCTGTGTGCCAAGAAAAGATATGTGAATTTTTATCTGCTGGGTACTTTTTAAATAAAAAATGTCTGATATCAGGTGATGGAGTTAAGAGAAACTAAATAACTGTATATAAACACACTCACGTTTATATTAGTGACATTATTCACTAATATATTACACTAGTGACAGTAATGTCACTAACAAAACTGTAAATGTACAAGGAGAAAGAGAAAAGAAATGGTAAAAGGAAAGTAAATGAATTTTGTTTTGGATAATATCCTAAGTGCCTATAAGATATTCTGAGTCTGCAGACAGGAAGCTGGAAGAAAATACATTAAAGCTTAGGACAGAGGAGAGAGTACTGGTCAACTGTGAGAGAACTATGAATATTTATAAATTTGGCAACTAGGAAGCCAGTGGTAAACCAAGAACATTGAAAGGAAACAAATGCCAGCTTGAAGAATGATGTGAATTAAGCAAGTAAACAAAGTACATACAAACAACCCTCATTTCATAGTTCAAATAAAATTACCTGTGTGAAGGACACAAAGGTGTATTCAACATATCCTTTATTTTTCTCCTTTTTCTCACATGGCGCTGCTTTATTGTTTTAGGTCTTTTGGGCTGAAGATTTGCTAGTTCCATTAATTTGTTCATTCTACAATGAGGAGAGGAATGATAAACAAAATTTCCTTTCTAGAAGCATAGCTATTTACCACTGTTTCTATTAAAGTTAAATTTGTTATTTTGGTGTATAATTTAAATTTTAAAATGTTTTACTTATATAAAATATTTAGAACACCATCAATTAAGAGATCATCAATTTGATAAAAGCTCAAATACTAAATTGCCTTGCTCAGCTTTCATCTTACTTGGAAAAAATTAAAAATAGACTTAATTACATGTTATCAATTTTTAAAATGCATGTCTCATCATAAGCAGTTGCCCAAATAAAATGGCTGAACTTCATGCCAAACAGTTGAACAAGATACAATAATAAAATTGATATAATATTAACGTTCTTAAATGATTTTTATTCATATTCTAATTATTAAACAGAGCCCGGACTGAAATATGTCATTTAAAAGCTTTTTGTGCATAACTGTTGCAAATCAATCATCCTATAAATAAGGTAACTTAAATTACTTGAGAACAGTTTTCAAATACTGTACTATGCTCTGAAGTAGTTTCAGGAAGTGATAACACCTTGTACATAGCTTTTCTCCATTAAGAGTATGAATATTTAATATTAAAGATAGAACTTGTCTAGGCATTTCTGTATCATCTACAGAGCAGGAACTTGGAAACCGCTAGTCCCAGCTCTACTTCTCAGGGTTATATTTGTAAAATTTGAAAGCAAAATAAATATATGCACATAACAAAACACAAAAGAGAGGAAGGAGGGTATTGTTCAAATAAGCTTTAAACCTTTTTCCCTGAGGAAAAATGAAAACATATGCTATAAATTTTTAAACCCTTTTAAAAAACCATGGTTTACCAAAAACTTAAGAAAAAATTTAGTTATTCAAAGTATATGTCTACATTTATAAATTGCTGACCCGAAGTACACCAAGCCTCTACAAGAGTGCTAGACATATATTCAGTAATCAATAATTATTTGCTGAATAAGTGAATAGTACAGGTTGAGCACTCCTTATCCAAAATGGTTAGAACCAGAAGTACATCGGTTTTGTAATATTTGCATATACATGATATCTCTTGGGGATGAGACACAACTTTAAACACAAAATTCATTTACGTTTCATATACAACTTATACACAAAAGACTGAAGATAATTTTATATAATATTCCTAATAATTTTGTACATGAAATAAAGTTTGTGTACATGGAAACATCAGAAAGCAAAAGTGTTGGCTGGACATGGTGGCTCACACCTATAATCCCAGCACTTTGGGAGGACAAGGACGGCGGGTCACTTGAGCCCAGGAGTTTGAGACCAGCCTGTGCAACATGGTGAAACCCTATCACTACAAAAATACGAAAAATATTAACCAGGTGTGGTAGCACATGCTTGTAGTCCCAGCTACTGGGACTGATGCGGGCAGACTGCTTGAGCCCGGGAGGTTGAGCATGCAGTAGGCCATGATTACATCACTGCACTCCAGTTAGGGCAAAAGAGTAAGACCCTGCCTTAAAAAGAAAAAAGAAAGGAATAAAACAAGCAAAGGTGTCACTAAGCCAGCCATATGTGGTATCATACTAGTACTCAAAAAATTTCAGAGTTTGAAGCATTCTGGATTTCAGATTTAGTTTAGAGGTACTCAACCTGTACCATTTTTGTTTTGTTTAGGTCTTGTTACATTTCCTGAAGATAACAGAGAAGCATGAAACTAGAGCTTGGTACATGCAAAGGCTATGTTCTCTCTCAGGACTCAAGATGAATTACTGGCAGAATTCCACACTACATCCTTTAATGGAAACCAAAGTAAACAAACAAAAAAGGGTTTGGCCAGTTTACTATAGCATTTCTAATTACTATCATTATTTTTATAAAGAAAGTGAAGTTCACAGAGGTTAAGTAATTAAACCAGAGTTAACACTCTATACTATTCTTTTTCTTTTAGCAACAAGTTAAAGTAACCATCTATCAGGAACTGCCAGCTTCCCTAAACGTCACTGTCCAAGACAGATACTGTATTCACTTCCATTTTGTAGTTTCAGCCCCACCTATGCTTTGATTTTAACTCTTCCCTTACAAAGAGAATACACTGCACATTGTACCACTACTTAGGTGGACACTGACTCAGTCAAATTGCAATTATTTGTGTATGCTGCTCAGAGTCTCTGCTTGAGTTCTGCCTCATGCCAACTACTCACTCCTCCTATATACCACTTCTTCTGTGCATAGTCACCTAAGATTTCAATCATTTTACCATCAGAGTCCTGCAGATAGGGGTTGACAAACTATAGCTCAATGACCAAATCCAGCTAGCTGCCTGATTTTATAAATAAAGTCTAGTTGGAATAAGGCCATATCAACTCATTACGTATACTATCCATGGATGCTTTCCTACTCCAAGGGTAGAACTGAGTAGCCACAACAGAGACCACATGTCTCACAAAGTCAAAAATATTTACTCTTTGGACCTATAAAGAAACCGTTTGGCAACTCTTGTTCTAAGTCAGGCTGTGGATTATATACATGAACATTATTAACAATGTACTATTGTTTGTCAGAATCCTTAAATAAAATACGTAGATTGTCAAGAACTATCAATAAAAAGAATAACTCATCTGCAGTAGTTACTATGAATAGTTTTGTATAAAATCCTAAAGAATTGCTCTAGAAATTATTCTGAGGTAAAGTCCAGAAGAATAAGCATCTGTCAAAACATGAACACAATCGAAGTTCATTTGCAGTAGTTATGTTCTAAGGTTACCATAAACACTAAATCATTGTCCCTAGGAAAATTCAGGATTAGGTTCCTGGAAGCCTTTGTTTACAACATCTTGTCATCTGATCAATACATTACCTTGCTTAATATATGTTTATGTCTAAGAACACCTTACTTAATATACACTATTGAATCATTAGCATTGAACTCACAGTCAATACCACCATAACTCTGGCCTGAAGGAAAACCATGTATTTTCTCCATCAGGCTTGACATAGCCTTCCTGAGTTCAGGAACACTAAAGAGCACTTCAACACCATGCTCGAGGGCCATTTTAAACACAAGAGTCACAACAAAAAAACTCAAAAATGTAAAAAAAGGTAGTGCTGAATAGACCATGAAAAGGATACTTGTTTGTAGCATGAGAACTGAAACAAAAGGCTCTTAGAGGGTGTCTTTATTTGACATCATCTGGGAACCTATGTGTTGACTGACTCAAATTTTTCACCACATGGCTCAATGTCCATTTCCACCAAAAATTTTAAAAAGCACATCAAGGTCAGGCGTGGTGGTACATGCCTGTAATCCCAGCACTTTGGGAGGCTGAGGCAGGCGGATCACCTGAGGTGGGAGTTCGAGACCAGCCTGACCAACATGGAGAAACCCCATCTCTACGAAAAACACAAAAATTTATCTGGGCATGGTGGCACATGCCTGTAATCCCAGCTACTCGGGAGGCTGAGGCAGGAAAATCGCTTCAACCTGGGAGGCGGAAGTTGGGGTAAGCTGAGATCACGCCATTGCACTCCAGCTTGGGCAATAAGAGCAAAACTCCGTGTCAAAAGAAAAAATAAGAATAATAATAATAAATAAAAAGCACATCAATTATTGATTTTGGAGTCACAGATAAATTTTAGCACAATTTGCAAATATAGAATCCACAAATAACAAGGCTTGAACGTAGTTTATAATACCATAATCGTCAATCTAAAAAATTATGCATAATCCAAAAATTTTCACTTAGGTCTTGGTATCTATTCTCAGGTCTTAATTTATAGCTGCTATATATGCTTGGGGTGTTGGGGGCTGAGGACAAATTCTAATCACCCAAAACTATGAAGAATTATAAACACAAAATCTAGGGAGAGCAAGAGTCTCTTTCTTACATTCTATGTTTCTTGGAAACTAAACAAATATTTCATGTTACAAACCTCTGTCGGTCCTCATCATCAGTGCTTTCATATTCTGATTCTTCACTAGATAATTCCTCATCCTCGTCTGGCAAAGGAGGTTCCTCAGGTGGCTGAGGAGATGTGGGTGGAAGAGGTGCATGCAACGGCATATAGTCTTCATACTAATTAAAAGAATAAAACAAAAATACTATGGCAGTCTAAAATATTTATAGAACAAACTCCATTTGAATACTACATTCTCATTTCTATCACATTTTTTTAACACATTCTACACATATTGAGGGAACATCCTGTATGGCAGATCACTAGCTGATCACAAAATGTGCCTCTTCTTCCTTCACCCTCAGCTGAACTAAATTTTCAAGGCTCCTTTGTAGTTATATTTTCCCTTGTAACTGAGTTATAGCCAATGAAATCAGACAATTAGAAACTCCCACAAATAATTTTTACTTCCTGATCTGCAGACTGTGTAGCAATGTCTTCATCAACCTGGGAAGGCACATGGTCAAAACAATTCAGGTGTTTTTCATGGCTCAGTAAACCAAAATATCCCTCTGCTCTACTTTTGGAAAGGATGTGACATGACAAAAATCATTTTTATTGTATTAAATGACTAAGAATTTATTTGTTAACAGCAGTTAGTATAATCTTAATTAATTCTCCAGTAATATATCAAGCACTGAGTAGGTGTTGGGGTTACAAAAACAAACAAACAAAAACAACAAACAAATCCTAAAGTTAATAGTACATACATTAGAAAAGCAGCAAATCTCAAACCAAATTCTCTTCTATTCATATATGAACACTCAATGTATTAATAATTTTGCATTGCTATTATTTATAAATATACTAAGAGTACTATAGCAAAATAATAACTAAAATTATTCAAGAGCAGGTATAGTCTACTTCTAAATTATTGACAGATTTGCATAGTCAAGTCTAATAAAAGTACCAGCACCCTTTTTCGTCTTTTGCAAACAAAGCTCTGTTTGTGACAAAACCAGAACAACGAAACCTTTAGGTAATCTAGTGAAGCGTAACTACCTCATAGGATGGCACAATGTTTTGGCTCAAAAAACTTAACAATGCTGGATGAAATGACAGTCTTTATTGCCAAAAGCATTTCTTTCATATTCTGGCTTTTCCTCACTTCAAGTTCTCAGTTCTTCTATTATCATCATATTACTTTATATCTGTTCCTTATTTTCAATGTACATCAGAGGTTGCTATAACAGCTGTATAATTCAGCCTCAATAATCCCATTCGGGAAAAGAAATTTTAACTTGAAAATTCTAAGAGCTGTCTTACCATGGGAGGTCGCGCAGTAATTGGTCCAAAAGGTGTTGGCAAATTCATTTTATTCATAAGATGAAGGACCTTAAAATGGTAAAACATTTAAATTCACATATAAATTGATTCAACTCACATCTTGTATTTTACATACTAAGAAACTTTGCAATAACACTATTTATTAATTGAGTGTAAAGGAAGACCTGCCCATCTCTTGACTTTATGATCTCTGTATAAGGTAAAACAAGGCATTGGTGTATCTCAGATTAATCTTCCTAAAATGTCAATTCTACATGTTCAATTAGTCCCGTTGCTAAGAATGTAATATTCTTGTAATATAAAACCTACTTGAAATGATTTTATATCTTTACCCCAATTATTGTAAAATTATAAAACAGAGAAATACATTAAAATACATCTATACTTTGTACTTCAAAAAAATATGTTATTACTGCCAATATTTTTAAGCATTTGCTCAGGGGTCTGAATCTCTATTTAATGGTGTATTCTAAATAGAGAATTGTCACAAATTACATTTCCCAAACTAGCTTCTGTTTATTAGTATCCACTTATACTATACCTTATAAAAGTCTTTACTTGAAAATAGTAAATATTTAATTACATTTAAAGTACTGTATCACTAGCTGTCTAGAATTAGTCTGATTACTTTTATGAGAATCAGCATGAAAAATAAAATATCAAGCTATATAAACAAGTCCTTTAAGGAAAAGTTTTATTCTACTTACCTGTACATAGAACTTAGGCACACTTGCCAAGGCATTTACTATGTTTGCAAGGATTGTGCTGGAAGGTGGTGGGTACATATACTTGAGGCATGAATTTAAAGGAAAAGTCAGCCTATAAAATAAAAAACATTTAAGATGCTTATGTTTTAATAATTTCATATCAGTAACTCATTTTAGGTAACCTGGTAACAAACACACTGCTCAAATGATGCAGTACTATTAGATTTACCTTGTTCCTAAAAGTTCCAAAGTACACTTAAAAAGAAAAATAAGCTACTGTATGTCTTGGCAGAGGTTTACCTTGTATCTCTCAATATTTCAAGAGATGCTTTCTCTGCACTGAATTCAGTGACAAATTCGTAACACAAAATGTGATTCAACATATTAAAAATATACATGACAATAAATATCTTTGTTTTTAAAATTATCTTAAATTCTTATTTGCAATAAGGTATCTGTATATAACACAATATACAATAAGCAATAAGATATCTGTATATCACAATATATAATAAGATATCTGTATATCACAATATACAATAAGCAAAAAGCAGTAAGACATCTGTATATCTGTATATCTGTATACAACACAGAACAAAAGCAAAAGAAAAGCAAATAAAAATGCTAACCCATGGTTTGGTGCAATTCCATTTTCCACTGTTAAATAACCAAGTTCTTTTTTTTCTTTATCATCTTCAACAGGGTCGTCAGACCTGGGACATACAGAATCAAAGTTAATCTTCCCTTTCCAAAGAGTGAAAAACTGCACACAAAAAAGATAAATTACCTTTTCAAACATGTCATTATAAAAACAGTTTTATTAAAAAAAAAAAAACTTTCAAGTATTTCTCAAGCAAACACCTATGAATGGGAAGGGAACTAAAATTAACCTTCACTGAATCCCTTCTGTAGTATTATTACTACAGAAGTGCTATAATAATAAAATTATTATTCAGCACTACACATTTCCATTTACTCTTCATAGCAAGACTATGAAGATGGCATAATTGTCACTGACCAAAAATAAAACTAAAGTTTACATGGTATAAAATAGTGGCAATCAAATGTCGTTAATGCGTGTCATAATCAGTTGGAGAGTTTATTAAAACTCACAGACTTCTAGAGCATTTTCCCATCCCTTCCATCCCTCAATGAAGTTTCTGATTCAGTAAGACAGGGTTAAAAAAACTCAAGGTTCTGTAGTTTGACCAAGTTTACAGATGATACAGCTGATCTAGGGACCAAACTCTGAGAACTACTAGTGTAAAGCAAATTTGTCAAGGTGTACTACAAAAAGTCACAGCTGGAAACCAAATGCCAGTCTTGATCTTATCACACTGTGTTATCTCTGATACAAAGACATTATACTAGTTATTTTCCCTCCATTGAAGGTTGAAGATGAATTCATTTCAGCCCATTCCCTTCCCACTTCACACTGATTAAACTGTAATATTAAATCTGGTTCCTAATGTACAATTAGGGGCAAAAATAAAGATATTGTTTTACTGTGCTAGATTTAATGGAAAAATCTGTCACTACTCTTCCAATTACTTACTGGCTAGTCTGAAACCAATACAATAACTATATAACTGATTAAAAAAAAAAAACAAACTTTAAAAATGTTACAAAATGTATTATCTACATACCTTTTTTTTTTTTCAGAGCCTGAAGTGGGACATGGGGAGTGAACTCGATCTTGTTCTTTTGCAAATTCAACGACTAAAGTATGACCTAAAAGTTTCAGCTGATGGAGTCTTGTCAATGCCTGGAGTTAAAAGAACAAGAGTAAACATTTCACAATTGTACTAAAAATGATCTGTTAGAGACCAATGTTTACACTGTGGGTGGCAAGCCACCCAGGTGCCAAGGCAAGAGACTGGGGACACGAGCCGTTCCCGTATAATAAAATACATAAAACAACAAGAGCTATAGTAGATCTAGATCACAGATATGATTATATATGAATGTCATTAATCATTAGTTTGTAGCAATTACTCTTTATTCCAATATTATAATAATCCTTGCTCTACAATTATAACCCTAGGAAAAAATGGCCATACAGAGATAGGAGCTGAAGGGACATAGTGAGAAGTGACCAGAAGACAAGTGTGAGCCCTCTGTCATACACAGACAGGGCCACTAGAGGGCTCCTTGGTCTAGCAGTAACACCAGCATCTGAGAAGATGCCTGTTGCCAAGCAGACCGTGGTCTAGTGGTAGTGTCGGTGCCAAGGAAAAACACCGGCTACTTAGCGGACCAGGAAAGGGAGTCTCCCTTTCCCTGGGGGAGTTTAGATAAGACTCTACTCCTCCACCTCTTGTGGAGGGCCTGACATCAGTCAGGCCTGCCCGCAGTTATCCAAAGGCCTGTCTCCCTCTGATGCTGTGCTTCAGTGGTCACACTCCTAGTCCACTTTCATATTCCATCCTGTACACCTGGCTCTGCCTTTTAGATAGCAATAGCAAAATCAGTGAAAGTACTAAAAGTCTCTGATATGCAGAAATAATGGCATTAAGTGCTTTCTCCCTCTCTCTCTGCCTAGGCTGCCAGGCAGGGAAGGATTCCCTGTCCAATGGACACGTGACCCACGTGACCTCACCTACCATTGGAGATGGCTCACACTCCTTACCCTGCCCCTTTGTCTTGTATCCAATAAATATCAGCACAGCCTGGCATTTGGGGCCACTACTGGTCTCCGCGTCTTGGTTGTGGTGGTCCCCTGGGCCCAGCTATGTTTTACCTCTGTCTTATGTCTTTATTTCTACAGTCTCTCATCTAAACACATGGGGAGAAAAACCCACTGACCTTGTGGGGCTGGTCCCTACGTATACTTTTTTTTTTCCTTTTTTTTTTTTTTTGGCCAATGCTGTAAACATTTCCTTGACTATTTCCTAATTTATTTTTAAACTCAGGCTATCAAGCCTTTAGTACTTATTAAAGGACTACTTCCTATAACTGAGGAAAATAAAAATCTGGCTAAATCCCACTTTACGCCAGCTCTGCTTATACCCAGGCAGCTGAAAATGGCTGAAAACAAGCTAACAAATTTCCCTGGCCTTACTTTCAATTTATAACAGCACCACAAATTGTAGGGTGACCTTTAATGATACCACAAAATTACTTACTACAATCGTAGTCTATTTTTCCCATCTATAAGAGAATATTTTGTACTTTCTCCTTGTTCCTTAACCTCACAATATTTTTCTGGCATTCCGTTAGCCTAGCACCTGGTTTCCTACTTTGAGACAACTGAAGTGATGACATGAGAATATCAGATTTCCACTATAACTCCCCATCTACCAGCATATGCATGCCAAAATTCTATATTCTGTTATAATCTATTAACTATCCACATTCCTATCTAAATCCAGCTGTCTGACTTATATACTAAATTCCATCCTCTCATCTACTCAAGGGTCTTTACTTAGCTATGCTCTGGAAATGTGTGTGGTGGGGGGTGTGGGGGGTGCTCTTATTTAAACTGTTAATTTTCTGTCCTCTATTGGATTATCCATATCAGTACGAAAATACGCTCCTATTTCTCCCATCCTAAATTTGCATTATTAGTTTTGCAGTAAAACTCTGTAGAAGTTATATAAACCCTCTATCTACAACTCCTCTCTGCCTATTCAGTTTCAAAACTATTTCAATCAGGTTAATGCTTTAATAAGTTTAATGAGACTGCTTATCATAGACAACAAATTTTGTATTGTTGGGCTAATGATCAACTACTAGTCTTCACTTGATTGCATTTAACATAGTTAATCACTTCTTCCTTGATACATGTCATTCACTTGGCTTCAAGACTTCATACGTTCTTACAACTTTCTTCCTAGCTCACTGGTTTCTACTCCTCCATCTCTTTGACTTGTGCCTTCTCTCACATTCTTAATGTTGGAATGCTCCAGAGCTCTCGTCCTGGTCTTCCTCTCTATCCCAACATATTATCTTCGTGATTTAATCCAGCATCTGCAGTTTAAATCTATATGCTAATGATTCACTAATTTATAATTTCAGCGCAGACTTCTGTCCTGAAGTCAAGGAACACATATTCAAATAATGGATAGTGCCCCATAGGTTTCTAACAAACGTTTCAAAATCAACATTTCAGAAGCTAAACCGCTTAATCTCTCCCCCAGACAAAAATGTGCTCCACCAGGAGCCATCTCTGTTTCAGATGATGGCAAGTCCATTCTTCCAGTTTTTCAGGTCAAAAATCTTGTAACCATCCTTAATGCTTCTTTCCCTCATTCCATATCCAAGCCATTAAGAAATCCTGTTTGCCTATACCATAAAGCCCAAGTCATCAAAACAGCATGGTACTGGTATAAAAATAGGCACACAGACCAATGGAACAGAACAGAGAACCCAGAAATAAATCCAAATACTTACAGGAAACTGATCTTCCACAAAGCAAACAAAAACATAAAGTGGGGAAAAGACACCTTATTCAACAAATGGTGCTGGGATAATTGGCAAGCCGCATATAGAAGAATGAAATTAGATCCTCATCTCTCACCTTATACAAAAATCAGCTCAAGATGGATCAAGGACTTAAATCTAAGACCTGAAACCATAAAAATTCTAGAAGATAACATCGGAAAAACCCTTTTAGACATTGGCTTAGGCAAAGATGTCAGGACCAAGAACCCAAAAGCAAATGCAACAGAAACAAAGATAAACAGATGGGACTTAGTTAAACTAAAAAGCTTCTGCACAGCAAAAGAAACAATCAACAAACAGACAACCCACAGAGTGGGAGAAAATATTTGGAATCCATACATCCAAAAACAGACTAATATCCAGAATCTACAAGGAATCCAAATGAATCAGCAAGAAAAAAAACAAGCCCATGGGCTAAGGACATGAATAGACAATTCTCAAAATAAGACATACAAATGGCCGGCAAACATGAAAAAATGCTCAGCATCACTAATGATCAGGGAAACGCAAATCAAAATCATGAAGCAATACCTCCTTACTCCTGCAATAATGGTCATAATGAAAAAATCAAGACATAATAGATGTTGGTAGAAATGTGGTGAAAGGGACTTCCACACTGCTGATGAGAATGTACACTAGTATAGTAAGTATGAAAAACAGTGTGGAGATTCCTTAAAGAACTAAAAGTAGACCTACCATTTGATCCAGCTACTGAGTATCTACCCAGAGGACAATAAGTCATTATACAAAAAAAATAGTTGCACATGCATGTTTATAGCAGCACAATTTGCAACTGCAAAAATACGGAACCAGCCCAACTGTCCATCAATCAATGAGTGGATAAAGAAGTTGTGATATATATATATATATGAAACATGGAATATTACTCAGCCATAAAAAGGAACAAAATAATGGCATTGTAGCAATCTAGATGGAATGGGAGACCATTATTCTAAGTGAAGTAACTCAGGAATGGAAAACCAAACATCGAATGTTCTCACTCCTAAGCAGGAGCTAAGCTATGAGGACCTAAAGGCATAAGAATGATACAATGGACTTTGGAGACTCAGGAGAAAGTGTGGGGGGTGGGGGTGAGGGATAAAAGACTTCACAATGGGCACAGTGTATATTGCTTGGGTGACAGGTACATCAAAATCTCAGAAATCATGACTAAAGAACTTATGCATGTAACTAAACACCACCTGTTCCCCCAAAACCTACTGGAATAAATATAATAAGAAATCCTTGCTTCTATCTTCAAACTATATAAAGAATCTAATCACCGCTAACCACTACCATTGTGGTCAAGGCAACCATCAATTCTGGACTGAATTACCACAACATTTTAATGGATTTCCCTGTTTCTACCTTTCTCTCCCTTCAGTCTAGTCACAACAGAGAAAGCAATCTTTTGAAATATGTCAGATCAGGTCACCTCCTTGTTCCAAAGGCTCCCTATTTTACTGACAGTAATCTAAATTCCTTACTATAATCTACATAATATAGATTCTATGACTTCTCAGACTTCAAATCCAATGATCACTCCCACTATGTATGCTCCAGTCACAGTGGTTTCCTTGAACAACATGACAGGCATGGTCACATCCTAGAGGCCCTGATCCAGCTGTTCCTCTAATTCAAACATACTTCTCCCAGAAATTTCATTAGCTAACTCCCTTCGCATCCTTCAAATTGTTGTTCAAATATAACCCTAACTACAGCCTGACCTCTCCCCACTTAACACTCCCGATCTTATTGCTCTACTTGTCCTTTTTCCATAGCATTTATTGTCCTCTAAAATAGTAAAGATTATTTTGTCTCCCCTTTTGAGACTACAAACTATAATCATCTTTGTTTTTGTTCACATATAATCCCAAAACCTAAAACAGCATCTAGCACATAGTAGGCACTTAATAGTTTTGCAACACATGAAACTACAAGCCTTAACCAGGGACCGATTTTGTGTAAGACAATTTTTCCACAGGTCAGGGTAGGGGGTGGGGAGATAGTTTCGAGATGAAATTGATTCACCTCGGACCATAAGGCATTAGTCAGATTCTCACTGAGAGTGCAACCTAGATCCCTTGCATGTGCAGATCACAATAGTGGCCAAGGCACTGCTGATCTGATTGGAGGTGGAGCTCAGGCAGCCATGGGGAGAGGCTGTGAATAGAGATAACGCTTCCTTAGCTTGCCAGTCACCTCCTGCTGTGTGGCCCAGCTTCTAACAGGGCATGGTTGGGTACCAGGCTGTGGCTGGGTACCAGTCCGTGTCCCGGGGTTTGAGGATTCCTGCCTTACAACGTCATACAAAGTTAGTTTTAAAATGCTTCAATAATTTTCAAGACCCTAAATGAATGTTAGACCTATTCATTAACAGTGAAGCTTGATTATCTGAAATGAAGGTCATCTAATCTGACTTACTCCAACTTTCTTCCTCTCAAAATGGGTATCATGTAAGTTCTTATTCTCAAAGATTTATGGCTTTTCACTTTTAATGTTAACTCCTCCTACCTAATTTGGCTACTTACTCTATTCTTGAACATTTCTTCCTTTGTTTTCTTAATCTATCACTTTCCAATAAGGCCAAATGTTCTCTAGCCTAAAAGCCCTATCAATACTGCCATTAACCTCTTACTGCTTCCTTTCACTACAAACATTTTCAAAGACAATGACTGGCTCCATGTGCTCTCCTCCAAGTTATTTTTGACCCTAAAACAATGAGTTTTTCATTCCCATACTTTATTTATAATGTAATATGCTATATTTTTAAAAAGACTTTTTTTCTGAAAAAAAAAATTACCTATCATTATAAAAGTACATATTAATATAATATGAAAGCCCTCTGTAATCCTACTCTCAGAGAAAGATGTTTTTAACATTGTGGTGTATAGTTCTGTCATATTTTTTTCCTGTGCATATGCTAACATGTATACTATTCGTTTAAAAAAATCTGAGGTTACATCATACATAATCTTTCACAACTTTATTCATGTACTCTATCTGGGCTATCATTCTGTATTAACACATACCATTTGATATCATTCTCAGACAGCTGTAGTACAGTATATGGACATAATGTGATTTAAGGCTTCCCTTCCTTTTACCAATGAGAATCTGGGTCATTTCTATTGTTTCACAGC
>NW_012114500.1:3863632-3934454 GCF_000951035.1 Colobus angolensis palliatus | reverse complement strand
CTATCACTTTCCAATAAGGCCAAATGTTCTCTAGCCTAAAAGCCCTATCAATACTGCCATTAACCTCTTACTGCTTCCTTTCACTACAAACATTTTCAAAGACAATGACTGGCTCCATGTGCTCTCCTCCAAGTTATTTTTGACCCTAAAACAATGAGTTTTTCATTCCCATACTTTATTTATAATGTAATATGCTATATTTTTAAAAAGACTTTTTTTCTGAAAAAAAAATTACCTATCATTATAAAAGTACATATTAATATAATATGAAAGCCCTCTGTAATATGGACATAATGTGATTTAAGGCTTCCCTTCCTTTTACCAATGAGAATCTGGGTCATTTCTATTGTTTCACAGCAAAAAGACTTTAATAGATGTGTTCATTCCTCATTTTGCATCATCACAGGATTTCATCTTCTTAAAACATACTTCTCTTTGCATCAGTGATAATTTCCTTTCTAGTTCTCCTACTTTAACTGCTCCTTCCCATTCTTCTCTCCTAGCTTATTATCCTTTGGGCAATCATATCTATTCACAAGGCTGAAGAATCTTTCCATTCTTCACCTTGTCTCAGCTCTAGACTAGTATTTTTAAGTATTTCCACAAAAGTAGCCCAGTGACCCCTCCAGGTTAACAGATGACATGTGAATTCATCATATACTTTTGCAAACATTCTCTGGATCCTCATGTCAGCTAATATAACAACCCAAATAACTCAATCCTCAATCCAAGTATCCTGAACCCGTCTCTCTCAACTCCTATATTATAAAACCTACAAACTCAGTCTCTATTGAGTATATATCTACTTCCCCCTTTGTCTTCTTATTGTCGTCTTCTTCATTCTTGCCTTGGCCATTATCACAGCCTTCCATTTGGTCTCCTACCTCTAATAATTCTGTGCATCCAATCCATGATACGAACTATACCAGATATCTTTCACAGGCCTGATTATATTATGAGCCAGCTCAAAAGTATCAAGAGCACACCTACTAAACCAAACTCAATACCTCTCTCCCAGACTCAATTTTTCAAGTCCCATTTCCATCTCAACCCTTAGCTCCTGCTCCACTTATAACTTGCAACGCCTCACAGCTTTATTTGGTGTTCCCCAAGCCCCGAAGGCCCATCTCCCCTTGTTTCCTTCTGAAAAAATACAATTATCATTAGACTTCTAGCTAAAAGATCACCTCCTTTGTGAATGATTCCCTGGAACTTTAAAGAAATGTATATTCTCCTTTTAACACTTGAAACATTTTACCTTGTTAACAGTTAGAGATATTTATCAATCTAAATCATTGAGAAATTGTTACTTTAATTACATATGCAGTTAGTTTTGGTTTATAGATAATCTACTAAAGGACTGGGCAATATCCACCAACTAACAAATCAAATGTAGTCTGTTGGGGAAACTGTTGGAATACAAACGCTTTTGCTTCTTAAAAACCACAGTTTAACATTATCTGAACCAAGACTGGATAAGAGGATACTTTTGACAACTTTAATAGTCAAGAAAAAGTCATACCTTTATAGCTGCTTTTTCATTAGGGAATGTGGCAAAAGCTGTATGTTTCTGGAACAGAGTTAAGGTACAAATTACTTCCAATATAATTTCAGTTTCTCATAAAGAAATCTGACATTTTACCAGTGGAGTAATGTGACATGTTAATAAAATCATGGGAAAGTATGAAAAATCAAGACCATTTAACTGATTACTAATTTCAGTCCAGTGGTTTTCAACATTTTTTGAGTCAGACTTGAGATGAAAGCTATGCAACCTCTATCATATAAAGACACATGTTTTACACATGCAAATAGTTCAAAAGACCAAAAGTTTAAAGATCTCTTCCACACAGAGGGTCACTTTTAACCAACTAAAAATGTATTTCCTTCATTTGTGACAGACCTAAAGATTTTAAACTTTTCCTCTATACATAACAATGCACACTATAAAAACATTCACCAACAGATAAATCGTTCTTCAAGGTGCATATTTCCTTTGTGCTTTATCTTCATAATAATGTTCAAAGGGAGAAGCATATTTTTAAACATAAATTATAAAGATTTTAAAAACCATCAGAAAAGCAACACAAGTCAAGAGTAAAAGAAACACTATGCTAAGGAAGAGCTCTGGTCAATGCTTATTAAAAGTTACTTTAATAATTATATCGCACACTCTAATTTTGTCTAATCTGATCCACGATGACCTAACGTACTTAAATTGAGCCATATATATATATATTTTTTTAATTTGAGGGTATAAATGACACTTAAACTGATCAAAATTGGCCTTTCTTATAATTCAGTAACTCTCAGCATGGGCTGCACATTAACATTAAAATCACCTGTGGAAACTTTAAAACCACTGATGTCTTGCCCCATCGCTATTCCTATTTTAATGAAGAGAAATCAAAACATCTTTGGATATAAAGCAAAACAAAGTAATTGTGTAAATTCCTACATAGGTACTTTTAACAGCCCTAAAAAATTGTTCCCTAAAAGATGCCATCGGGAAATTTTTATGAAAAGCCTCTTTTTCTAGTTGAAATTCTGCATTTAATTTACTCAAGTCACCAATGCAGCTTCTTCTCTATTTTGATGAACGATTTAACATTGGCTTATAAATGAATTAGGACTTTTAAAAATCCCTTGATGCACATTTGTAAGAATACGCTGAGTCCAGAAGCAATAACCCCAAATTCAAAAAACTTGTGAGGCTCTCAGGATGGATCTGAAAACTCAATATAACTAAGCTAATTTCCATTCTTCTGCTTTGTCGTTCACCACTGCCCTTTTCTGCAGTTCTATGACTAATCCAGACTCAAGCCGATTAAAACTCCACTTCGCAGAGCAGATATTTTGATACAAAAGAGGTAGGATGGGGGAGCTCCCATCACACAAGTGCATCTTTCCCACTCGTTTCCGCCTTACTCCTGTCAGCGCTCCCCCTCCCCGGTCGCTTGCCAGAGGCCTTCCCGGGAGACTCCGGCGGGGCGCGCCCTTACCAGTCGTCCCTTATCTGACAGGACGCGCACGGACTGCGCCCCGAAGTACTTCAGCAAGTCCTCTTTCTCCTCAGCGGTAAGCTCAGCCGGCAGGTGCCTGATCAGAAGGGTTCGGTCGCCCCGAGGCGGGGAAAGCGAGGAGGAGCTCGTGCATCCCCTTGATATCGCAAGCGGCTGCTCGGGAGCTGCCATTTTCCTTGGAGAAGCAAAACAGAAATCGTGGGAAGAAGTCTCAGTTAAAATCGCAGCATCAACACAAGCTGGGGTATTTTTTCCGCCTCGCGCTAAGGATTCTGGAGACCAGGAAATACCGAGACAGAAAGTCACCTTCTCGCGAGAACTACGCCACGGAAAAGCCGCAACCCTTCGGAAACTCGGGGAAGGGCGCGGTGCTAATGACAGTAAAGCAAAATGATTTAAATTCCAGGCAGCTCCGGAAAGACTTACAAGCGAAAATTAGCCCAGAGAAGTGCGAGGGTTACCACAAGTCGTCAATCGAAGAAGGTACCAGGAACCTCAGCCACTTGAGGGAAAGAAGCTGAACGCTCAAGGACACGAGGACTCACGACTGCGCATGTGCGGGCTGGGCCAGTCACGGGGCGGGGCGGAGCGGGGCGGGGCGCAGCGCGGGGCGCGGCGGCGAGTGCTGTCAGAAGCTGCCCGCGCGGCTGTTAATCCCTGGCCTTGGGAAAGCGAATTGGCCTGGATATCAAGTAGGACAACTTGGGTGTGGAAATACTGGGTATGTTCTTAAAGTCTTTCGATGGTAAAATCTAAAGATAGCCAGTTCTTCAGTCAACTTATTAGACACCATGGGGAGGATAACTCAGTTTAAAGGGCAAAAAGTTGAGACTTTTTTCTTGAATCAGTAGGCATTTAGCCGAGGGATAGGCACCCGCCAGGGTTCATTTCACAGAAATGGCAGCCTCTAGAAAAAGGTCGCGTAGTAAATTATAATGTGTGTGTGTGTGTGTGTGTAGGTGTAGGTGTAGGTACTTTTCTCCTTATTTTACAGCTGAGGACACTAATGTACAAAGAGGTTAAGTCACACAGCTATAAAATGGAAGAACTAGGATTTGACCCTTGGTGTTCTGACTTGGGGTCTACATTCTAATCCACCGTTCTGCCTAGGTTCTGAATGGAGTAAGGTAGAGATCATCCCCGGAGGGTCAGAAATGTACCCCTCACCCCATACAGAGAGGTTGTTCAGAATTCTAAAGAGAGGTTTTATTCTAGACATAGCTGCTACAGGCTGGAGAACCAGAGTTCCTCTTACAGCTGTTTTTGCCACTTAAATAAATGTTAGAGATACAGCAGTAAGCTGTATACCAATGATCTGCTGTCATCCAGCATTGGTTGGGGAGAAGGAGAGGGACAGATACTAATGAAAACTTAGAAGACAAACATGAGAAGAACCTTCCCCACACACACACACCAAAATACCAGATAGGCAGAGCCAGACCATGTAGACGCTGTAGGTTTGTTAGGAGCCCTATTTATTTGAAGAACATTTAGAAACTGACAAATTCTTTAAATAGGTGTGTGTTGAGGGGAGAGACTCAAAGTTTAGGTATGAAAATTTCTCTGGTTGCAACGCGAAAAATAGAAGCGGAAAGGCCAGTTGGACTACTGTAGAAGTCTGGAGAAAACACTGCCAGAAATAATTTGGTGAAAGTGGACATGTAGAGAAGGAACTGGAATCGATATATGTTTTAGAAGTAGAATTGATAGGAACTTGCAGACGAAGAACAGTAAGCAAGGATGAATTCTGGATTTTTGGCTTAAGCTCCATATTATCCATCTGTAGATGATGATGCCATTTCCTGAATGTGAGAAGATTGACCAAGTGTAAGTAGGTTAGAAACTGTAGTGGGACCTTGGAAATAGGGGAACATATATTAAGTTTAAGGTATCTTCAGTATCCCTGTTTCAAGTAGGAAGTTGAATGTGTATGTTTGGCATTCTTGTGAAAGGTCACCACTAGGTATGGCATCAACCTATTTATATCCGAAGAATGACAAAGGGTATAGATAGAATAGTGCCCAGAATAGCGTCATGGGACATGCAGATGTTGAGAAGTTGAGGCGAGGAAGAACAAGACAATTTCTGCCCTCTCAATGCTTACTTTCTAAAATTAAGACAGAATAAACGTGTAAATAAAGTTCTTTCAGAGAATAATAAATGCTTTGGAAAAAATAGGGTAGTGATATAAACTGATTGGAGTGGTCATGCTGTTTTAAACACTGTCCTTCACCGACTTTTTGTGTGTGTCCTTTGAGGACTTGTTTGGAGCTTCTAGCAAGGGAGCACCGCTACGCGTATGCCCTTACGGAAGAATCATCCTCCTCTATTGGGGAAAGTCATCCTCCTCAGCAGGGTGTGCAGCTTTGGAAGAGACATATATGGGGCAGTTAGGAAGGAAGGGGAACCCAGCTAGTTAGCCAGATAAGCCAAATCAACTGTTGGGATTAGTTGATGACAGGTACCACAGCAAAATCACCCTCACATCCTCCCTGTGACTCTTATGTTTAGTAAAATGTTCCACATATAGTGCACATTCTGTAAATATCTATTCAATGAATGAATGCATGAAGGAATTCACTTTTATATTCACCACTGTCTCCTACAGTTAGGAATTACTACAGGGGCTATCAGAGTTTAATGGTCATTATCTACGGTAATTCAGGTATCATGACTGAGTGGAGTAGTTACATGACAGAATTTTATTTTCTCTCCACTTAATTGCTTTTAGTTGTACTAAATGAAATCTACCTTATCCTTTCCATGACAATGTGTCAGGTAGAGGTCATAATTTTCTAGTCACTTTCAGTTGCTATCAGTACAGTTGGTTTGAGATGTCAAGTTCAAACTCCATTAAGGTGTCTCCTCTTACACTCCCCTCATATCAGGCTTGACCTAAAGGGTTGCAGGAATATGTAGTACACTTTAATCTTTTCTGTATCTGAGTGTAGGTGTGTGTGGTCGTACCTGAGAAGCACCTTTCTCATTCCCTTCTCTTTGTCTAGCCCAGAAGTTCCCAAACTTTTTCAGTTATTGGTGCCTTTATTGTCTCAGCAGTTTTTTCTAGCACCCCTTGATGCCACCTTATTTCCTATTCTACTCCGGTTTTCCAAGAAAACCACCGTGTTAGCCAGGATAGTCTCATGATCCACCCACCTTGGCCTTCCAAATGTTTTATATAAGAGCAGCAGCCAAAAACCCAGCTTTTCAAAGACATGACATTCTTAAAAGGAATTAAACAGTATCTAATGTTCAAATTGAGAAACATCTCAAGCTGGTAGTTCAGGTAGTGTCTGGTAAACAGTGAGTATTGCTATGTTTCCCTCAAATATTTAAAGTATCCCATAGTACCTCTGTAAGGTGGCAAGGGTAGCTAGAGCACCTTAGCACAGTTTGAGAACCATGAATTTAACTCATTTTCAGCCTTAATTTTTCTATGTTGGGGAATGGGAGGAGGGAAAAGTACTGGAGCTTGGGCATGTCTGACTTCACTGAGCAATTGTTGATTCTTTATCTCATTCTTGTTCTCAGGGGTTCTGTGTGTTGATGGAGGTCCCCGCTAACATGGTGGTTTTCTTGGATTCATTTTCATCTTCATATTCCTCCATGTCACTGAGTACCTTCTCAGACAGAAATACCTTTTTTACTTCCTTTGGTTTGTGTTCCTAATTTTCCTCAGTTGACCACGTGGCTATTTGTACTTCCCTATTACATCTTACCGTTTACCCCCAAACTCCCTATTTTTCCACATGAAGACAGGAAAACCCTATCCACATGAAGATAGGGTCCTATCTCTGGCATGCGTTGGAGAACCACAGTAGGGAGAAGGTTGATCCCAGTATTTGTCCTGGCTTCTTGCCAGAAGCATTCCCCTCACCCTCCACAGCCAAGCTTCTAAAGAGAGAGACATAATTATTCTTATTTCTTCATCTCCCATGCACTCCAAATTGTGCTCCTACCTGACTTCTGATCCCATCAGTCCACAGGGTAGTTCTTGTTAGGGTCACTAGTTACCTCCCAGTTACTAAATCCAGTAGGCCTTTTCAGTTCTCATTTTAGCTTTTCAGCAATGCTTGGCATACCTAACCACTTCTTCGTTGAGACACTATCTTCCCTTGATTTCCAAAACGCACCACTTCTCCTACTGTTCAAGCTCACTTTCTCTCCTGCTTTACTCCAGTAAATCTTTGACTCCATGCTTTCTCCTATTTCCTGTCACCTTGAATCCTTCCCATTTCTTTTTTTTTTTGAGACAGAGTCTTGCTCTGTCGCCCAGGCTGGAGTGCAGTGGTGCGATCTCGGCTCACTGCAAGCTCCGCCTCCCGGGTTCACTCCATTCTCCTGCCTCAGCCTCCTGAGTAGCTGGGAGTACAGGCACTTGCCACCACGCCTGGCTATTTATTTATTTATTTATTTATAGATACATGGTTTCACTGTGTTATCCAGGATGGTCTCGATCTCCTGACCTTGTGATCGCCCCACCTCGGCCTCCCAAAGTGCCGAGATTACGGGCGTGAGCCACCGTACCCAGCCCCTACTTTTATTCTTAAATGGTGACCTTGCTTCATAATCTCATTGGGGAAAAAAAGTGAACCAAATAATAGAGGTTTCCCATGTCTATTAATCCTAACTGTATCTGTGAGTCTTAGTTAAGCTAACCTCTCTCTTGGGAAGTAAATCTCCTGCCTTTCATGTACTTTACTGAGCCTTTCTCATCAGTATATACAAATATGATTATTTACCTTTTGTTTAACAAACCAAAAGCAAATAAAATAATTTTTAAAAATTATCTTCACTTTCCTCTTTGACTACCAGTTCATTTCTTTCTGTTAATAGCAAAATTCTTGGAAATGGTGGTTTATATTCATTGTCTCCAATTTTCTTCTCCTATATTCTGTTCAGAATATTCCAATAAGATTTGTATCCCAATTGTTTTTCTGAAATTGCCCTTCTTGAAGTCATCAGTGACCTCTACACACTGCTAAATCCGGTGGTCATTTCTTAGATCTTATCCTTCTTGATCTATAAGCATTGCTCACTAAACACAGTTGTTTACTCTGCTGTAGAAACAACCAACACCCTACAAACAACCAATAAACCAAACTCACTTCATTTGGCTTACTGAGTACCATACTTGCCAAGTTTTTCTCCTATCATTCTGATCACTGTCTTTATTTCTTTTGCTGATTGCTCTTCATCTCCTTGACTTCCAAAGGTTGGAATTTCCCATGCTTAATCTTTCTTTTTTGCCCTACCTGTACTTGACAGGTCATCTCATTCAGTTTTATGGCTTTAAGAACCATACATTGATGACTACCAAATCATATCTTCAGCCTGAACCTCATCTCTAAACTCCGAGTCCATATATTGAACTGCTTACTTGACATTTTCTCAATGTTATATAATAAGCATCTCAAAACTAAGAGGCCTAAAACTGAGCTCTTGATAGTATTCACAAATTTTCTTTCAGTTTTTCCCATCTCAGTTACCTGTGACTCCTCTATATCTTTTATATCTGTCCCGACCCGCAGGACAGTCGAACGGGCCCTGGAAGGGGGAGTGGGAATGGAGGAGACAAGAAAACACGAGAAATGGAGACAAGACAAATAGCCTGATCAAGTCTCGTTTATTGAATGCAGGGTCATGCCTTATATAGGCTGGCAGAGGAAGAGGTTGGGCCAGGGCGGCGACGGGGGCCGGGTCTTCTCAAATTACAATTGCGCATGCGCCGTGTGTTTGTAATTTTCCGGGGCGCGGGATCGCACCTGCCCGGTAGGCTGCATATCTTCCTGGGCGCGAAAAAGTTTGCGCGCGCGGGAAAGGTTTAGGCGCGCGCGGGAAAGGTTTTAGGCGCGCGCGGGAACAGTTTATAATGAAGAACCCGGAAATGTGCCATTTTGTCTCCACTTTGCGGAGATCAAGCAACAGAGGTTGGCTAACTCTGGGCCTCATGGCTCCGGACATATATCTCATGCCTTGACATTCCGCAAATTCCCTTTATCTTACCTTCAAATTATATTCAAAATTTGACCATTTTTCACTGCCCCCACTATTTCTACCATCCTTGTCCAAGCAGCCATGATCTGTATGGAATATTGTCATAGCCTCATGACTGGTCTCTTACTTTTGCCCTTGCTGTCTGGACAACACAGTAAGACTCAACAATTATTTCATATATTCCTTTACATTTCTCAACTCTCTTGTTGTTATTTGGAACTATATGATTCATTTTGGTAGATGGGGTGTTAATTAAAGCAACGTGTGTCAATTCCAGAGTATCGCATGAAAGATTGGATGTGAAAACAGTGATCATGTAGGCCACATATTGAGGTGGTAGAACCTCAAGCTAAACATAGCCTAGAATACTAACTCACCACATCAATGACAGCTCCCCGCAGAATCACTTCACTCCCACCAAACTTTGCATCAAAGTAGTAAATAACTTTTTTTCTGTTAAAGGTATTGATAAGATAACAGGATTAATTTTTACCATGCAAAGTCCATTCTAACATGATTAAAAATATATTGCTTCTTCAATGTATTTTTATCACAGAAGCTAGAGTGATTCTGTTAAATCTTCAAAACTCTGCAGTAACTTTTCCCCTCACTTAGAGTAAATGCTGAAGTTCTTTTGATCTGTGAAAATTTTCATGATCTGACTCCTCCAGTATATTATTTTTATGACTTGATCTATTCTTCCCTTCTTCCTTCCCTCTACTGTAAACACACTGACCTTCTGGCTGTGCTTGAACACTTCAGACCCATAACTAAGACCTTTGCCTTTACCATTGTCTTGTTCAGGGATGCTTTTCCTACAGATATCTGCATGCTTAGTTCCCTGACTTTCTGCAGATGCTCAAATGTGACTTTCTCATTAAATTCTTCATTGTCAGTCAACACCATCTCTGCCTCCTCTATTCTCTTGCCATACTGCAAACAAACAAAAACAGCAACAACAAAACTGAACACTAGATTTTTCAGTGTTTTTGTTGTCACTGTGTAATAAGCCATCCAATTACTTGGTAACTTAAAACAACCATCATCAAAGTCTTTTCTCTTTTCCCAAGGTAGAATTCATGTCTTCATTCCATTTGTTATTGTAATACTTTTCACCTCTGCTATAAAAGTTATCATAAATATACTTTATTATAAATAATTGTATACATAATTTCATTATTACTAATAAGCTCCTTGAAGACAAGAATTTCTATATTCATCTTTATATCCTCCAAGCATTAACATAGTACCTTACAAATAGATTAATGATCATTGAATGTTGAAATATGTATTAATGAATATTTGACTTATGTTTTAAAACATGTATCAGTGAATAAATTAATGTTATTATCAAGAAAATAAAAAACACTGCTGACAACAAGGGATTACATATTCAGCAGTTTGCATGATGACTTTAGGAAACCAATCTAAAGATTCCTAGGCAAAATGATCAGAAAGTTAAAATGTCAATATTATTTTTGTTATTTATTGATAGATTAGATAATATGTGGATCTCACACATAGTTATTTGTAGACTTAGTCTCTTCCTTTAACTAACAAGTGAACAGAGGCAGGATTTATGTGAACTTTTGACTATTGCAGGGGTAATCAGCCTTTTCTACTGGAATATAACTTGCTTGTATCTGCTGTTCTGAGATGGAACCTAGAGAAGATAAATAGCACCCCAAAAATATTCCTGTTCTAAAATACTTTCTTAACTCCATTTATAATTTGGAATCCATTTGGATAGCACTTTTTTTTTTTTATGTATGCAACCTGGAAGGCTATTTTTCTTAATATAAACCTATACATTTATGTTGTGGGAAGTCAGGGACCCTGAACAGAGGTACCGGCTGAAGCCGTGGCAGAAGAACATAAATTGTGACGATTTCATGGACATTTATTAGTTCCCCAAATTAATACTTTTATAATTTCTTACACCTGTATTTACTGCAGTCTCTGAACATAAATTGTGAAGATTTCATGGACACTTATCACTTCCTCAATCAATACTCTTGTGATTTCCTATGCCTGTCTTTAATCTCTTAATCCCATCATCTTCTTCATAAGCTAAGGAGGATATGTGTCGCCTCAGGACTCTGTGATGATTGTGTTAACTGCACAAATTGTTTGTATAGCATGTGTGTTTGAAAATATGAAATCTGGGCATCTCAAAAAAAGAACAGGATAACAGCAATATTCAGGGAACACCAGAGATAAGACTTCTGGCCACTGCTGAGCCAGACAGAACAGAGCCATATTTCTCCTCTTTCAAAAGCAAATAGAACTATTACTGAATTCTTTTTCTCAGCAAAGAACATCCCTGAGAAAGAGAATGCACCCTGAGGGTATGTTTATAGACGGCCCCCTTAAGGCGGGCCACCTTTTACGGTTGAAGTCGAAGGGATGAAATAAGCCCCGGTCTCCTGTAGCGCTCCCAGGCTTATTAGGACGAGGAAAATTTCCACCTAATAAATTTTTGTCAGACAGGTTGTCTGCTCTCAAACTCTGTTTCCTGATAAGATGTTATCAATGACAATGTGTGCCCGAAACTTCATTAGCAATTTTAATTTTGCCCCATCCAGTGGCCCTGTGATCTCATCCTGCCTCCATTTGCTTTGTGATATTTTATTACCTTTTGAAGTATGTGATCTCTGTGACCTACACCCTATTTGTGCACTCCCTCCCCTTTTGAGAATCACTAATAAAAACTTGCTGGTTTTATGGCTCAGGGAACATCACGGATCCTGCTAACATGTGATGTCTGCCTCGGACACCCAGCTTTAAATTTCTCTCTCTTGTGCTCTTTCCCTTTCTCAACCCAGCTGAGTCACTTAAGAAATAGAAAAGAACCCATGTAACCATCAGGAGTGGGTTCTCCTGATACATTTAAGTATTTATTAGTTGATATAGTTTGGCTGTGTCCTCACCCAAATCTCATCTTGAATTGTAACTCCCACAATTCCCACATTTTGTGGGAGGAACCCGGTGGGAGGTAATAGAGTCATGGAGGTGAGTTTTTCCCATGCTGTTCTTGTGATAGTGAATAAGTCTCATGAGATCTGATGATTTTAAAAAAAGAGTTTCCCTGCACAAGCACTCTCACTTTGCCTGCTGCCATCCATGTAAGATATGACTTGCTCCTCTTTGCTTTCCACTATGATTGTGGGGACTCCCCAGCTATGAGGAACTCTAAGTCCGTTAAACCTCTTTTTCTTCCCAGTATCAGGTATGTCTTTATCAGCAGCATGAAAATACATTAGTCAATCAAAAAATTAAAATGTACTAAACGTTTCAGAAGATGCCTAGAGAAAGTGTTTCAGCTGATAAATGGTACTGGCATAAGTAGTTGTTTTTCTGTAACATGACAATGCTAGATTATCTTCTGTCAGGTGAAAACTAAATTACAGACAAATGCTGAAGTATCAGAAAATACAGCTGTTACCAAAAAATTGGAAAAAGAAAGACAAATTAATAGACAAATATGTTTAAAGAATATAAACAGGTGTTTTTACAAAAAGGAAACCTGAATGGCCCATTAACATATGGAAAAGTGTTTAACCTTACTAGTGGTAATGGGAATGCCAATTAGACCCCACAAGAATATACCATTTCTCAATTCTCAAACTGGAAAACATTATACATAGCTATAAAATTTAATGTTGGTGTGCACCTGAGGGCAAATGTCTGTCACAGGCATTTAGAAAAGTAAATCTTAGTATTTATTTGGGTAAATGTTAACATACTTTCTGATCCAGTAATTCTGCTTTTCAAATCTATCTTATAGAAATAAAAGCATCTGTATACAGATGCTGTATACAGATGCTGAAAGGTTGAATTAGCTGAACCTTTCAGCTAACAGAGCTACCAAAAGAAAATCTGAAGACAAACTTTTTATTTTACAACTTCACCATGCTTTATTGGATCTCCTTTCTCTGCAGTCACCCTTGGCATTCCTATTTATTTTTATTTTAAAACAATCTATTATTTATAATTAAGGTTCACTTTCAGTTCAGTTTTTAATACTAATCTCACTTCTAAATATACACCCTTCTCTAAGCTCAGGGAACTTATGGTGGGGAAGGTGATGTAGTCTTTTCTTTCATTTTCTTCATCTCTTTGTGTTTCTGCTTTAGAATCCACTAGGAAAAGTAGTTCTGTCTTTGCTGTTGATGTCCTACCAAGGCAGCTCACTGTAGTTGTCCTTTTGAGGGCCCTGTAGCATTTATGCCATATAGTTTCATGATATCAGTAATATACTTGCTGGTTGACCACTTATGATTCTTCTTCAGTTCCTGTCTCTAACCCCTTTGAGTCATTCACCCCAACAGATAAACCTCTTGGGTATGGCCTATATGCATAGAGAGTCCAGCTACCTCCTACAGTGATTTGCTTGTCTAGATGTCAATTATTTTCCAGAAAATCTCAAACTTCTTAGTACTAAATTCCAAGTGGCCTAACCAAATGGCAATTTCTCCCTTACTTCACTCTCTAAGTTCCTCTGCTCTCCTCCTTATTCAGTCACAAGATAGGCATGCTCCTGACTCACTGCAAAACCAAGGTATTAAAATTAAACTTTAATAAAATATATTAAAAGCTATAGTGGTGTAAAAGCATAAAATGATTTCTTTTGTTAATTAACTCCAATGACAGCATTGAAAAATTTTGTTCTGTAAAAATTACTAACTATCAGAAAGTTTGCCTTTTGAAATTATGTTAGTGAGACAGGAACACCCCACTATTGCCTGAGGAGCTAAGCTATGTGGGTACTTTGACACAGAGAAGCAGCCTCAATTTTCCACCCAGGAGCAAAGCTGCAGATAATGTTTTCCAGATACAAGATTCCACAGTCATCTTAACTTTGTAGTGTTCAAGGAAAGAGAACCCTATACCCACTTCTTAGTCCAGGCTTGATGCTAATACAGCCAGGCTGTTCTTTCAGCCTGTCAAAGAACTGTTCATTTAAATTTTATTTAAACCCCACCTTACTCTTAAATGAATCAGAATGCTGGCTCTTCCTTCATCTGTTTTGGCAAAATGCCCCATCAATTGTGTAGTCTTTTTTTACTGCTGCAAAATAATAAACTTACCTTTGTCAGACCATAGATGTGTCATAGTCTGGTGGTCTTTGAGCAGATTTATTAATCATGCCTGAATAACATTTTCTGTGCCCAACACTCTCAAAGGTATTAAAAAGACATATATCACAGTAGATGAAAACCAGCATATAACTGAGTTCTTATAGGGCTGAATGCTGCTTAAGAAAGTAAAGAAATAAAATAAAGCAGAGCCTAATTTTTATCTCCCGAATCCTTTAAGTCCCTCCATCTAGTTGACTCTATGTTTTACACTTACATTCACTTTATGCTACATGGAAGCTAAACTATACTTCTTTAAGACACCCACATATTTTTGTGTTTCTATACTCAAATATGCTGCATATGCCACACCACTAATGATTTTCTTGATTCTCATCTAAATGTGACCTTTCATTTGATTTTCAGTAAACTCTTTGGCTTGTTATGACCCATATAGTTTCCCTTTTATTATAATTATTGGAAAATGTAATTTGGTTGACTTTTAGATTTCATCATATGTCTTCATCATTTTCTCTTACCTGGAATGTTCCAGTAGACTCTAGTTTAGTTTCCTTGCTTCTATTCTAGACACTTTACAGTCTGTTTTCCTCACAATAACTCATGTGATTTTTAAAAACATAAATTACATCACATTACTTTCCTGTTTGCAACCTGTAATTGGCTTCCCATCACAGTTAGAATAAGACCTACAGTCCTTCTCTTGCCATATAAAGCCTTTCCTGGTACTTCTATTGTCTTATGTCCTACTTCTCTGCTTCATGAGCACTCCCCATTAGTCATTCTTGCAGCAGTGGTAGTGGGGGTATAAAATAAAAAAACTAATTTCTTCAAATGTCCTTTATTTCTCTAACATTCCTCTTCCAGATGCTCATATCCCTCATGTTTATTCAGTTTTTATGCAGATGTGCTTTCCTCAGAGAGGACTTTCATGCCATCTCTGGAAATAGCATTTCTCCTCACCTGGCCAACACTAATAACTTAACCTTGCCTTATTAATTTCTTGTAAAATAGCAGCCTAGAAATGTATGTGTGTATGTGTAAGTGTGTGTGTGTGTGTGTGCGCGCGCGTGCGTGTGTTAGAAGCTCTATGAGGTAAGAGTTTTTGTCATGTTTACTACTTTGTTCACCTGCCAAAAGTAGTACCTGGCACATTATAGGTATGCAGTAAGTACTTTCTGAATGAGTGAAAAAACAGATGAATAAATGAATGAATGAAAGTTATCCAATCATATAGTTACCTTGCTCGTGTTTATCACACTATTAGACTTTCAGTTTTATATTCAGAAGTGCCTAAATCACAGATTTGAGAGTCAAAATATCTGAGACTTATATACCTGCTCTGTTATGTGACCTAGGAGAAGTTACTTAATCTGTCTTCCTCAATGTTCAAATATAAAACATAGAGATAATAATATGTATACCTCATAGGTTTATGAGTATCAGGTGAATTAATGTGGCACAGAGTGCTATAGAAGTTGTTATATTTGTTATTTTTACATTTAATTGGTGATTATTTGAATAATTTCTATCTTCCTCACTGGACTTTTGGGAGCCATATTAATTTTTATCCATCACTTTATCTTCAAGCCACAGTTCATAATATGTGCTCTATAAATATTCTTAGAACTTTTTTGTAAAAAGCTGATTTCAGTTTTGAGATCATGCTTGCACGTATGTTTGAGTGCACTGGACCTATTTTCATATTCTGTAGTTACCAGTTGTTGTCGCTAGATGGCAAGTTTGTCCTAGCCAAGGCAAAATGTTTTAAGACCAGAAACTGAAGAGTAGCCCTAAATAGGGGAAAATTTTGTGTATGTGTTTTTATAGACTGGTAGGATTATAAAGCCTTTATTTACTTAAAAATAATAATTTCCTGTATTTTATTCTTTTTCATTTCATTAGGTGCTCTACCCTCCCGGGGAGCTTATCTTTTGTATAGTGATGCATTTTAGCATTACTGTCATGCCATTGACCCTTTGTTACTATATTCACACGTTTCTATTTAAAAAGCAATGTTTAAAAAGGTCTCTTAATGTATTCTTTATCAACATATGTTTCCCACGTCTTTCAAAATCATACTTTTTACCTGCCGGTTCCAAAATATGTTTTGATTTTGGCTAAGACATAAGCTAACCTTTTTGAGCAAGAACTTTATCTTTTTTTCTGATTACTAGCCACCCTATATTGATGTGAAGTATATGTCCCTTTTGATTCTTTTAAACTCGCAATGTACCATCTTGGAAAAAGAAACTGTTAGGCTCAATGCTATTGTACCTGTCCAACTTCACCTTTGTTTCGCAAAATTATCAAAAGGCTCCTGGTATAAAGGAACAAAAAAGAGTGTTAAGTAACCTATAAATTAGATAATCAATCTTTAAATTATGATCTTATTGAATTACTACAATTATCTTTATAAATATAAATTTCTTAGAATTGGTTAAATGTACATATATACTTTGGCAAGTTAAATTTACCAAAATACATTAAAATTGTGGGCATGTAAACAAACATAAATAATGGTACCTTTAATATGGTGCTGATTGTTTTTAGTACAGCAATATTTACAAAGAATTATTATTTTCTTTTTGCAAGTTAACTACTGAATAAAATAGACCTAAAAAATTAACTATTTTTTAATATTTTTTTTTCTGTGCCTTGATGTGTTATAGGATAAAAGAAAGAAATGTGGTTACTTTTCTTACAACTGCTAAAATACTTTTTCTCTCTTTTCCTCTTGTCTTAATCCATTTGGACTGGTATAACAAAATACCATGAACTAGGTAGCTTATAAACAACAGAAATTTATTTGTTACTGTTCTGGAGCCTTAGAAGTCCAAGATTGAGGCACCAGCAGACTTGGCATCTGCTGAGTTTTACCATTTCCTGATTCAAAGATGATGCCATCTCACTATGTCATCACATGGTAGAAGGGGCAAGACATCTCTCTAGGGCCTCTTTCATAAGAGCATTAATCCACTCATCACTTAATCACCACCCCAAAAGCCACATCTCCCAATATTATCTATCACCTTAGGAGGTAAGATTTCAACATAAGAATTTTGGGTAGGATACAAACATTCATGCCTTAGTACACCTTCTTATTGAGAAAAGTGATTATCTTGGCTATATGGGCCCTTTATTTTGTTCCATATGAAATTTAAAGTAGTTTTTTTTTCTAATTCTATGAAGAAAGCCAATGGTAGCTTGATGGGAATAGCATTGAATCTACAAATTACTTTGGGCAGTATGGCCATTTTCACTATATTGACTCTTCCTATCCAGGAACATGGAATTATTTTCCGTTTGTTTGTGTCCTCTCTTATTTCCTTGAGCAGTGGTTTGTATTTCTCCTTGAAGAGGTTGTTCATGTTTCTTGTAAATTGTATTCCTAGGTATTTTATTCTCTTTGTAGTAATTAAGAATGGGAGTTCACTCATGATTTGGCTCTGCTTGTCTATTATTGGTGTATAGGAATGCTTATGATTTTTTCACGTTGATTTTGTATCCTGAGACTTTGCTGAAGTTGCTTGTCAGCTTAAGGAGGTTTTGGGTTGGGTTTTCTTTTTTTTTTAAAGAATCTTACTCTGTCCCCCAGGCTGGAGTACAGTGGTGTGACCTCAGATCACTGCAACCTCCGCCTCCTAGGTTCAAGAGATTTTCCTGCCTCAGTCTCCCAAGCAGCTGGGACTACAGGCGCGTGCCACCATGCCTAGCTATTTTTTTTGTATTTTTAGTAGAGACACGGTTTCACCATATTAGCCAGGATGGTATCAATCTCCTGACCTCGTGATCTGCCCATCTAGGCCTCCCAAAGTGCTGGGATTACTGGCGTGAGCTACGATGCCCGGCCAATGATGAGGTTTTCTAAATATATAATTATGTCATCTGCAAACAGAGACAATTTGACTTCCTCTCTTCATATTTGTATACTCTTCATTTCTTTCTGTTGCCTGATTGCCCTGGCCAGAACTTCCAATACTATGTTGAATAGGAGTTGTGAGAGAGGGCATCCTATTGTGCCTGTTTTCAAAGGGAATGATTCCAGCTTTTGTTCATTCAGTATGATACTGGCTATGGATATGTCACAAATAGCTCTTATTGAGATATGTTCCATCAATACCTGGTTTATTGAGAGTTTCTAGCATGATACAGTGTTGACTTTTATCAGACCTTTTCTCCATCTGTTGAGATAATCATGTGGTTTTTGACGTTGGTTCTGTTTATGTGATGGATTACGTTTATTGATTTGCATATGTTGAACCAGCCTTCAATCCCAGGAATGAAGCCAACTTGATCGTGATGGATAAGCTTTTTGATGTGCTGCTGGATTCAGTCTGCCGGTATTTTATTGAGGATTTTCGCATCGCTGTTCATCATGAATACTGTCCTGACATTTTCTTTTCTTGTTGTATCTCTGTCAGGTTTTGGTATCATGATGATGCTGGCCTCATAAAATGAGTTAGGGAGGAGTCCCTCTTTTTCTATTGTTTGGAATAGTTTCAGAAGGAATGGTGCCAGCTCCTCTTTGTACCTCTGGTAGAATTTGGCTGTGAATCCGTCTGGTCCTGGGCTTTTTTGGTTGGTAGGCTATTCGTTACTGCATCAATTTCAGAATCTGTTTTTGGTCTATTCAGAGATTTGACTTATTCCTGGTTTAGTCTTGGGAGGGTGTATGTATCCAGGAATTTATCCATTTCTTCTAGATTTTCTAGTTTTATTTTGTGTAGAGGTGTTCATAGTATTCTCTGATTGTGGTTTGTGTTTCTGTGGGATCAGTGGTTATATCTCCTTTATCATTTTTTATTGTGTCTATTTTATTCTTCCCTCTTTTCTTCTTTATTAGTCTTGCTAGTGGTCTATCTTGTTAATCTTTTCAAAAAATCAACTCCTGGATTCAATGATTTTTTTGAAGGGTTTTTGTGTCTCCATCTCCTTCAGTTCTGCTCTGTTCTTGGTTATTACTTGTTTTCTGCTAGCTTTTGAATTTGTTTGCTCTTGCTTCTCTAGTTCCTTTCATTGTAGTATTAGGGCCAGGCACGGTAGTTCAAACCTGTAATCCCAGCACTTTGGGAGGCCGAGACGGGTGGATCACGAGGTCAGGAGATCAAGACCATCCTAGCTAACACGGTGAAACCCCGTCTCTACTAAAAAAATACAAAAAAACTAGCCGGGCGAGGTGGCGGGTGCCTGTAGTCCCAGCTACTCAGGAGGCTGAGGCAGGAGAATGGTGTGAACCTGGGAGGCGGAGCTTGCAGTGAGCTGAGATCCAGCCACTGCACTCCAGTCTGGGCAACAGAGTGAGACTCCATCTCAAAAAAAAAAAAAAAAAAGATTGTGATATTAGGGTGTCAATTTTAGATCCTTCCCATTTTCTGATGTGGGCATTCAGTGCTATAAATTTCCCTCTTAACACTGCTTTAACTGTGTCCCAGAGATTCTGGTATGTTATATCTTTGTTCTCATTGGTTTCAAAGAACTTCTTTATTTCTGCCTTCATTTCATTATTTACTCAGTAGTCATTCAGGAGCAGGTTGTTCACTTTCCATGTAGTTGTGCGGTTTTGAGTGAGTTTCTTAATCCTGAGTTCTAATTTGATTGCACTGTGGTCTGAGAGACTGTTATGATTCCTATTCTTTTGCATTTAGTGAGGAGTGTTTTACTTCCAATTATATGATCAATTTTAGAATAAGTGCTGTGTTGTGCTGTGAAGAGTGTATGTTCTGTTGATCTGAGATGGAGAGCTCTGTAGATGCCTATTAGTCCACTTGGTCCAGAACTGAGTTCAGCCCTGAATATCCTTATTAATTTTCTGTCTCAATCTGTCTAATATTGCCAGTGGAATGTTAAAGTCTCCCACTATTATTGTGTGGGAGTCTAAGTCTCTCTGTAGGTCTCTAAGAACTTATTTTATGAATCTGGATACTCTTGTATTGGGTGCATGTATATTAAGGATAGTTAGCTATTCTTATTGCATTGATTGCTTTACCACAAAGCTGTAGGCATCACACGACCTGACTTCAAACTATACTAAAAGGCCACAGTAACCAAAGCAGCATGGTACTGGTACCAAAATCGATATATACACCAATGGAACAGAACAGAGGCCTCAGAAATAACACTACATATCTACAACCATCTGACTTCAACAAACCTGACAAAAAGCAATGAGGAAAGGATTCCCTGTTTAATAAACGGTGCTGGGAAAACTGGCTAACCATATGCAGAAAACAGAAACTGGACCCCTTCCTTACACCTTTTACAAAAATTAACTCAAGTTGTATTAAAAAATTACATGTAAAACCTAAAACCATAAAAGCCCTAGAGGAAAACCTAGGCTATACCATTCAGGTCATAGGCATGAGCAAAGACTTCATGACTAAAATATCAAAAATAATGGCCAGAAAAGCTAAAATTGACAAATATGTTCTAATTAAACTAAAGAGCTTCTGCACAACAAAAGAAATTGTAATCAGAGTGAACAAGCAACCTACAGAATGGGAGAAAATTTTTGCGATATATCCATATAACAGAGGTCTAATATCTAGAATCTACAAGGAACTTAAATTTACAGGAAAAAAACAAACAACCCCATCAAAAAGTGGGTGAATGATATGAACAGGACACTTCTCAAAAAAAGACGTTTATGTGACCAAATAACGTATGAAAAGAAGCTCATCATCACTGCTCATTAGAGAAATGCAAATAAAAATCACAATGAGATACCATCTCACACTAGTTAGAATGGTGATCATTAAAAACTCAGGAAACAACAGATGCTGGCAAGGATGTGGAGAAATAGGAACACGTTTACACTATTGTTGGGAGTGTAAACTAGTTCAATCATTGTGGAAGACAGTGTGGCAATTCCTCAAGGATATTGAACCAGAAATACCATTTGACCTAGCAATCCCATTGCTGGGTATAAAACCAAAGGATTATAAATCATTCTACTATAAGGACACATGTACACGTATGCTTATTGCAGCACTATTTACAATAGCATAGACTTGGAACCAACCCAAATATCCATCAATGATAGACTGGATAAAGAAAATGTGGCACAAATACACCATGGGATACTATGCAGCCATAAAAAATAATGAGTTCATGTCCTTTGTGGGAACATGATTGAAGCTGGAAACCATCGTTCTCAGCAGACTAACACAGGAACAGAAAACCAAACATCACATGTTCTCACTCATAAGTGGGAGTTGAATAATGAGAACACATGGACACAGGGAGGGGAACATCACACACTGTGGCCTGTCACGGAGTAGGGGGCAAGGGAGAAAGAGCATTAAGACAAATATCTAATGCATGTGGGGTTTAAAACCTAGTTGATGGGTTGATAGGTACAGCAAACCACCATGGCACATATATGCTTATTTAACAAACCTGCACATTCTGCACATGTATCCTGGAACTTATATTAAAAATTTTTAAAGTGATTATCTGTTACTTTATTCTACTTTTTAGAATGTCTTAAAATAAATGTTAATTTATTCTGGCATTGATATTTTTCCAAGTTAACCCAAACATTGCTGAGATGCTACCATTAGCAATGTTGGCAGGGATTCAAACATACTGATAGTCTCTCTCAGGTTAAATGATTCAGTGTACAAGTAAACATTTATTGATAGTGATTTCCTGTATTACGGAAGACTTGTAGGAGACTTTCATTGACTTCTACTTCCTCTTTATTTTTCCTACCCCATTTCCAACTTCCCTTTCAAATCTGACTCATAAATTTATTTTATATCCAACTTAAGAGGGTATTAATGACATCATCTAATATAATGAGAAGGCATTATCCAAGGTACATTTTTTAACTGCAAATATCTGAGATTTTGTCACTGTCTCACTTTTTAAATAATGATTATAACTTAGTTGAAATTATACATTACTGTATAATGTATAATTACAGTATTATTATTATTGAAATTCTGTACTGATTCACAAAAGAAAAAAATGTAACCCTAACAACTACTGATAATCTTCTAACAACTTAGTATAATTCCTTCTACTCCTTTCTCTTCCTATATTATTCATATATATTTGTAAAAATTGAAGTCGGCATTACCATTCATATTGGTTTGTAATGGTTAGCAATATTTAGTTAACTTTTTTGTGTGATTATACGTTGTTCTTTAAATCATGTTTTATAGGATTCTGACATTGCCTAACACTGTGCATCCATGTATCTGTACCTCCTGTGACATTATATTGTTGTATCTACCTATGGGTTTATACTTCTTCAGAAGTAATCTAAATTTCTCTTCTGTATGATTTCAGAAGGCTTAGTCTGCAAAATGATCTTCACTTCAAATGTCACCAAGTTACCCCCAAATGTTTATATGTCCTACAAATTTATGTGGGTTGCTGATTGCCATCTTAGTTCCCTGCTTTTCTTGCTTTACATTCCCCTCCTCTACCACTTTTTGGTGGATGTAGCAATCGTGTTTCAAATATGGATGTGGGTTCATTCCTTAATTTTCTCCCTCCTTTACCTCAGCATTTAACAATAATGTATTAAAGACGGGGAATAATAGAAGAAAGTTTCAATACATCTTTAAAAATAAAGCTTGAAACTAGGTATGAATACTCCCAGAGTTTATAGTTAAGTCCTTTTTGGTGTTACATGGGTATCCCATTGGTCCCTTCTCTCTTTACTTTATGCTTATAGAATTCGCTTCTTATTAAAAAGGAATGCCTTTGAGAAAGTTTGTTTTCCTAGATGTTCAAGTCTCAATTCCAAATCCTTACTTTCCATCACGAATTTCCTTCCTTCCAAGATGACTGACAGTTGGAATTCCAACTCCCTTTGGAAAAACCTTGACTCCTATTAATATGAATAGGTCTTGTTCTAGAAAGCACCACCAGGGAATATCCAACAGGGTATACCCACTAGGACACAGTATCATTCTACACTGGTAAATTTCCCAATGTGGAAGAATACCCTGTGAGGGAATTACAGCTGAATAATCCAGGTTGGGCTCCAGCAACCTCAGTCCTGCTCCTAAAGAATCTCTCCATTTGCTTAAGCTCAAATTTTACCTTCTCACCTTTATCTAGTGTCTTGTTTTGATTTATTCCTGTGTGTAACTCTTTGAATAAGGATAGGCAGACAAAGGAGACAGATATCATATCTCTGCAAAATGAATACTTTTGAGAGACATTTTCTTAATCTAAATTTAAGATCTATTCTTATAAAAGAAGCAAGCAACATTAATGCAATTTCTCATATGGTAAAGAAAGTATTTACAACATTATGCAAAATAGGTAACTCTTCATCTTTTTACATTTTTTATCCCAAATTAGGATCTTTGCTTTACTGTTTTTAACCAAAGACTCATTAAATTATTTCTACATTCAGAAAATAATGAAAAAATTCCCCACAAACTTAAAGCTTTCTTCTGCTTCTGTCAAGATTTAAAAAGCTTTAACTACTTTTAGATAGCAAGTTTTAGATAATCTTAGCTAGATTGTTTATTGTGTTTAATTAAGTCAGAAAATAGCTATTTCTTAAGAGCAAAAACAATATCTTATACTATTCTTGGTAATTTTTATGGCATACTTAACCAATATAAGGCTAGCATCTAGTCAATATTTGCTAAATAAAAGATTTTGGTCTGTATAGTTATTCAGTAACACCACAATTACCTAAAATTAAACAAACTAGCAGCCTATCCTATATAAAATACTACTTAAAAAGAAAAATAAATAATTGGCAAAAGTCTCTGAGCGGTGCAAATAAACATAAAAAAAAGTAATGCAATAAAGCTTATCCCATATATGCAGAACTTCTCCCTACCCTACCATTTCTCAAACACGGTTTGAATTGGGTTACCTCACCCTACTTCAAGGCTAAACTCATATTGGCTTGGAGTAATCATGGTCTGGTAGTGAGCAGGACTGCTGATCCAATCAAAGTACACTTCAGGGCTTCTGTGGCGAAAATTCCAAGACAGATGCTCTCTTCAACACTGAACTTGAAATGACCAGTATCTTGAAAGTAGCAAGATATTTTGCTAAAGGAGAGAAGATGGCCTAAGATCAGGGTCTCTGAAGGGAGTAGAGCCTGAAAATGTATTATGGTCAAGTTTACTTTCTGTCCTGGGAATAACTTTACCCATATGATAGCCAGTGTCTAGATTTTTTTTTTTTTCTGTCCTCCAACTTCGTTGAGATTCCTGTCATTGCAATCAAAAGAATCCTTACTGACTGATTTATTTGTAAGTGACTTAATTGATTATTTATTTAAATTCATATCTTTAGTTTATGAGCAATTCTAAAAACCTCTGTTTTGTGGATTTCAAGCAAACACTAGAAATGGAAATTTGAAGGAGAATGGTGGGCAGGCCCATTTTCGTTAGTAAACCATCCAGTCAGTCAGTGTTTGTTAAACATACGAGGCTGGAAGATTTATGAAGGCATTGGAACTTGTCTTCCTTAGGTATGTCTTTGTCCTCATCCTTAAAAAAGGTCTTGCACATTGTACCTGCTCAATTAATATCTATTGAATAAATGAATAAAACAATTATAATTTAGTATAAGAATTTAGTATTATAATTTACTATAAAAATCAGGATTATTGTTTAAAATATTTGATAATTAAAGAAAAACAGATATATGCGTATGGTTAATACATGAAGCTACAGATAGCATAAATGGGTGAGAAAAAACTCTTATTATTAGTTTGTGATCCTAAGAGATTACTTTATTCATCTGAACCTCATCTGCAAAATGTAAATAATATAATGGTGAGCTAATGAAGTTCTGTGAGAATGTAATGAAATAATTTATGTAAAGTGCCCCATTAGAGTTCAGTGTATATTAGCTACTATTGTTGTAATGAATAAATCAACTTTGCCTTAATTTAATAATGCTTGGTTGTTACTGTGTTGTTATAAAATTTTAAATTTTTATTGAAAATGAAATTTTATAGTTAAATTTGACACTAAGTATATTCAGTCATGTTTGGATTCACATATTCATTATTATTAAGTAATCACATCCAATTTTCACATCAAGTGTTTCAATTTGAGAATGTTGCTGGCAGATACTTTTATAGAATGCCTAACAACAACAATGTTGAAAATCTTCATTGACTTGTCCAGCTGTACTTTTTTATAGCAGATACAATTTATTACAAAAGAAATAGAACTAGAGCTAATTAGAGCTACAGTCATAAGAATCAAGAACATTTTAATAAAAGAAGACAACAACTTATTGAAAGTGCTCAACTAGAGCTAATTAGAACTACAGTCATTAGAATCAAGAACATTTGAATAAAAGAAGAATAAGACAACAAATTATTGAAAGTCTTCACTTCTGCTAAGTAAAAACCAAAGAGAGCCTGAGAATCATCTCATTAGGGCTTTTCCAATTAGAAAATTCTAAATAAACACAGAGTTAGTACAAAAGATGATGAAACAAAAAAACAATTTGCATCTTAATTTACCCTAAGTGTGCTTTAAGTATATTCATGTGTTGTATTTTTTCTTTTATGTTAAAAGTACATATCAGAAAAGTAAATATTCAGGAATCAAGTACTACTTTTGTCCACTGTTACCTGCTATCTTAATTTCTTTTCTCTTGCGTTCTTATACTGTTATAGATACAAAATAGATATGTATCGACCTCACTGGTTTGGAGTATATAAGATATGTGTATGTATATATGCACACATACATACAAGTTGAGTATCTCGTATCCAAAATGTTTGGGGCCAGAAGTGTTTCAGATTTCAGATTATTTTCTGATTTGGGAATATTTGTGTATACATAATGAAGCCTCCTGGGGATGGGACCAAAGTTTATAACATTTATTTATGTTTCATATATACTTTATACATTTACCTGAGAGCAATTTTATACAATATTTTTAATAGTTTTGTTCATAAAACAAAGTTTGTATACACTGAACCATCAGAAAACAAAGGTGTCACTGTCTCAGTCACCCATGTGGACAATCTGTGATTGGTTGCCATCACCATCATCCTTGACTCTGAATTTATGTGCTACCAATAAACAGTTGTTTTCTTACACTTATTTTCACATAGATACTTAATAGTAAAAAATAAAGGCATACCATTAATACAGTAAAGAAATAAAAGTAATGTGTTCAGGGTAACTAAGGAGCACAGTAGCATCAACAGAATAACTGTATCAGCTATTAAACAACAGCAACAACAAACAATTGCAAGCTTTCAGTCTCTACGGACAATTCTGCATTTTGATTAATAGGTTACTGTACACTGTTTTTTTTTTTTTAAGTTGAGAAGAAATATTAGAAGCAGATGAGAGACCAGGAAGTGAGTCTTTGGGATGAGGGTTTTTTCTTCGGACACATCTGCCTCATTAACAATGTTTTTTGCTTTAGAAATCCCATTTATATTTTATAAACTGACATAATTTCTTGTTCTGTTATGACTGTATGCTTCTCTAGTCCTTCAACAAGCCCATACACATTTTTATGATGATGTCTATAGGCACTTTGCCTGTAGTGTTAACCTTATCTTCATTGTTATTATTATCATGATCACCTTGATTCAGAATTGTTTTGGCTACTTCACCATCAATCAATCAGTAAACAATTGGAGCCATATTATCAGTGTTCAAAATGTCTTCAATATCCGCTTCTTCCAGCTTACTGTCAGACTCTGATGCTGTATTTTTTTTGTATATGTAAGGAAGTTAGATTTTCTTTTTCACTTGACATGGAAGTACTTCAAAGTCACCACCTAGTTCATGGTCATCATTGAACGTAGTCACAGGCCAGAGGTTGTGCTAGGCATGCACAACTGTCTTTAGTTACTATTTTGCAAGCATTGGCAACAGAATATAAGACATCCTTCATGCTGAAGCCTATCAAAACTTTTCCAGCCCTCTGTTCACTGCTGCTAGCATGCTGTTCAAGAAAGTTCTTTTGTATTTACTGTTCATTGATCTATGTAGACCCTGGTGTCATGGCTGAATTAATGCAGTCACCTTTGAAAGAAAATACATGACATGAATATTATTTTGATGAAAGTTTTAGCTGGAGGATGAGCAGAACAATTGTCAAGGAATAGCAAAATCTTGCAGTTGCCATTTAGTCCAGCATCCCTACAGTGAGCATGAGCCACTATTACAAAATGTTTGTGAAACCAATCAGAAAAGATACTTCTGTTGATCTATGCATTTTTGTTAGCATAATAATGGACTGGCAAGAAATTCACTCCTTGAAAGCAATGAGGACAAAAGCTTTTGCCTATCATGCAAGTCTGCCTATATGCATATCTGCTACAGTAGCACATCTTAGCAGTTATTCTACACTTGGCATCCTTAATTCCTGTAGGGGCCATCTCATTGGTTGTAGCCACCATCTTTCTGGGGTAATAATATTAAAACAGGATTGTTTCCTGAGCGTTTTGGAAATGTTCTGGCATTAGATTTTCATCAGCAGTGACCTTGGCAAACTTGTTAATGAATTGAATCTCTTTGCTGTTTTGTGATCAACAGAGTTTATCTCTAGAAATGTTTAAAATTGTAATGTCATGTATTTTCTTAAATTTATTCAACCAGCCTCTTGAATATTCACAGTTCTCTTCAATTTTCAGGTAATCGTAATGAATTTTTGCACGTTTCTTGATCAGCATAACATTAAGCGGCCTGTGTTCACTGTGATGCTGATAGATGCACTGTTTCAATACACAACTGAAATCTTCATTTTTTAGCCTTATGCAGTGCTTTTCTATTTTTTATTAGCTGCTGTTCACTACTTTCAGCACATAACTTCAAGCATTCATTGTTTTATCTCTTCAGGTCATATATGGTTATCCTTACCATACCATACTCTTCTATAAGAATATTCACACTTCCAGCACCATCTGATTTCTCTAACAGCTTGACTTTCTGTGCTATAGAGAAACATAAATGCTTCCTCTTTTTTTTTTTTTTAATCACTGCTACCCATGTGGGTATCCACAGGTCTTTTTGACATTTTAGTAGTATTTTCACTTAGAAGAGAATTAAAAAAAATAAAGAAGGTCACAGTGAATAATGCTTGTAAGTCTTGGCCCCATGTGGAGCATCATGGAAACCTGCTGTTGGCACCTCCCATTTTATCACCGTTTGTGAGTATGCATGCATAAGGAAATCTGGGCATGTACAGAAAAGATGTATCATGGCTGAAGAGAATTGGGAGAGTATTTGCTCCCCTGGGGATGATGAATAAACTGTGTTGTATGACTGTGTTTTGACTGTAACATGTCACATGAGGTCAAGTGCGAAGTTTTTTACTTGTGGCCTCATATCGGCACTCAAAAATTTTGATTTGTGGACCATTTGAGATTTTGAATTTTTGAATTAGGGATGTTCAACCTGTGTATACATGACACACATATACATGTATGTATATACATATGCATATATATACTGGAAATGTAAATAAATAGTTCAATATATATAGAAAATTAGGTTTTTGGTGATTTTTTCACCTGTATGGTGGATTGAATTATTTGCTTTAACCCCTTTCTGAAATTATTTGCCATGTAACCTTTTAATTCCACCCATACACACAAGAAAATACTCTTCCTTCATTACACTTTGATGTTGAGCTCAATCATGTGACTTGCTTTAGCCAATAAGATTTTAGAAGATAAGACACAGTGTGTTTTTGTGAATGCATCCTTACCCTCCAGCTCTTTGCCATTACCACGAGAATAATAATCCTGGCCAGCTATTGGCTCCATAAGAAGAATGGCAAACGTGTGATGCCGACCCACCCCAGCAAAAATTAGAGACATTTTAAAAACATCCCTTTCAGAAAATCTTCTGGATTTTCTTTCTTTTTTTCTAGGATGGAATAGATGCCTCTTCTCATATCTTTGTAATTATTCTCTCCATAGTTTTATCACTGAGTTTACCACAATATACTAAGATTGCTTTTTTCTTTGTTGTAATCTTTCACCAGACTAACTTTCTATGCAGCTGGAAATATCTCAAAATAAATATCAAATAAATTAATTAATTGAAGGGACTAAGTCTAATATGCAAAGTGAAATTACATTCACATTGAAATGATTCAATAAGACCTTATAGTCAATTGACTGACTTGTCCCAGTTTTTACTTCCTTGTAATAGTAATATATGTCTACACCTTTGTCATGTATCAAGGTAGAGAAAGTATTTCAGCTCTTAGTTTTGGACTTAGACATATGCCTTGCAATGGCCAATGGACTATTAGCAGACATGACACAAGTAAAAGCCTGAAAAATAACGCAACAGTTGAGCCTATCCTCGGGCTTGTTATTGTCATGTGGAAAACATGTCCTGGGTAACCGATTAGTCCAACTGGGCCAAGAAAAACACACCAAGAGAACTTGGATCTAACTTATAATTTGGAACAAAACTCAGCCTAAATCAGCCAGCCTCTAGTAAGCACACAGATTTATGAGGGAGAATCAATGATGGTTATTTTTTGCTTCTCAGTTGCAGGGTGGTTTGTTACAAGAATGACTGTGGCAAGAACTGATACTCATCTATAAAGAGATTTTTTTTATTCATGTAACTAATGAATAAATCTCAGTTTATTTTGTATCCAAAGAGAAATTTCCTTAATCAAAATGAATCCAGAATGTCTTATTCACAGAGTTAAATTGAATCACCATATTACCAGATGGATGGCCACAATTTTAATTAATTTTAACTGATAAATAATATTACCTACTTCTTCCTCTAAATATTTACATAGGCATACATACACATGTATACATGTATACATCTACATAATTATTAAACTGAAGTTTAGGTATGTGGTCAATACTGCTGCATATGTATGTCCCATCTTCTCTTTTCTCCATTTTTCATGTAGTTTCTCAAAAGGCCATCTGGACTAAAGAAGAGGGTTCCCAGTCTCCCTTCAAGCTAAGTGAATTTGTGTACTGGACAACAGGATGTCAGAAGACATAATCTCTGCCACTTGTATGTAATACCTTAAAGGAAAGGCAAATGCTGCTTCTTCCTCTTTTACCTTTTTACTATTATCCAGAATTTGGATAGGTGGTAGTAAGCCATTTAAAAATCGAGATGAGCAAAACACTGGATAAAAGAAGGCTGACTCTGATTACTTTGTATAGCACAGCTACCATATTAGCTTGGGATTTTAACTCATGTGAGAATAAATGTCTGTCTTGTTTAAGCCATTGCTAATACTCTATATAAAATGTATGTCATAAAAATGCAAGGTATATATCCTGTTCATTTGAATTACTCTAGGTGGCCTAATTTTTTAATTAAATATTTTTAAAAATTGTAAAATTAACAGATGTTTGTTAATGCACTTGTTCATTGAGTAAAAAATATAAGTTTTACTGTCTGCATTCTCCTGTCTAGAAATTATCATGAGTTTGGTACTATTATTGCCTTGCCAGACTAGGCTAATTGTCCTTACCCTACTCCCAACTGTATAAGGCATTAGATGTCAAATATATGTCACCAAAGATGGTGGTGGCAAGCAATTCAAGGGTTTTTCACTCTCAGGCATAGGCAAAGTGAATTTGGGGACCACAAACAAGAACAAGGGAGAAGAAGAGAGAAGAGGGGAGGGAAGAAGATGGAAGAAATATATGATAGAATACTACCTGCTGCATTTTTGAAGGCTGAAGGTGAACTAATATTGTGTGTCTTTCCCCAGTAGGAGTAGGCATTGGAGATTGAAGCTGAGATCAATAGCAGGCAGAGGCAGCATGGTTTGCACATGATTTATCTGTTAGGCATAGCAGAAGTGATTGAGACAGGGATGGTTACCTGACAGTTTTTTTTTGCATGTTCTTTTCTGTTAGTGACTTATTTCACTCAGCTCTTTCTCACAGGTGGGTATAAATCTAGTTCAAATTTGATGTTGCACTAAAATTGATTACATTTAAGGAGAATTGTAGAGGCTGGGCCATTTAGCCCGAATATATGATCAAACCTTATTCTGGATGCTTTTGTGAAAGTGTTTCTGCATAATAGCAATGTTTAAATCTGTGGATTTTGAGTAAAGCAGATTGCCCTTTGTAATGTGCACGGGCCTTATTCAATCAGTTGAAGGCCTGGACAGAACACTGATCTAAACCACACACACACCACACACACACTGTCACACACACACACACACACACACACAAACATATACACATCTTATTGGTTCTGCTTCTCTGGAGAACCTTGACATATAGAGGACATACCAAAATAGTTACTAGATATGAAGTATATTCATATGCATTTTCTAGAAGAAACTTATATTCTACATAAAAGTAAAATGATGATGGTGATGAAAATGATAATTGCCACTAGATACTTAGATTATATTATAATTCACTTTAAGAATTCACAATATTACATTGTCATTAACACAGTGACTGCCATCTATCCTGGCTCTTATGTGTTATTTATTAATTTATCACACAAAGTTATTGTGTATAGTGACTAGTTGAACCATAAATAAAATAATTTACCATGACAAGTAAACAGGAATGTTTACCCAGTAAGGTTTACCTTCAGTTTTGTCTGTAACTAGTGGAAAATGCTGTCTTGTATTAATGAATAGATTCAGTGAAGCTAGCCAAAGCACCTGCCAAAAACACCTTAAAAATGTTTCTTTTATGGAACTTAAAAAAATTAGTGTTCAAGATGTTAATTCAAAGTATTCAGGGAACAAGCACATACCTTGTGTTAAACAGTATTTATATGTAGTGGGAATTCAAATTACTGAGGCTTAATTGTGTGAAGGTAGCTGGAACATATAAATAACTTTGGGGTAAGGTGTTTGGATAAGGCACTACTCAAGCAAAGACCTTCTTTCTTTCTTTCTTTTTTTTCACTTAATGAAGTATCTTTCTAAGTTTCCTTTTAGAGAAATGCTTTCTAAAAGGGTATGGATACTTTTCTAATATACCATGGATAACAGGAAATGACAATAATAATGATGGCAGATACTTATAAATATGTGGGTCAAAAATGACTATTCTCCAAGTTTTAGGTGGAAGCTTACTCAAGATGGGATACGCCATGAAAATCTTTTCCCAAATATTTGAGTCTTCCATATTGATACTCATCCTTACCGCCTGTCTCACAGGGAAAGATGACTTAGGTAAATACCCTTCTTATGCTTTAATTTCCATCCACTCCCATTTCATCAAGGATATTGTTTCACAAATTACTATTTTTTTCTTGGCTTCCTTTTCTTGCTCTTTGCTGTCTCCTTCAAAAAATAAATGCATGTATTCAATTTCTCCTGTCTTAAAAACATCTCCCTTAGTTCTGTGTACCCCAACTACACTCAGTCTTCATCTTCCAACCACGCTTTTTGTCAGGGCTGTAAAGGTTTGCTCTCTCCGAGACTTTATTTAGTCATTCAGCCTTAGGGATTAGTCTTTGAATACATTATAAAATTTAATTCTTAACTATCTGACAAAATACATGTAGATATTTCCTACTCCTAATTTACAGATGTGGAAACTGAGGCTGAGAGAGGCTGAAGGACATGCTGAAGGCAGCTGGAATCCAAAGCCTGCCCACTAGAATGTGGATATTGTCATCCTAAAATTTTAACTGGTGCTCATTGATTGGGTGCCTACTCTGTTACTATGTATCAGGCACTATCAAGCTTTTTACCTATTTTTTTTAGTCCTTATGACATTCCGTATGAAATGGGTACTCTCATTTGTCAACTCTATAATTCTCTCAAATTCAAAATGAAATGGTTTTTATAAAGTTGTGAATAAAGTGAACACTACTTTTTTCTTTGTATTTATTCCCCATATTATTTATTGCTTCTGAGCATTCTTTTTGGAGGAAGATGTCTTCATGTCTTACATATATTTGTAACAGAAAAATTTGAAAAATACGTATATAAAGGAGAATGTAAAATTCAACAATCATCCTACTATTCAGATGATTACCATTACCATTTTACTGTATATATTTTCAATTTTTATCTGGTACACATTCACACACACACACACACACACGCATATTTGGAAAAGCAATATCTTTTTTCCTCACCCATTGCCAGGTACATGGTTGAGACCTTTTAGGCATGTTAACAAGAGAAAAGCATATACATTTATTTAATGTAAGTTTTACATGACATTAAAATCACATTCATGCCTTTTGGAATGAAGACCCAAATAAACAAGAAAAATCTGTGTATTTTCTGGTCAGCCATGGGGAACTATGATTGGAGGACAAAAGGGTATAATCTAGTAAAAAACTGGGGGAAACAGCAAGACACGTTTGTTCAGATTCTTCTTGGCAACTCTGTGCCTTCAGACATGAGAACATTCCTTTCCTCCAAGTATAGGGAGGATCCTTTTGGAATGAGAGCCTTATTACTCACTTTGAAGGAAAGTCAGGTAAGTTTTGCAGCCTGCTGCAGGGGAGCAGAGTGGGAGAAGGGGTGCAGGTGACCCTCTCGCTTCTGCTGTTCCTTCAAATACCAAGGTGCTATATGAGGTAGCATATTCTAAACTCCATCATAAATAGATAGTTGTTTCACAGAATGACTCTTCTGTTAGATATTTAACCAGTAGCTCTATTATTGGATTTTTAGTTTGTTTTTGAAATTTTATTTGGCTATTTTAAAAAATGCTATGGTTTTCCTGAGGATAATTTGCCAAAAGTATAATTCCAAGTCAAAAGTTACTCATATTTTCATTTGCTTTTTTAACATTATTACTTTTTAAGGTTTATTTTAGGTTCACAGGTACATGTGCAGGTTTGTTATATAAGTAATTGTGTGTCACAGGGGTTTGGTATATGGATTGTTTTATCATACAGGTAATAAGAATAGTACCTCAAAGGTAGTTTTATGATCTTCTCCCTCCTCCTACCCTCCACTCTCAAGTAGGCCCCAGTATCTGTTCTTCCCTTCTTTGTGCTCAATGTTTAGCTCCCACCTATAAATGAGAACATATGATATTTCATTTTCTATTCTTGGATTAGTTAACTTAGGATAATGGCCTCCAAGTTCTTCCATGTTGCTGCAAAGGAAATGGTCTCATTCCTTTTTATGTCTGCATAATTTTCCATGGAGTATATCTACCACATTTTCTTTATCCAGTCTACCACTAATGGGCATTTAGGTTGATTCCATCTCCTTGCTATTATGAATAGTGCTATGATGGACATATGCATGCATGTGTCTTTATGATAGGTTGATTATATCCCTTTGGGTATGTACTCAGTAATGGAATTGCTCAGTGGAATGATAATTCTGTTTTGAGTTCTTTGAGAAATCGCCACACTGCTTTCCAGAATGGCTGAACTAATTTACATTCCTAACAGCAGTGTATAAGAGTTCCGTTTCTCCACAATCTTGGCAGCATCTGCTATTTTTTGACTTTTTAGTAATAGTCATTCTTACTGGTGTAAAATGGTATCTCATTGTGGTTTTGATTTCCATTTTTCTAATGATTCATGGTATTGAGCATTTTTTCATATGCTCATTGGCCAGGAATATGTCTTCTTTTGAAAAGTTCTGTTCATTGCCCACTTTTTAATGAGGTTGCTTGCTTTAGCCTGTTAATTTGTTTAAGTTCCTTAAAGACACTGGATATTAGACCTTTGTCACATATGTTATTTGCAAATATTTCCTCTCATTCTCACAGAGTCGACTGTTTACTCTGTTGATAGTTTCTTTTACTGTGCAGAAGCTCTCTAGTTTAATTAAATCCCATTTGTCAATTTTTGTTGAAATTGCTTTTGGCATCTTTGTCATGACATCTTTGCTAGGGCCTATGTCCAGAATGCTTGACCCTCCTTCAAATCACCTAAGCAAAGTCCTTGCCAACACCCCCTTACTCCAAAGTTCTATAATTCTCCATATCATCCCTTCTTTCTCACTGCAAAAAGTTATAACCCTAACTTGTTCAACTATAAGTGTGTTTCTGGTGGTCTTTGGCTGAAGACCGTTGATCACACATAAGAGTTATCAACCTACTCAGATTTTCATTACTTTTATTCAACATCAATTATTATCCCTTTTACCAATAGTGAGGGTACTTTTAAAATGTCATAGCTAGGCCGGTCGCAGTAGCTCACATCTGTAATCTCAGCAGTTTGGGAGGCCAAGGCAGGAGGATCACGAGGTCAAGAGATCAAGACCATCCTGGCCAACATGGTGAAAGGCCGTCTCTACTAAAAATACAAAAATTAGCCAGGTATGGTGGCATGCACCTGTAGTCCTAGCTACTCAGGAGACTAAGGCAGAAGAATTACTTGAACCTGGGAGGTAGAGGTTGCAGTGAGCTGAGATTGCACCACCGCACCCAAGCCAGGGTGACAGAGTGAGACTCAGTCTCAGGGAAAAAAAAAAAGAAAGAAAGAAAGAAAAGAAAAAAGTCAGCTTGTCTTTTAAAATTAAACCTTCAAAAACTATATATAGTTTTTATAGCTTCAAAAACTTCAGCTCTGTGTTTTTATTTTTTATTTTTTTTTGATTTAGTGATTGCCATATGTGTTACTTTCTGTTTAATATCCTTCACTTATTGTGTTTACCAAACTAATGCTCTTGGTTGCTATTTAATTTACTTAAGTTCATTGAAGAGATCATTAGAGACACATTTGGAATTAGAATGCAACATTTAATAGCATGCTGAGATAGTTAATGGTTTGTGATTTCAGAGTACAATGCGTAAACTTTAAAATGCTGTATTTTTTAGCAGGACAAAATGTGATATAGTTATACTAATTTCCGTATTGAACTACTGCCTAGAAGAATTGTTTAATCACCAGTTCCAAGGACAGTAATATTAACGAGATAAACATTTAAGTAAATGGAGCTTTTTAGTACTTTGCTATCAATTGCAAATTCACTTTAATTTGGAAACTTTTTCATGAATTCCTTTTTCGCTTTTTTATCTAGTTTAATTAAACTAGTTTTGACATTTTTTTCTAAACTGTTATATCAAAATGTCAGGGAGTGGAAAGAAATAATACCCCTATTGTACATGTTATAAATAAAATGCTTAATCTATCAAATATCAATTTATGTTTATCTTCTACTCTGTCATAAAGTTTATATGTAACATCAATATGATATCACCCTTTTATGTTTAAGTAATTAATAGTCTAGGTAGACAATAATAAAACAATATGGTCAATGGAACTGTGAATATTTCATGTAAAGTTAAATTTACATTTCTATCAACTAGATCTTTTTAACTATTATGGATCAACAATACCATGAGAAGCAAAATAAATAGGGAAATACTCTTTTTCTTCAAAATGCTTTTAATAAGACTTAGTTATTCTAAGTTAACTGGAATTTGAATGTGGGAAAGTAATTGAAAATAATAATCACAAAACCTAATTGAGCACTTACTATTAATAATGGATTGTTGAAATACTTCATATGTATTAATTCATTTAATGATCACAAAAATCCTCTAAGGAAAAGTAACATGACTGCTAAGTGCCAACCTAAACCATAGTCTCCTCTTCCTTCTCAGCTGACAGACATTCTTCATTTTCACTGAAGTCAGAAGTGGTCATGTGACTAAGTTCTAGCCAGTGGAATATGAAAATGATCTGTGCTCCTTCCAGGTCTGGCCCATAAAAGTCTCCTACAAATGATCCTCTATGCTCCTTTTGCTCTTATGGTTGACAGAAATGAAGATGTTTCCTAGGATGTCCTTGGAAGGCCTAGGTTATAAATGAACCACCACTGTCCTTTGGTCATTGAAACTGAATCTCTGTTATAAAGTCAAACCTAATTGTAACTGATATGGTTCTAACACAACATATATGAAAAGGTCTTTTCACTCTTAAAGCAATCTTAAAATTACATCTCATCATATTTTACACCATATAATTTCACTGTTCATCTTCTCAGGCTTTCTTGCTACAGACATTTAGAATTATATATTATTATATTTCTCACAACCTATAACCGAGTACAGTGTAATAAATATATTTAGATGTATCAATAAATGTGTCAACAGGGATTTACTGCATATATTCTCTCTAATTTCTAAAGTACCTTGAAATACCTAAAATATTTTAAATACTAAAAGACTCTAATTTCTAAAATACTTGGGAGAGCTAAAATACTTGGAAGAGATAAATACCAGAGATAAAATAAAACATCAGTATAAAAGAAGTACTTAAAAATGTAATTATAGACCAGATTCTTGAAGAATGCTTGTCCCCTTGTGTTTAAGAACAGAGAATGACTTAGTTTGTTAAGAAAAATTGTTAAGGATTTAAATTTGACATTTCAGTTTTAATCAGAATGTTCCTTTTGTTCTTTAATCTCTAGTCTCTGTTATCTGTAGATTGTGTAGCTACTTTGAAAAATTCTACTACCTTTGATTGCTTCTGTGTGGCGTACTCAGAGTAAAACTAGTATTACAGTAACAGCATATTCAGAAAACAAATAATATTAAACAAGCAATTGGAGCAAACAGTGTAAATATGAAGAAGATTTTAAGAGGATACATATCTTAATGGTCACTCTTCAAAAAATTATTAGTTGTTTTTATGCTGGAGATGTAAAGATCTAATTGAATTCAAATTCTAAACTTTGTGTAATCCTTTTCAGCAGATTTTACAGGAAAGAGTAAAAGATTGATGACTAAAATGATCCCAGTTTTTGAAATTTGCAATACAGTCTTGAATCTCTAATAAAAGGCTTATTATTATTTCTTTACAGATACAGAAAGAATTGGGCATATTTTCACGGTATACTATATTTCTTCAAAACATAGAATAATTAAGTTCAATGATGGGTGTAAGATGTTAGGAGGAGGTCTGAATATAAATATGACGCACAAAATGTCAACTTTTGATTAAATACAGCTCATAAGCTTTTATTTTGATTCTTTGCATATGAGTTAGTAGATAGTATGTCTCTTGATAGCACAGTGGCAGGATACTAGCTATCTCTATTCTATGAAGTTTGGGAATGCTGAATATGTTCCTGTTAAGTATGCAAAGCTATAGATAGTGAGGGTAGTGAAGGGTGTGACAGATGTGTTTATATAATCAGATAAGCAATGTAGTAAATTAGGATACCACATTTCATCAAATTGAAGATACTTATTTTTTCCAAATATTAACATATCTGAAGCTAATGTGTATCTTATAACTATTGTCAACTAAGTGTCAATTGTGATGGAATAGTAGGTGCCTGTACACACCTAAACCTGGCATAGCAGTTTATATTTTACTCACCTCATTAAGTTGTGTTGTTGGAACTATACCTATTGTTACTATACACTTAGTGATGCACTTGAAACCGGAAAAACTGCCAAATCCATTGAAGTAGATAAAATAAATTTGAAAGCAAAAAGAGGCTACTATGATCATATTAATGTATTACACAAGATAACCGTTGAGTATTGAAACATCAAGCTGTTAGCAGTCTGTTGTCTTTGAACAGATGCTACTACAATTTTAGCAAAATGTAATTGAATTAAGAAAAAATAAAAGTATGAGCTTACTAAAATAGAAAAAAACAGTGGCATCACAACTTTTAGAATGGGTGTCAGCAACTTGAAAGAAAATCTTGAAGACTGTAATACAAGACTCTTTTAAGAAATGCTGTCTTACCAATTATTTTGATGGAGAGAGAACAATATTGTTTTGAAAACCAATAGAGTCAGACATTAACAAGGTTTTTAATAAATGAATTAAATTCTTTCACTAACATTTTTCTTATGTGATATATGTTAAAAACCTGTCTAAATACAAAATAATGTTTTCAATAAAATTGTAAGTGAAAATTTATCACAATGTATTTGGGAGCATTTTGCTAATGTTGTATAATAAAAGGTAGTGGGACATCTTATAATCAATAGCTTTTGGATTAGATAAAATACAATATTAAAATTTCCACAAAGGAATAGTACAGTATTTTCGAGGACTTTCTTAAAATCATAACTCTAAGGTTAAGGATATGTATTATTTATATGTTAAAATATCCATATATTGGCTGTTTCTCTGCCCATCTTATGTTACAAAAGAATTAGGCTATGTCTCATTGAATCTGCCTCACCCCACTTATCTAATAGAGGGGAAGAGCTACTTCATTTTCATAATCATGGCTTATAATGATTGAATACTTGCAATTATTGAGCACTGAGCTAAGTGCTCTACATGGGCTACCCAATTTAATCCTGGTAAGGATCTGTATAATATATCATTCCAGTATGCAAATTAGGAAACTGAGGCTGAGAGAAATTATGCTCCAAGTCACTTACTTAGTATGTAGTGAAGCTGGATTTTGAATTCAGGATATCTGGCTCCAGAATCTGTGCTCATCACCACCGTACTGTACGGAGAGGCTGTATTGGGTAGTGATTAAAGGATAAACTCTGAAGCCTGATTGGCTGGGTTAAAATTCTATTCTGCCATTAAACATTGTATGATCTTAGAGAAGTGATGGAGACTTTCATTTTGACTTATCTCTCAACAAAATGTCTATAAAAATAGTAATGGTATTTTCCTCATTAGAAAGATATAAAGATTACATAAAATAATATATATAAAGCATTTAGAACAGTGTCTGGTGATTAGGGTTACCTACATGTTAGTCACCTCTTTGTATTATGAGTGGCCAAAATAAAAGATTATTTGCCCTGAAGCAAACAACTTGGAGATTATAGAAAAATCAATCGGGGTTTTAAACATTTTCTATGGCCTATGTTTATTTTTACCTGGACACCAAATAGGATGGGTCTTTTCCAATTGTTCTATTTAATTGAACAATTAGAATTAAAGATAAGCATTTCCCTCAATGAGTTTTCCTATAACCACATTAACCTTACTCTTTAAATTGGTGTTCAGTGGACCTATTCTCACTGATGGCAGCAAAGTCACATGTAAAGTGATTGTTATATTCCCTTCTTATGGAGCTAGATATGGCTACTTTAAAGTTTGCTTTACATTGCTAACGAGTTTTTTAAAAAGAGAAGAATGCCAAGAAACATTATAAGGACTCTTTGAAAATCACAAGGACAAATTACATAGTTGTGGAGACTATTGCTGAAATGTCTTTAATGTTGGATTCTTGTTCTACCAGTTATCTTGTTGAAATAAACTCTTTTTTTTTTTTTGAGACAGAGTCTCGCTCTGTGGCCCAGGCTGGAGTGCAGTGGCTGGATCTCAGCTCACTGCAAGCTCCGCCTGCCGGGTTTACGCCATTCTCCTGCCTCAGCCTCCCGAGTAGCTGGGACTATAGGCGCCCGCCACCTCGCCCGGCTAGTTTTTTTTGTATTTTTTAGTAGAGACGTGGTTTCACCATGTTAGCCAGGATGGTCTGGATCTCCTGACCTCGTGATCCACCTCGGCCTCCCAAAGTGCTGGGATTACAGGCTTGAGCCACCGCGCCCGGCTGAAATAAATTCTTCTTGAGACAAGTAAGTCATTTGTCTTAGCTCTAAAAATTGCCTAGTATATCATAAATGAAAAATTACACAGTGACACAGATCTGTATTTTAGACCTGGTTCTGTTCATTATTAGTTATATGATGTTGAACAAATTGTTTAACCTTTTTGTTTACTGTTTCTTGGTAAGAACTAGATTCATGTCTATTTTATAGGCAGTTGTAATAATTAAATGAGTAGTTAGTATCAAATATCTAGTACAGACACTCAAAAATAGTTGTTCTTTCTACTCTTCTCTCACTTTCTTATGCCCATTCTCTGCCCCAGGCTTTTCCAAGAAGTAGGGCCACTGCTAGAATACATGGAACACTAGGAAAATATTTTTTGGTGGGATTTGCCATTGAAATAGATAATTTGTTTTAAAAATTTGCAAAATTCATGGGTCTCTATAAGGCATGATGATGATGATTTAGAGCAGTGAATAGAGAAGAAGCAAGTATATTTTTATAATTGCCAACAGTGTATAAGAGGATTCTTCGTAGTGTTCAGGCACTATCCTTTCTCATTTGGATTGAGGAACCATTTCTTTTTGTTCTTTATTGTCAAAGTGCAATTCTTGGATAATTTTATATCTCTCATTACAAGAAAAAGGCAGCAACACTTATTACTCACAATGGCATGGCTGTTTAGAATCTATTACTATTAAAGCAATGCAGATCTTTTCACCTCTGCAATTCTTATACCACTTATTTAATGCTGGTTAATTATTTCTTATGGTTCCATATCATCCATCACGCTGCTGCGAATACTGGCTTACAATGCCTTTCTCAAAGAATTTTCCTGGTAATGATACTCATGCAAGTCTTACTCAGAGCAAGCAGAAAAGTAATGATTGCTTATGTAACATAATTATAATTACATAAATTATCATTACATTTTCTGCTCTTAGTAAATTGACTACTAGGAATTGAATAGTATAAACTTAGAACAACTGATTTTCAACCATGTCTTCTCTTGAACTCCTAGGCAATAATGACTGTACTCCTAAGAGATAATCTCTTTCAATGCATACTGCACCCCTGCCTACACATACTGCCAAAAGTGGGGTTAAAAAATAAGGAGCCTGTTGGCAGTACAAGAAGAGTGGTCCCATTGGCTGTTCCTCACCTGGCAACTCTTAAAATTTACCCAGAAAAACATGACATTACTACACAGATTAAAGACAATAGTAGAGAACATCAATTGGAAGAGCCCATCAGCATGACAGAGCTATCATTTCAAAAGCTTCTAATGGGCACCACTGGACGATAACTTAACATGTGATGTAGAGTCTGCAGAAAGATACGATGACAACTCTGGGTGCCACTGGCAGAGATTCACAGAGTAAAGAATGTTGACTGCTATTCCCATATCCCTTGTGTATTGTTGACACTGCAGTTAAAATATGTACAAAGGATGGCCCATGCACAAAGCCATACATAGAGTCCAAGGCCAAGGTTTGATGATAAACCAATGGTAGCCAATAGCATAGATCTTGGCTTGTGTTCAACACAAGTGAGTCATCGAAAATTATCATATGAGTATGATTCTGGGGCCAATCGCACAATATACCATTAAAGAAATACTACTTCAGCCAGCAGGAGTGAGTCATTTGCTAAACCATGTCCCAGGACCAGGACTCAGGCATTGTTAGTATAGCTGAAAATCTCAGACTACTCACACCATTTCATCAAGACCACACACAGAATGGAGGTTTGGAGAACACTCAAAAGGGGAAAAATAGAGACCATGGTCCACATGGGTCCTGGTCTGGACTTAGGATGCCTGGATGGTCCTGGATGGTTTCAAGAACCAGAAGGGAACTTGGGAAATATTAAGGATGTTAGTCCAAAGTATGGAAACTTTCAGGTGTGGGGCTTGCAATAAGGGTCCTATTTGTTCTCTTCTAAGGGTGATTCTCTACAGGAGTTATAGTCTCTCTGAGATTCTTGAGTAACATAGCAAGGATCATTCTGTTGGTTACTTTGACTTCCAGAGTCTTATATAAATTTATTGACATAAGCCATTCCCCAGGACATCATCAAAATAGTTAGAATATCTCAAGCCAAGTTGCAGTAAGTAAATGTTTTCAAAAGTTTAAAATCGTATCTATATTCTAGCATCTTTTGCAGCCCTCCTTCAACTTCAGCCTCCTTTCATTAACCATTATAGGTGTTAATGTTATCAGGAGTTTCAAATGAGTGGGGCTACGAATGTATCCTTTGCCCTATATTCACAGGTATTTTTCTTCGGAGATTTCATCAAGCTATCTCTTTTTTATCTTCTAATTGATTTTTGGCATTTTGTGCCTTGCATCTCCTAATCATTAACACAGATGCATTCTTGGCTCTTGACAAACATCTTGGCACCAAGGATTCAGCCTTTATGTTTGTCAAACATAAATATTACATATCAAGCCTTGTTCGGTTCATAATATGTCACTGCTAACAACTCCAAAAGAAAAGAAAGCTAAGAGAGTTAAAAAGTTCACAAACAAGCTGGCAATACAATATATTGAAGACTAAAAATGCAACAATGAAAAGAATGAAAAGGAGAAATCAGCTGAAAATATTTTTGAATACTCAGCTCTACTTTAATTAAGTTACTTATACTACAGTTCGTCAAATTCTGTCTCACTCTCCTCACCTTTAAACCCAACTCAACCATGTAAGCTAGTTTTTAAAAATTACTTTTTAAACTCCTGTCAGTTTTTCAGTGATTACTTTTTGCACTTCTTTTTCTTAATGCTGTCTCTAGGGACTACAATACGGATCCTTAATTTGCCATAGTCTGTTTCAAGTTAATATAATAATACTGTGCTGCTTCACGAGAAGTGTAGTAACTTTACAACAGTAATATTCCATTTGCACTCCATTCTTTTGTGTATTATTGTCATATACTTTAAATCTACATATGTAATAAACATCACAATAGAGTGTTCTTATTTCTACCTTAAAATACCATTTTGAAGCAAATACAATTGTTTACTTTTAATCTTTACCCACCAGTTTACCATTTCTCGTGCTCTTCATTTATTCTTGTATGGATTTCTACGTAGTGTCATTCCTCATAAACCTCAAGAACTTCCTTTATCATTCTTGTAGAGTAGATCTGTTGATGACTTATTTTCTCAGCTTTTGTTTATTTGAAAATGTTAGCATTAAGCCTTCATTTACATGGGATATTATTGCTTGATATAGACTTCTGAGTTCTTTTTCCTGTTAGCACCTCAAAGATGTTTCATTGTCTTCCAGATTTTCTCTTAAAAAGTCAGCAATAATTCTTTTTTACTGTTCTTTCCCTGTATATTTGTTTGTAGGTGCTTTTGAAATATTTATTTTTTCTCTGTTTTTCAGAGGTTTGACTATAAGAGTTGCACTGTGGGTCTGTTTGTATTTATTATTCTTTGGATTCAATGGACTTCTTGAATATTAACTTGATTTTTACACCAAATTTGGGAAACTCTTTGATGGTGGTTTTCTGAAGTTTGTTTTCTGCTGTATTTATTCTGTCCTCTAAAATTCCTAGTAAACTGCTTGATACTTGCTCACATGGCACAAAGACCCTGGTTATTAATTTCTTTTCTCTATTCAGTCTTCAGATTGAATAATTTATTTTGATTATATTTACCCCAGTAACTCTTCATTCTATGATATCTAATTTGTTATTAAATCAAAACAGTGTATTTTTTCATTTCAGATATAGTACTTTTCAACTTTAGAATATCCGTTTGTTTATTTTCTATTCCCATCCTCCAACCTGCTCACTCACTATGTCAGTTTTTCAGTTATTCCTCTTCGTACTTCTTTTTCTTAATGCCTTCTCTGGGGATTACAATATGCATCCATAATCTCCAACTTGCTCACTCACTGACCATGTATTTCATTAAATCAACAGAGCTCCCGTAAGCCCTTGTCTGCTAATTCCTACATCTGGGTTATCTTTGGGTTTGTTTTTATTGGCTACTTTTTACATTCTTGATGTGGATTACCCTCCCTTGTTTCTTTCAAGTATAGTAATTTATAATTTTAGTAGACTTTGTGAGTGGTTCAGTACATAATACAAAGTCTGGATTAAGTGGTGTTCCTTTATAGGGTGTTGAAATATGTTCTGGAAAACTGTTAAATCACTGGTGAATTGTATGTATGTTTCAGGCATGGTTTTATTTATTTATCTTTATGGTATAGTTCTTACTCTAATGGGGCATCAGTACTCATGAGATGTAGCCTTTCAGAACTCAAGTAATTGACCAAAATTCTCAGTGAAGTGTCTCCACTGTACTTGGATTATAGCTCCAGTTCGTTGCAGCAGTCTGGCACCATCATTCAGTTTTCAGACCTGTAGGAGGCAATCTCTGCTAGACTATGCAGGGCCTCACATTTTGCTTCTACCACTTAGCTCCTGACCAAAAACCAGCAGGTAATCCTCCTGAATTCTTATGGGCTTCCTATCTGTTAGGTCTCCCCTTTCTGGTAACTTGGCCAGCAAGTTCTAACTGTTTCAGCAGCAGAATTCTGATCTCTTCCTTCTCAAGTACTGAATAAATAAATGAGTTCCACTTTATTGTACAGTGTTCAGAACGGGTACTGCACAATTTATATGGTAAAAAACTAAAGAAGAATTTTCAGGAAACTGAAGTTAAAACCCACCAAAAGTCACTATTTCTTGTCCAGTTTCTAGTTCTGAGCAACTATTCATATGTGAAACCCGTATGTGAACACTACGGCCATTATGTACAGTGAAGATTCTTCAGTTTTTTCTTTTCCCTTAAGAGACCTATAGCTATTTATTAGTATATCATTACACTGGAGAAAGGGGAATATTCAAACGTTTTGAAGATGGTTTGATTCTGAGTCTGAACTGACATTCGTACCCAGGTACCCAAAGCATTATCATGATTCTCTGTTAGAGTTGGGGCTTATGGTGGCCCATAAATAGAACCTTGGTCCAGTTCCATTTCACAGTGGGTTAACTGATTTGATGGATCCACTCAGTGGTCATTTCACTAGTTGTTGACATGAATTTTAAACAGAGACACTTAGTAGTTGTTAGACCTCTGTCTTGATTCCTAGTGTATAGATAAAAGCTAACATATCAGGGGAGATCAAATGCAAGTCTTATTACTTTTCTACCCATGAGGCATCAGCCAGAACTATTTTCCAAGGCTTTAGAGAATGTTGAATCATCAAGAAAGGATTCTGCATATTGCTGTATCAAAACATGGAAGACTATTCACAGCAAAATAGGTGTGGTAGTAGACACCTGCATATAGGGTCCACACAATGCTTCATCCAAAAGCTACCAGTCTGATAAAAGCAATGCAACAGAATTTTGAAGCTGGGGTTCCAGGTTGGAGATAAATTCTGCCAGGATGGATAGCCGTCTTGCAGAACACAGTATAAATAAATGCTAAATAAATTATAGTAGTTGATACTTTGTTATCTATGGCTAAAATGTATATTCTTAAAATATGGGTGAAAAAATGTGAAGAGCAAAATAATGAGCAAAAGTAAGAGTGGCTTGATTTATCATCACTCTCAGCTACCCACTTGAACATGTACATTCTGTTCTCACAATTTTGGCTCTTTGACTTTAGACATTCCAGTTGACAGAGTGGGAATTCTTCCACCAGAGGTAAAAATAAACTACTCAATTAATTCTAAGTTATGGTACTACACAATGACTTCTGGTTCCCTGTACCAAGAAACTTGCAGGGAAAAAAAAAAAAAAAAGCGTCACCATTGTCTGTAGTAATAGGGCTAAAGCTTTTCCATTAGCATCTCTCTTCTACTTTCCTTAAAAAAATGATCAGCTAGAATATTAGAGGAGATATTACCAGACAGGGTAAACTTATTATACATATAGAGTGGATTTGAGGGGATTTAAGTGGACTGTAGTAAATAATGCTGTATTAAACTGCCCAGATTCCCCTTTCAGTACCAAGATACTTAGTACAGAGATGCCAGCAGTGTTAGTTTCTGATAGTTCAGTCTTTCCAAATTTCCCTTAGAACAAGGAATCTGCCTTACTATCTCTGCAGGGGCAGCCTTCATCCAATGACTGATTTGTGTCCAGCAAGAAAGTCACTGCCCTGGCTGGGTGCAGTAGCTCATGCCTATAATACCAGCACTTTGGGAGGCTGACACGGGTGGATGACTTGAACACAGGCAAGACCAGCCCGGGCAACATGGCAAACCCCGTCTCTACAAATAACTTTTAAAAAGTAGCCAGGCATTGTGGCATGTGCCTAAGGTCTCAGCTACTTGGGGGACTCTGGCGGGAGGATAACTTGAGCCCAGGGAGTTGAGGCTGCAGTGAGCTGTATTCAAACCACTGCACTCCAGCCTGGGCTACAGAGAGAGACCCTGTCTAAACAAACAAAAAAGTTGCAGCTCCCTTTGACTAAATTCCGTACAACTTTGAACTGACATCCTTGTTTCAGAGCTTTTTGTGTGATGGACTGAAGCCTTTTGTTACTTTATAATAATTCAACTTCTTCCACTGCCCAATATTATTTTATTTAGTCATTCACAGGTGTGGTTACACAGTGAACCCTCCTGATAAACTTTCTAGATGTTAATTCCTCTTTCAGTCTTGTTTTTTGGGGAATCTAGTCTAACATTTACAGATTGTATTATTGTTTAATGTTTTAAAGTTACAACAAGAGAAATAGGAATGTAGCAACTCAATTACTGTGTGAAAAACACTTGTTTTTCATCCTTGCCAATATAGTTAGATTAATATTTTTCAATCTGGTATGTGGTATCTCAATTTTGCTTTTATTTGCATTTCTCTGATTGCTTATAATTTCAAGCATAATTTTACATGTATGAAGTGATTGGATCATGGGGGTGGTTTCCTCCATGCTGTGCAGGTGATAATGAGTGAGTTCTCACGAGATCTGATGCTTTTGTAAATGGCATGTTTCCCTGGTCTTTCCTCTGTCTTTCCTGCTGCCTTGTGAAGAAGGTACTTGTTTCCCCTTTGCCTTCTGCCATGAGTGTAAATTTCCTGAGCCCTCTCCAGCCATGTGGAACTGTGAGTCAATTAAACCTCTTTCCTTTACATTATCCAGTCTAGGGTATGTCTTTATAGCAGTGAGAAAATGGGCTAATATAATGAGAAAGAAAGAGAGATAGATGCAAAGGAAAGAAAGAAGAAAGAGAAAGAAAAAAAGAAAGAAAGAGAAGGAAGGAAGGAAGGAAGGAAGGAGAAAGAAAGAAGTCATTGGATTTCTTTAGAAAGAAAGAAAGAAAGAAAGGGAAATAAAAGAAAGAAAAAGAAAAGTAAAAAGAAACAGAAAGAAAAAGAAAAGAAAGAAAGAAAGAAAGAAAAAGAAAGAAAGAAAGAAAAGAGAAAGAGAAAGAAAAGAAAGAGTCAAAGGAAGGAAGGAGAAAAGGAGGGAGGAAGGAAAGAAGAAAGGAAGGAAGAGAAAAAAAGAAAGAAGGAATAAATTCCTTGAGGTAAAACAGAACTTTTGTGACCATTAAATGGAAATGTTTTCAAGACTATTACATAACAGATATATGTGAGGCGATATCATTAATGCATTAATGACTCTTAATTCAGGGTATCCCACCTTAACTTAGGCTAAAAATAGAAGACAGTACTTACAGAAAACAGTACTCATGGAAGTCAGTATCTCCCTGGCCAAGGATCAATTGTATCACATGAAGTTATTGATGAAACTTCTGCAGTATAAACACACAACAATCAGGTTGTGAAAATTTGTGAGAATAATTTAGTATCAAAGCTCTAATTTAACTAGATGTTGTAGAACTTTTTTGCATTAAAAGTAATGGCAAAAACCACAATCACTTTTGCACTGACCTAATAGTTTCCCATCTCAGAAATGACTTGTAAAAACAGTACACCCCACATAAGTAAGTAATATTTTTTTTCTGAGCCTGGTAGAGTTAGAATTTCCATCCTATGTTTTATAATCTACACCACATGAAATAGAAGGACCACAGAGGTTTGAGATCATTACCAGAGTGATAGGAAAATCATGCTTAATTTATCTCTAGTCTCATACAACTACTTTCCTACAGCCGCACTTGACTTCCCCTTTACGTGTCTGTGTCATTAACTTTGTCCAACAGGGCAAGAAGGCTTCCCCCAATAAGTACTTTGATGTGCAAAGACAGATGTAGAAAGGAAATGATGTATTTCCAGGAGCAAAATAACTGACACTAACTGTGACCAAAATCAACAAATGAGAGATACAGATTTATAGTTATGTATTTTTATGATGATACTCTTCTAGCCATTTTTGGAATTTTGTCATTCAGTTAATAGTTCGATTCTACAACATTCCAGAACAGATCATCAACATTATAGATGTCAACATTTTTGTTAATATGAAATGTATGCTACATAAAAGCTTTATCAATTTCATCAGTTAGCTTTTGCTTTATCCAGCTTAAAATGTCTATGTATTTTGTTTATGATTCCAAGCTGGTCTCCACTGAGCAGTTCTTCTGGTCTGGGCTAGGCTTGGCTAATCTTGATAAACCTTTCACAAGTGTCTGTGATCATTTTGTGTACCGACTGGCGCTGGCTCCTTTATGATGGTTTTATGAGGAAAACTGGAATGATAAGCTTCTGACATAATTTCGGCCTTTCACTACACTAGTCAGAGCTCATTCATACGATGGTGTCAGAATTTCAGGAGCACGAAAAGAAATTACAAAGCTTCTTGAAGTCCATTCTTGGAATTTACTGAATAGTAATTCTGGCATGTTCTTCTAGCCAAAGTAAACCACTAGCCATGCCTGAATTCAAGAGACAAACCACTTCACTTTTTTATAGAAAGAATTGCAAAAACCTGTGATGATTTGTGGAATTTACCACATCAAGTAAACTGTGCAGAGAATTCAAATCAGAGCAAAGAATTCAAATCAGATATTTATCTCTGATGTCAAAACTTTAACAAAAATGAAAAAATTTACACAATCTTTAAATGTTTTAACCACAAATTTAATAATCCCTGATAGCTGGAAATAAATTATTTGACTTTATATAACTTATCCTGAATTTTTGATATGAATAATTATTTCAGTCTTTGTCAGAGGAAATAGAATATAAAAATATCAATATAGGAAATTATATTATTCCATATTAGTGCTCATAAATAGTGTGGAAAGCAGGACATTGGCTAAAATCAGATTTTGGATTACTTATGGATTCTATATATCCATCTTATCACTATCATTAATGTAAAAATTTGTGTTATTTATAAACTGAAATAGATAACAATTTTGATAATTTTAATAATGTTAGATTAAAAATGAAAATTTTATGGAAACCCTCGAGTGCTTAAGTAGAATTTTTCTTTTTCTTTCTTTCTTTCTTTTTTTTTTTTTTGTGAGACAGAATCTCACTCTATTGCTCAGGCTGGAGTGCAGTGGCCACAAAGTGTGAGGTGAGCGGTGGGTGAGTGGGTTAAACTTCATCTGTATATACAGCCGATCCCCATAGCTCACATTACCACTTGAGGTCCACTTTCTTTGGGATCTCAGCTCACTGCAACCTCAACCTCCTGGGTTCAAGCAATTCTCCTGCCTCGGTCTCCTGAGTAGCTGAGATTACAGGTGTATGATACCACAGCCAGCTAATTTTTATATTTGTAGTAGAGATGGGGGTTTCACCATGTTGGTCAGGCTGGTCTCGAACTCCTGACCTCAAGTGATCCACCTGCCTTGGCCTCCCAATGTGCTGGGATTACAGGCATAAGCCACCATACCTGGCCTAACCTAAATAGAATTTTTTATAAATTAACAAATAAATGGAAATTCTGTAGTGTTAGAACTAAACACAAATTAATCCTTTAGGTTTTTGCAAAACTATAAATTTAATTTAGATTGGAATAATTAAAGGCTGTTCACACCTGCAACTTCATCATCCTGTATTTCTAATTCTTCAAGCACTACATTAAAGGCTTAGAAGATAAAATTCTAAAAAATAACATTCTCCAGAAAAGTGTGTTTACCGATATAGCATAATAAATACTGTATGTTTTATGGAATATTACATGTTCTTAAAAATTGCATAATTTAAGTATTCATAATTTTTCAACAGAGAAAAATCAAGTGTACATTAATTTGTATACCTATTAAAATACATTATATTTTTAAATTGTATGAGTATAAATATTATACAAAAAGCAGTTGTAAGTCATTATTTTCTACTATTTATTGCAGTTGAAGAATGAAGTAAAATGAAGGAGGGTATTCAAAGATGTCTAATTCCAAATGTGGGTTTAAAGGAATTCACCTAAGAATACATAGGGTAAGGCTCTAAAAATTTAGATGGAGAAAAATAATGTCTAGTTCAGAAAAAAACACAAGGAAAAGATTAACATTATAGAGTTTTTAGAGATTAAAGAAACATATTGATATGAAAACTGAGCCTTGGACCCACTGAAGGTGACAAAACTAGTGAGTTGTGGGTTGGAACTCAAATTTCATAGCCTTAAGTCCACTGTTTTTTCTTTAATATGATATTCTAGAAAGAAGTGGATAAATAAGCTTCCATGTCTTTGTATCACATTTTAGAAGGTCTACCTCATTTATCCATTTTATTGTTATTCTGAAGCTTGTCAAAGTTTTGATGATTTTTAGAAATTATTTCTAATGATAAATGTCAAAAAGCTGGGAACAATCATGAATATCTATGTAGCTGTTGCCTCATAATAAAAAAAGGTGAGTCAGTCTCATCTTCTATTTCTCCTACATACATGCATACAGATACACACACACACACACACACACACACACACACACACACACAGCAAACAACCTGAAAATGTTAAAGATGCTTTTTTTTTTCTCATCTCCGTTGGGGCCAATGGCCACCCAACCCATATAACTTGAGTTAATTTTAGAACTTTTTTTCCCCACTTGATTTTCATATCACAAAATCTAATTGATTCTACATCCTTTCTAACTCTTAAAATGAAACTTTCTAAACAGCTATTGGCTCTTATCAGGCCTCCTAAATGACCTCCCAGGCTGCTTTTGCCCTCTACTAGCACCACCTCCCTAATCCACCTTTATAATCTGAGTCGCACATTCTACATTCTCCCAGAGTATCCTAAGCTGCAGTCAGACTGTACCATTTGCTCTTCCTCCAATGAACCATGCTCACTTATGCCCGCATGCCTTCGGTCATTCCATATCCTACGTCTGGAATACCCTTCTCCACTTCCACTGCTTGATAAGAACTCAGCAGTGGTTTTTTTTTTTTTTTTTTTAAGACTTAACTCAGTTATGGTTTCTTATGTTCCAAAAATGGTTCCGTTAGCACAGGGGTCCCCAACCCGCAAGCCACAGACCAGTAGCAGTCTGTGACCTGTTAGGAACTGGACCACACAGCGGGAGGTGAGCAGTGGGTGAGTGGGTAAAACTTCATCTGTATATACAGCTGCTCCCCATAGCTCACATTACCACTTGAGGTCATCTTTCTGTTAGATCAGTGATGGCACTGGATTCTCATAAGAGCGTGATCCCTATTGTAAGCTGCAGGCTGGGCATTGTGGCTTGCACATGTAATCCCACCAATTTGGAAGGCCAGGGCAGAGGGAACGCTTGAGGCCAAGAGTTGGAGACCAGGCTGGTCAACATGGCAAAACCCCATCTCTACTAAAAAAAATTGCCAGTCTGGTGATGTGTGCCTGTATTCCTAGCTACTAGGGAGACTGAGGCAGAAGAATGGCTTGAACTTGGGAGGCAGAAGTTGCAGTGACCTGAGATTGCACCACAGCACTCCAGCCTGGGCAACTGAGCAAGACTCTACATAAAAAAAAAAAAAAAGGTGAACTCTGCATGCAAGGGATCTAGGTTGCCTGCTCCTTAGGAGAATCTAATGCCTGATGATCTGATATCTGTCACTGCCTCTCATCACCCCCAGAGGAGACCCTGTAATTGCAAGAAAAAAAGCTCAGGAATCCCACTGATTATATATTATAGTGAGTTGTATAATTATTTCATTACATATTGCAATATAATAATAATAAAAATAGAGTACACAATAAACATAATGTGCTTGAATCTCCCAAAACCATTCCCCTACACTTGGTTTATGGAAAAATGGTCTTCCACTAAACTGGTCCCCAGTGTCAAAAAAGTTTGAGGACCACTGCTTTAGCAGCAGTAACAATATCTCCTTATACAGAAGATGTTCTTATAAGACAGTTGGGTCAAATCAAACTTTATGAAATGCTCCGAATGTTTCCATAGCTAAAAGAAACAAATATCCCTTGCAAGATATGGATATAGAAAAAGAAAACTGGTTACAGGAGGTAAGTTGTACTTCATTACATTGTGAATAAAATCTATTTTAGACTTTTTTTTCTTTCTTTTATTTTTTTATTTCTATAAGTTATTGGGGAACAGGTGGTGTTTGGTTATATGTGTAATTTCTTTAGTGGTAATTTGTGAGATTTTGGTGCACACAACAGCTGAGCAGTATACACTGCACCCAATTTGTAGTCTTTTATCCCTTACCTACTTTCCACCTTTTTCTGCTGAGTCCCCAAACTCCACTGTGTCATTCTTATGCCTTTGTACTCTCATAGCTTAGCTCCCACTTATGAGTGAGAGCATACGATGTGTTCCATTCCTGAGTTACTTCACTTAAAATAATAGTCTCCAATCTCATCCAGGTTGCTGTGCATGCCATTAATTCATTCCTTTTTATGACTTTTTATGACTATTATTTCATCATATATGTGTATGTATGTATATATGTACACTAATTTCTTTATCTACTTGTTGATTGATGGGCATTTGAGTTGGTTCCACATTTTTGCAACTGCAAATTGTGCTGCTATAAACATGCATGTGCAAGTATCTTTTTCAGATAATGACTTACTGTCTTCTGGGTAGATACCCAATAGTGGAATTTCTGGATCAAATGGTGGTTCTACTTTTATTTCTTTTTTTTTTTCTGTTTTCTTTTTTTTTATTTTTTATTTTTTATTATACTTTAAGTTCTAGGGTACATGTGCATAACGTGCAGGTTTGTTACATATGTATACATGTGCCATGTTGGTGTGCTGCACCCATCAACTCATCATTTATATCAGGTATAACTCCCCAATGCAGTCCCTCCCCCCTCCCCCCTCCCCATGATAGGCCCCAGTGTGTGATGTTCCCCTTCCCGAGTCCAAGCCATCCCACTACTGGGTATATACCCAAAGGATTATAAATTATTCTACTACAAAGACACATGCACACATATGTTTATTGCGGCACTATTCACAATAGCAAAGACTTGGAATCAACCCAAATGTCCATCTGTGACAGACTGGATTAAGAAAATGTGGCACATATACACCATGGAATACTATACTTTTATTTCTTTAAGGACTCTCCACACTGCTATCCATAGTTGCTGTACTTCCTACCAGCAGTATAGAAGTGTTCCCTGTCCACTGCATCACTCCATGATCTATTATTTTTTGATTTTTTGATTATGGCTCTTCTTGCAAGAGTAAGGTGGTATCGCCTTGTGATTTTGATTTGCATTTCCCTGATCATTAGTGATGTTGAGCATTTTTTCATATGTTTCCTGGTTTCTCTTCAAATCATATAAATCTTTTGCCTTTTACTATTTTAGACTTTTTCTATCCCCATTCTATTTCATTCAAGTGTGTTGGATCATATTGACGACAGACAAATCTCAGTGTTGTCAAACTACTGAATACCAATCAATATCTCTGCTTTTAAGAAACTTTTGCACCGTACAAGACTAAATGTATTTATTCTAAGTGCTACAACTCCAAATAATTTTGAAAAATTATGTATCACACACATTCTAAATTGACTTCTAAATTTTTTATTATAAGCTGAAAGTTTAATAAGTTGCAAAAGTATGTAATTGCCATTGTGTATTATAAACCCTTCATTTTTTTAAAAAAATCACACTTTTACTTTAATAACATGAAAAATGCCTTGGCAATTTAATGCCTACTGTACTAAGTTGTCTAGAGTCCTTTGAAAATCCTTGTTCAGAGCCATTTTGTTGTGGCAACTCTAGGAAACTAATACAGATTTTGATACTGACAGTAGGGTACAGAGTAGGCTGCTGTAACAAACAGCTAAAAAAGTGGAGGTGGCTTTGGAATTGAGTACTAGGTACAGCCTAGAAGATTTTGAAATGAATGATGGAAAAATCCTAGATTGTCTTGAAAAGACTTGATAAAAATAAGAATGTTAAAAAAGATTTTGCCGAGGGCTCAGCTGGAAATAAAGAACATGTTATTAGACGTAGGAAGAAAGGCAGGCTTTAGTATAAATAGCAGAAAACTTGGCTAAATTATATTCTGTCAGTGGGTGGAAAGTTAACTCATAAGTTATGAACTTGAATACTTAGCTGAAGAGATTTCCAAGAAAGTATGAGAAATGTGGCCTGGTTTCTTTCTGCTGCTATAGTAAAACATGAGAGGAAAGAGATAAATTGAGAAAGGAACAATTAAGCAAATGGAGCCAAAATAATAGTTGTTAATTTAATATTCTATATAAAGTATTTTTATTGTATCAAATTCCTTCAATATTTTTTAAATTATTTTTTAAATATATGAAAAATAACACTAATTAGCACGATCTTCACTGTCTAACAAATCAGTCAAATTCTGCCTACTCTTTGTTTATAAGTCTACCTTTATTTTAAAAACAAATTAAATGTGTTACTATGCAATCAGTCCAGGTCAGAATTGGTCAGATTGGTAAATAGATGGATTAAGTATGCGATCTGCCATAAGAGTTTGAAATAAAGTGAAGCTACCTTTAATATTTTCCTACAGATAATTCTTTTTGCTTTGTTCTCATGGAACTTATTCTAAGGAATTATGCATTTTTGGTGAGAGTTTGGGGGATAGAAAAAGTGACATCATTAAACAAAATTCTATCATTTCTGCAATATGTCTGAATGCACTCTACAAAATACCTGAATTCAGAACATCTTCTCATCATTTAGACTACCTTATATACACTGCTAAATTATCCTTATCAGATTATTTATATTTTTATATATCTTCTCTCTCCCTCTAAACCCTTTTTTATAACAGATTCTTATATTCAGAATACAGATCTTCATGACACTCAGGCAAGAAGATCCAGGAAGTATTTCTCTAATCTTAAGTTTGTAATATTTATGTATGTGATGTGCACAGGGATGCTTAATACATTATTTGGGGAAGTTTCCTTTATGCTTAAAATATTGTATAATATTTAAAATTTTAATATTGGTAAAAAGCACATACAGAAATGTACCGTCTTAAACAATTTTAAGTGTACAGTTCAGAGGTGCTAAGTATATTCTCATTGTGGTGCAACAGATCTCTAGAACATCATTATTTTGCATAATTAGAACTCTATATCCATTAACTACTCCCCACTTCCCTTTCCCTGTAGCTCCTGGCAACCACCATTCTACTTTATCTATAAATTGGATTACTTTAGATACTTCATATAACTGGAATCACATTTCTGTTTTTGTAACTAGCTTATTTCACTTAGTATAATGTCCTCAAGGTTATTCTATGTGTTACATACATGTAACAGGATTTCTTTCCTTTGTATAGCTGAATAATATCTTATTGTGTGTGTAAATATCACGCTTTTTATTTATTCATCTATCAATGGATATTTGGATTGCTTCCAACTCTTGGCTATTGTGAATAGCGCTGCTATAAAAAACACAATCTGCAAATATCTCTTTGATATTCTGCATTTAATTCTTTTAGAGGCGTGCCCAGAAGTAGGATTGCTGGACCGTGTGGTAATTCTATTTTTAATTTTTTGAGGAATCTCCACACTATTTTCTATAACCACGGCACAATTTTACATTCCCACCAGAATGCACAAGAGTTCCAATTTCTCTACATGCTTGCCAACACTTGTTCTTTTATTTTCTTTGTCAGTTTTAATAGTAACCATTCTAATGAGTGTGAGGTGATTATGCATAACTTAAAAATAAAAATATAGTAAATGTCATTTTCTGTATTCTATTGAAAAATGCACTAGAGTTAATAACATAATTAGTGAAATGTATGTGGCATGCATAAAAATAGGATTCCATTTTTAACGGCAAGATTAGAAGCAGAATATTTTTAAAAGACATAAGACAGAATGAGTACTTCCAAGATTTTTCAAAATTCTGACTCATTACTGTTGTGTGAATTTTAGTAGAATCAGTTTCTTTAACACATATAAAGCACTTATTCTGTGTCAAGCACTATTCCAAGTGCTTTTCAAATATTAAGTTTTCACTCGTACTAATTTTTCTATGATGTAGATATTTTAATGCTCATTTTACACAAGAGGAAATTGAGGCTTAGAGGGAGTACTTAGCAAGTAAATGGGAGAGCACAATTTAATTCTGACTAACATTAACTTCATAAAGCCAAAGGTATTTCAATCATATCTTGTTATTTTCAAGAGATTCTGCCTAATTTTACTGGGAAATACTTGTGTTTCTTAATTGTATTCTTAAATTGTCAAGTTCCTCCTTCTGAGAGTGGGCCTACCAAGGTAGAAAAGCAGACGTTGAGGGCTGGAGTTCTGCTAGCCTAGTGGCACAAATAGAATAGTCAAGGAATGTAAAGTATTGACAAGAGAGTGTTTGAAGTGTAGGGCCATGTGTAGAGATGCGAGTGAACATGAGGGCCCAGTGAAGTCAAAAATACTGGAAGTAGATGAAAGAACAAGAGTTTGGAGTCAGAACAATGTGATGTATGAATTTATAGTTTTCAGGTGTTCATTAGAATATCCAGTTTAAGTAGAGAAAAATAACATCAAAACTAGAAAGCTTAGTTATTTAATTGATTTTTTTTTTTGGCTGACTTAGTAAAAGAAAGTTTTAGAATAAAAGTCCAAAGTTTAATTTAATTACATGTAGCAATATTGAAATATTTCTCAGTTTATTTGTGTAAACTTGTCAAATGTAATATTTCAAACAGGGATACTTTAACTGGTGTGGACTTACCGAAGTGTGTTGTCATTTGAAAACCACGCATTATTAACATATTAAGAAAACAACAGTGTACAGCCTAGTCTTAGAAATTCGAATGTTCTACAATTACTCATTTGTACTATTGTTTGAAAAGTAAGTCCTTGTGAATAAGAAAAAACATACTGTCAAAGCTCTGGGGTAAGATAGAATCATATTTTTTGCTAACTTTCCATATTCACATACTTTTCAGAAAAATAATCTATAATATAATGTTACCTTCTTAATTTTATGTTATAAAAAGATTAACATGACATACACTTTAGGGTTTTCTGCTTCTAAGCTATTTCTTTAAAGTTTATTAATTCTCTTGACTAAATCAGCTAAGATCTTGTCAAGTATTTGTTTTGAAATTAGACTCCACAAATGTATATACGACCATTACCTTTTTTTCTTGAGCTTAAAAATTTAAAATATAGTTTTGCACTGAGGGTCTAAGATATTTTAAATTTAATAGTACAATTATACCACTGCTCACAGAGTAAATCTGAGTCTAGAGCAGCTACCTAGGGATTCCATGCTATTGTTTTGGTTGACCTGTAGAGGTCACTATTAACAGACAAATGAAAAGCTTTTTGCCATTACAGGTTAATATAGCTAAATTTTAATTTCTGTCTGCTCCAAATTAGCAGAAAGATTATAACACTACCTGACACTAAGCCATCATAAAAATGTAACACAACTTTAAAAGTATATTTTTAGATAATTAAATGATTAATGTAGATATTACTACCTGATAAATTATCCAAATCATATGATTTCCTAAACTTCCAATCTCCATAGTTCCTTAAGCAAATTGACAGAAGAGAGACTCTACTGAATTGAGTTCTAATAATTTTCGACTTAATTATCTTCTTTAGTATTTAACATAAGAATCTATGACAAACAAAGGGAAACCAGACCTTGTTTGAATTCTCTGAACATCAGATGTATCCCAGGAAGTGTGAATTTCACCCATTGAAAAAAAAAAAAAAAAAAAAACAGAGCAGAAAACACTAAAAAAAAGTGATATAAAGTAATCAACTTATAGCCTTTTCAGTTAGATGGCCACCAGGTGGGTATAGGTAGGGAAAGAGCAAGACTGTTCAATAGAAAAACCACCCTTACCATGAATGCCAGTAAAACGCCCTCAAAATGAAGGGAATCTGTCATTTTGTGTAAATTCTCTTCTGCTTCCATAAACACAGCCGTAATCAATTAAAGACCAACTTGTGAAGGAGCCATTGTTTGCAGTTCCATTCAGACATTGCTGAGTTGTCTTTTAGACTGCCCGTGCGGAAACACTGGTAAGGTGATGAGAAAGTTCAAAGCACCTAACTTTTCAATGTAGATTTTGTTCCTTAGACTTTATTTTATCTTTTTATTCATTAAAAAAATTGGAGTGTCATATATGTGTTGATTTTTGCTTCTGGGAAATGAAGGGGGTTTAAGAACATAGCAATGCTTGCAAATACTCTAAAGATACAATTCCATGTGACTTTCAGAGAGCAATGTCTTATACATGAGTTCCAGAGGAATCAGTGTTAAAATGCTTGTTAAGAAAATAAGTAATATTACTTCATCAAAATTATCTTGGTAGAAAGTGAGAGTGTTTTCTGTGACATCAATAAATCACTTATTAAATCTTCCATGATTGCCATTTTATTCTTGTTCTCAACCTCTTTCCTATGCTCCTAATTTGAGTAAGGCCATATTATTGGCACTGAAGTTGTCAATGTACAATCTTGATTGCTGGATTTGGGAGGCTGGTGGAACTTTACTGAAGAGGCCGATGTAATACTATGCTCAAACAATTTGGCATAAATGATTTTTTTAAATTAACGTAATAATGATGAATCATCATTAAATATTTAATGCTATTGATATGCACGAAACTAGGAGTAACCAAACTCTTTCTCTCTCTCTCAGACATAAGAAAAAATAAGTTACTTAGTAATGAAAGTAAACCCTTAGATGCTTTTCTAGGCAGAAATGGTCCAAATGTCTTCCCTACCTGCCTAAAGAATAATCTGGAGTAGGCCTGGATGAAGTCCCATTCAACCACAGTTAGCTGGATATTCAAGCCAAATATAAAAGTTTATAAAATGGAAATGAAAGAATAAAGTATTCAACAAGAATATGTTTTTTTTGCCTAAGACTTCTTTACTTTTCTAGATCAAATAAAGAGAACAACTCTCTTTGGGACTACAATTTAATAAAACTGCTGTGTCTTGTCCCCATTATGTGTGCACATAGGCTCTCTCTCTTCTCCCTGAGTGACATGTCTGGGGAGGTTATAAGGAAAAGCCTTAGTGCCCAGACCAGCCACTGTACAGATGACTCAGGACACCTTCACTAAATCCATTCATTACCCTGGCCCTAGTGGGAGTTACAAGCAAAGCCTGCCAATTAGATGTTGGTAATGTGGACTCTGCTTTAGGGAATTGGGTAAGACTGCCAGAATTCATTCCTGAACTTTAGCAGCCACAAAAGAGTATTTTTCTGTCGTCTGAAACTGATTCAAAACCGGGTCCCAAAAGGACAAGCTTCCTTTTGTGCACCATCTATCCTCAAGTCCAACGACTACTAATGTCACAACATCGGGTTTAGCACAGGATCACAGGAAACCTCTGATGAAGGAGGAGAGAATAAAAACAGCCGTCGTTTGAGTTGATTAACCTCTGTTTTACTCAGTTGTCTAATTTTTGACTATGCTTTTTGGAAAAGTATTCTTTGGTAGTTCACCACAAATTGATGGTGTTTTATTGTTAAATGAGAGATTAAATGTGTGACAGAATCATAGAAAAGCTTTACAAAATCTTTAGATGTTGAATTTAGTAATAATGTCTTTTCATATTCAGGGCTGCTTATCCTTGCCGTGAAAAAATATTTCCAAAGTCCTCTTCTGAAGCTGTATTGGCATCACTATTTCTTTCTCTGTTAATAAACACACGTTAAGTGGAAATGCTTTGCTTTCAAGTCCACTGACATTATCATTGTTTTATTTTTATTTTTTTATTTTTTTGCTTTTTTTTTTTTACATGTTAGTTTGGATGCTCGGTGATGATTTGAAATTGTTGAGGGGCAAAGGTAGGTTTTTTTAGTAAGGATTCTGTGAGCTTAAATATCTTATTAGTATAATGAACAAATCTTGGAGAATTTCCAAGTCATTTTGCAGAAAATGAGAGAGAACTTTAAACAGTAGGAATTTCAGATAGTAAAACTGCTAGTCAGTCCCTGTAGACTCAAACAAGAAAGATTTGACTCTGTATCAAGGTGATTTTTTTCTTTTTTTCTTCCTAAAGCAATGTATTCTTTTGGCTTCTGGTCCTAATTTTACTTTAGAAATTATTTTAATATGCTTCAGACAGGGGCCTTCTGTCCAGGTCTTGAATATAAGTACTGTATCTTTGTTTTGTATTCTTGTACAAATATATTTTATTGGAAACCTATTTCAAAATGCTTGTTAAACATATGAGCTTATTCACATAAATGCACTGTAGTGCTGTAAATGTAGGGGCAGAAGTTGGAACAGAGGAACCTATGTGTCCTGCTCATGGCAGCAGCTCACTGTTTGGGGAGAGAGGTTTTTCTTCATCAGCTCACTGCTTGTGCACACGCCGCACTTCATACATACTTACTTCTCTCTGCTGTGACATGCAAGCACAGATACGCACACGCACGACACACACACATACACACATAAACCCGCCTATAATTTAAGGGAAAAAACATATTAGTCATAAAGCTTAGGAGTTGAAAGTAAGCAAGTAAGGCCAGGATAGTAACTGTTCAGGACTTGAGTGAATTGCCACAGTTTTCACCAAGTAACTGGCTGGCCTTCTCAGGCAGGCTCCAAATTCCTGTTGAAATGAAGACTTTTTTTCCTGGACTAGGACTGGCATTCCTGGGAAACAATGGCCCTTTTCAAATAGGCTCTGAAATTTCACAGGTGAAGGGAGAGGGGCAGTCATTTGATCCCACCCACAAGAAGCCTGTTAGTATTTTAAAAAGTGAAGACAGAGCCTATCATGGAAATACAGGCAAAGCTGGCTAGTGGCTAAGAGCTGCAATCTAGACCCACAGTTCTACAGATGCCTGTGAAATATGAATCAATTTCAATGTTCTGTCTTCGACTCACGTTGCAACTCTGTTTTCTAGATTTTCTAAAGAGCAGAATACAGAACCACTGAAATTGAGTTTTACTTTATATTACATGTTCTGGAAGAGCAATACAGAAGTTTAATTTAATTAGGGTGTGGCATTAGAATCTATAAAATAAAGAAAACATCTACTAATGTATATGTGTGTGAATATATAAATACATATATAAATATATTGATATATAATAATTCTGAAAGAGATAAAAGATTAAAATACCAAATAGATATATAAAACACACACATATATAATAAATATAATATATAACCTAATATGATAATTTTACCTTGCATCCCTTCTAATATATTTGAGTTTGGTCTAATTATGTTTTAATTCAGTAATTTAAAGATTTAAAATGCTGAGATAATTTAAGAAATTCTTTATAAAAACAGACTGTATCCAATTTGAAAGAATTTGAGCATATTGATTATTGTAATTATAATTAATCTCAGATGTATTTCATAGCTTAAACTTTTGAGAATGAATTCACAGCTATTTTTGATACTTTGATCAGATCTCTCTGTGTTTAAGATACACTGTGGGGTTTAGTACTCTGTTTCATGTATAAAAAAACCAATGAATGTTCCAATTGTGATATTTATCATTAATAAAATAGACAAAGTTTATTAGATATGCCTTTCTGCAAGTGACTACATCATTCCTCTTTTAGTCTTTGCAACGATCCTGATAATTGTTCCAGGAACGTTGATGCACCCAGTATGTAGCTTAATCCTAACTTGAAGACTTATTTTAGATGTATATTACTGAAGACTCAGAAAACACTTATTTTTGCCTTAAAGGCAAATAAAAAACTATTTATGAAACTATTATTAAATGATATAGGCCTTCTCTAAGAAACACAATTACCTAATCTTCTTGTAGCAGTATAACATTTTGATATGTTTTTCCTATTTAGGTTACTACATGGTATTCTTTACCCTATCCCCAATATCCACTAGTTCTAACCCCAGTACTAGCAGGAAGGAAGCGGGGTTTTCTGAGCTTAGATCTTAGAAAAGAGATGAAACATTAGCCAGGCATGGTGGTGCACACTTGTAATCCCAGCTGCTCAAGAGGCTGAGCCAGGAGAATGGCTTGAACCTGTCAGCTAGAGGTTGCAGTGAGCCGAGATCGCACCACTGCACTCCAGCCTGGGCAACAGAGGGAGATTCTGTTTCAAAAAAAAAGTAACAAAGAAAAGAGATGAAACAGTAAAACAACAATAAAATTAAACTATTGCCTTTAAAGTTTCAGAAGCAAAGATGTAAATAAAAAATAATTGGAAACAGACACATATGCACAATAAATGATAGAAGGGAAAAGCCACGTTCTAATACTTAAACTTATTATCAATCAAAGCCAGCTTTTTCAAACCCACCAAGAAAAATTTCCTGGGTTGGAGAGAGGACAAGAAACAGAAGAAGAGTATTTAGATGTTGGTATATTATTTGAAAAGAGCTCTTAAATACTTTGTTTTCCCAATGCCTGGGTTGTGTTTGGTGATTAGCAATACAACAAATACATAAGCTTGAGGTTCTAGAATTAAGACAACTAGTTTCCCTAGTGGAACTTACAGAGTTGTCAAGCTTTATACTGTCCTTCTCTTCTCCTGCCTCCAGCCATGTCCCCTTCCCCATGTATGGAGAACAGAAAGAGTAGAGATGGGTGAGGTCTGAGATACATGCCTAAGGTGGCTTCTCAGAATCTCTTGTCCCATTAATAAAGCCTAGAGAGCAGCAGAATGTTTTCCTGGTGAGCTGAGGGTAGCATAGACATGGCACAGAGAACTAACAGATTGGAAGATAAATTACGTTAAAGAGGAGGATGGTGCAGCTGAAATCTGCAATCACTTCACACTAACTTCCAATGTGAAGTACATACTGATCCTAGTCTACAAAACTGGACAACATGTTACTGTACTGAATACTTGGGCAACTGTAACACAGTGGTAAGTATTTGTGTATCTGAACACATCTAAATATAGAAAAGGTAAGGTAGAATACAATATTAAAATACTATAGGACTACGTATATGTGTTCATTGCTGACTGAAGCATTGTTACAAGGTGCTTGACTTGTTATGAGGTGCATGACTTACTTGCAGTGTTTGTAAGGAGGACTAGTAACTGAAATGATTGAGATTACTCTAAATTGACCAAGTTTATTTCTACTGCCCAGCAAAATGGGAGCATATAATAGAAATTAAGTGTATTTATAATAAAATACAGTTAGTAATTTTTCATACTTAAGTTTTAGAAACTAAAAATCATACCTTCTATACTTATTACAAAGAATAAAGTTCAGAAGAAAATATCTGGCTAGGTGCAGTGGCTCACGTCTGTAATCCTAGCACTTTGGGAGGCCAAGGCGGGTGGATTGCCTGAGCTCAGGAGTTCGAGACCAGCCTGCACAACATGGTGAAACCCCATTTCTACTAAAATACAAAAAAAAAAAAAAAAATTGGCCAGGTGTGGTGACATGCACCTGTGGTGTCAGCTACTCGGGAGGCTGAGGTAGGAGAAATGTTTGAAACCGGGAGGCAGAGGTTGCAGTGAGCTCGGGTTGTGCCACTGCACTCCAGCCTGGGTGACAGAGCAAGACTCTGTCTCCAGCAAACAAACAAACAAACAAACAAATAAATAAATAAATGCAAAAAAAAAGAGAAAATATCTAAGTACCCTGCCAGTTAATCTAACAAAGCTAGTTTTATTGCATCGTTTATCTCTGCAGTCCTACAAACTCATTAGAACTCATGTTGAGACTTCTAGACATTTAGTGGTACCCCAAAGCCTTGGTAGCTTACGGTTTGCTGCAGGCTACTATCTGGATTCTTCTTGCTCTTGTTGTTCCAACCAGCAAATATCAGAGTTAGTTGTAAACATGGGCACTGCAGACACCTAAATCTTTAACTGTAACTGGGCCTTTTCCATTTATACCTACATTCTAGTAATTCTCACCAGTGATGCTGTTAAAGCTAACATCCTTCATTCTGATCCTGCATGAACCAATGAAAAAAAAAATAGAAAATAAGAGAAAAAGAAATGGATATTCTAAGTAATTTGCAAAGATCTCTTATTATTGTAACTGTCTCTTAAAATAGACCCAAATGTTTCTACTTAGCCTCATCCCTCTTACGCTTCTTGTGTTTCCATTAGTATGAATACAATTCATTTCTGATTTTCCCTTTCTCTCCTGGCTAATAAGCCATCTGTAATTCAATAAGCACTACTTCAAATATCAGTCTCAAGGCTATTTCTTGAAGAGGATTACCTTGCAAGAGTAGAAATCTTAAGCTCTTTTTTGGGCAACTTTTTTGTTGTTGTTGTTTTTGTTTTTTTGAGATGGAGTCTCACTTTGTCACGCAGGCTGGAATTCAGTGGCGTGGTCTGGGCTCACTGCAACCTCCGCCTCCCGGGTTCAAGTGATTCTTCTGCCTCATCCTCCCAAGTAGCTGGGACTACAGGTGCGTGCCACCACGCCTAGCTAATTTTTGTATTTTTAGTAGAGATGGGATTACACCAAGTTGGCCAGGGTGGTCTGGATCTCTTGACCTCGTAATCCACCCCCAGTGGCCTCCCGAAGTGGTGGGATTACAGGCGTGAGCCACTGTGCCTGGCTGGCAATTTTTATTGTATATTGTGTTTTCTGATGCAAACTGAACTCAATTTTGTAAAACACAGCTATTAGGTTATTTGTAATATACTTGACTCCCAATTGTTAGAGGTAGGTGAGGGATATAATCAACATCCTATAACCTTGCTGCCAGGTCACTGTGAAAACACATATTTTGCTAAACATAGGCATTTTTTCATAAACAGCCACGAAACACTCCCAATCCTGTTCTACAGGCCACGAAGTCCTAGTTCTCAGTCCCATATACTCTGAGAATATCTTGCACAAATATTCACTTGAGTCAAATGGGCAATGCTTTAACTCTCCAGTCAGTCACATGACCCATAATACTCCAGAATCACTGACTCAGTATGAACCATTTAAGAAGAAAGCCTGGGGTACCATTTATAAAAAGTGCAAGATTTACAGATTCTTATAACCTGTTCATACAAACTGGGGAATAGAATATTTGTATAACATTTTAGTCAGTCCACTTACCTGACATCACCAGTGAAGTTCAATTTAACATTAAGCTTATTAATAAATATCTGGTGTTGATTGGTAATAAAATAAATGAAGTCTATCTAGGGAGAAGACTTTGCATTAACTTGTAGGAAACCACACCTGGAGGACATAGGCCAACTAACTGTTCTAGAGGACATGTTGAAACCAACACACCTTTTAATCACATTTTCTGTAATTAATCATGTTAAAAGAAATGATAAGCCAAATATAATTTACCTTCTTTTTTCCTCACACAGATAGTTTACTAATATTTTCAACTTAGAGGAACATAACAAAACCATTAAAAATATATTGATATTTGATATTCTTCAGGCAATTCTTTCCTTTTTTACATAGAGGAAATGTATGTAAGAATGTATTTTTTCCTTTCTTCTTTCTTTTCCTTTCTTTCTTCTTTCTTTTTTCTTTCTCCTTTTTCTCTTTCTTTCCTTTTCCCTTCCTTCCTTTCTGTTTTTAAAATCACATCTGTCTGAAGAATGGATCTAAAATAACTAGCCTTATAATACAGATATTAAAGTAAAATTGGTTGTTAATGACTAAGTTACCCAGATAGTTGCTGAGTTTTGTTTTATTTAGTCATAAAGTTATTTATCAAATATTAGTCTATTTCTATTTTGAGCCAGATCTATTATCTTTCTAGAAAAATGGGTAATAATAAATGTAATAACAACAATAACCAAAGTAGCTAAAATTTTTACAGAATTTTTTACTCATTTGATACTGTAACCTTATGAAAACAAAAACTTTATTATCTGTATTGTGCAAATGAAGATTCCAATGCCTAGAGAGTGTAACTGCAAGTCCAAAGTCACCCAACTATCAAATGGTGACGTGAGGAAGAAATTCATGTCTATATGCCTCTTAATTCCTTAACTACTATACTGGGCCATATCCTATCCACTCCCAGTTTCCAGCCCTGAGCCAGCTTTCCCTGTTGATCCACTTACAGATTCAGCTGTATGTGTCATGAAGAATACATAAATAAATAAACCACAGACTCTCTTTAGATGGAAAATACAATTGGATAGGGAGCATAAGACATGTGTAGCATATACACAAATATATATATATATATATATAAAATACAAAGCAAGAAGTAATACATTGTTGTTTATAGATTGTTGAGATAAGACAGATTGAACAGATTGTTCAATCAGAACAGACTGTTGAGATAAGACTTCTACATTTTTACTAAAGTGATAATACAGTAGCTTTGAAATGAACATGGAATGGATTGCACCCTTTGCCTCTTTGTTGAATGTACAAACAAAATTCCAAAATCCTGTTTTCTGATTTTTGGAACCTTCAGAAAATTCAGGGTCATTTAAAAAACTGTCAGAGTGTACACACAGAAGAGTAGATGCTTGGAGGAGAACTTCTCTGAAAACAATAATACTATAAATCTCATTTTCTTCTCTTATGAGATGAATAATATGGACTTGGAAAAAGGAGGTTTCAATAAGACCACCTAGGAGCTTTATATGTGTTTCCTGATATTGGAGGGTCTTGAAACTTGGAGTCAGACACTTGCCTAGTCTATTTAAAGGGTAAGAAAAGGAGTAAAGGGATGTCTATCTGCTTGGTGAAGAGCCAGGAGAGTATTGCTGCTGCTTTCAGACTGATATGGTCTCCTAGAGCTTGTTGTGGTAAAGGATGTGCTAGTGGAATAAATACAGGGCCCTGCAGGGAAGATAACTGAGCAGAAGCCATTTTAAGAGCTTATCAAGAGGATCAGCAGGGATTGCTGAAGGACTCCTGTAGTGTGAGATATTGTGAACGAGATCCCCAGGGAAATTCGGGGCTGAACTGGAAGCATCCAGCCAGGAGATTGAAATGCCGCAGCTATGGAAACTTCCAAATCCAATCCACAAAAGCATCTCATAAGAGAATAAGCTTTGACCCTCATGTCAGGCACAGAGAATATGGCACAGTCAGCAGGAAAAAAACACTTCATTCTCTCTTACCATTCCTGCTTACTTTGACCCTGGAGAGTTCTGAGAAAGCAGCTACTCAGTGAAGGAGGAGGTAGACATGTGAAGGAAAAGCGTAGATGACAACCAACCATTCTCATTGTGTTGAGGAAGGCAACTATAGGCCTTAGCTTTGGGAAGAAGTCACAATTTAAATAACTATTGAAACATTAATTAATAATTTTGATTGTATATGTTATAATTATTGAATTGAGATGTGTTTTGTGACTTAAGGAGTCATAAACTACTTACTACCTAAAAGTAAGCTGGAAAGTAATAAAATCTAAGCAATTTTCCACCGAGGGGCAGGAAAGATTAGCCACACTGAATGAATTTAAGTGGGTATTGGAGATAAAACAGAATTGTGATTTGAACTTACCTTGCAAGTTTCATGTTCAACATACTAATCATATATCTTATAAAGATTTCACAAAATGCTGTGCAATCACAGCTAATAGATTGACCGACTCTTGTACCAAAGCAATGTCGAGTAATATAAAGATTGCTCAATAAGGACTCGCTGGAGCATTGTTTTATTTTTAGCTCCCTCATCTTTTTTGCTGGCACCTTATCTAAATTTCACAATGTTTCTTAATTTTAGCTTCTTTAAATGTAAAAATGAATAAAAGTGTAATATTGCAGTGTGAAATGCTTTTTGCTTCAAATTAGATGATATAAATCAAATACAGTAATGTAATGAACACATTATAACACTAACTGCAATACATGTGTAGTATTAATATTATTAAAATAATGCAACCACTTTTTTAGCGGAGCTTATAAACTCTATTTTGTTAGACAAAAAGATTATTTTTTAGCCCCCAAATTGGTGTTCATATGCATTTCAGACATTTTTGTGCAATACGCATACACACAACACACATAGTTTACTTACAATTTTTCTTGTTATACTTTATATATAAATGTATTTATTATATCTTACTTTGTTATTTACACATTTTTGCACCTTAAAATGGGAATTTTGTCTCAATTTTAAGGCATATATAAACTGAGAATAAAATAAGTGAAAAATAAGCGACCAGTCTGTATATACTGTATACTAATAATACATATAGTATATTATTAGTGAACATAAATATATATATACATATATACATAAACACAGTACAGAATATACGTGTGTATACATACTGGGCAGATATATATGCTGAAGTGTATAGAGTTGTGTGTAAGAATGTGTACATAGTTAGTTTAATTCTCATAACTCCCTGAAATTTATGATATTATTTACTATATTTTACAGATGAAGAAACTGAGATGTGGAAAATTTAAATAACTTGATCATGGTCACACAGCTGGTGAACAGTAGGGCCCCAACAAAGTAGCACAAGTTTGTCTTCTTATATTTATACTCTATATTCAGTTGGCCCTCCGTATCCTTGGGTTTCACATCCACAGATTCAAACAACCGTTGATCAAAAATATTCAAAAAATAAATAGTTAAATAAATAACTAAAAAATAACTACAACAATAAACATAGAAATAAAAAATACAGTATAACAACTGTTTACACTGGATTTTCTTTGCATTAGGTATTATAAATAATCAAGAGATTATTTAAGTGTATGGGAGGTTCTGTGTAGGTTACATACCAATACAGTGCCATTTTATAACACAGACTTGAGCATCTAAAGATTTTGGTATCTTGGGTGGAGGGGAAGATTCCTGGAGCAAATGTCCCTGCTGATACCAAGGGATGACTGTACACTTTATTCCCTTCATTGAGAGAGAAGGCTACAATACAATCAAGTACTAATTACAAAGGAAGTTACTACAAATCAGCTTTGGAAATGTCAGTGTTTATATATGTGAATGTTAATAACTCAGTTAGAAATAGGGAATTGAAAAGACCTGCCAAGGTAATATGGGTCCTCATGAATGGAAATGGATTTCTTTCCCACTTACAATTCAAATGAGAAAGATATTAAGAACAATACCAGTACAACTTGGTAAGTTCCCCTTTCAGCCTAGGGGACATAGAGACTCACAGGTGTCAGATTTACATCTAAGAAATCAAAACAGCAAAGTTTGACTGAAGCAGCTTGTGGCAGCATAGCAGAGGATGCTGGTAGAAAGTAACTGCACTCTCACTGAGATTAAACTAAAGCTGAATGTTTCCTCTGCTCGAGATGTCAGGTCTTACGATAAAAAGTCTACAGGGGTTGTCTTAGACCCATTATCAGACTCTTGTCTAAAAGGAAGAGGAGAGACCACAAAAGAAAGATATGGACAATGAGAATATGTATCATAAGAAACTATCCGGTAGCTAGGTTTTGCACTCATCAAGGGAGCCATTGGTACAAGACCTCAGTGATTGGAGATCTCCAAGGAACCCACAAAGTGATCCCTGAAACAAGTGATAGATGCAGGAGGAAGATAGGGGAGTGGTGGTCCCAGAGAAACACTTGGTCCCACAAGTGTTTACATCAGATGTTTTCGTGCAGGGAGTTTGTTATACCAGTTTAAAGTTTAGGGAAAATTACAGAGAAGCTTCATGCTTATGCCAGCGACTCAGAGCGAATGGAAAGAAACAGATTGACAGTGGCCTTATTCCATAACAGTGACTCAAATGATAAAAGAGAAAAAAGAAAATATGCACCTGTCCTCCAAGATCTTATAGTTCTGGCTAGGGAAACTAGAATCTTCTTAACTGTATATAAAATACTACACCAGATAAAATACAGCTTTAATAATAAAAATTTCAAATAAAATAATAGAGTTGCAAGCTCTTGATTTAGTTCAATAAATTCAATTTTCTTCATATTTATCTTATGAGGCAAACAAAAATAGATGCTAGTTGATTCTTTTCTGTTTACTGATTTGTTTTCCTTATAATGTTTACCTGTAAAAATACAGTAATTTTTTATTTTGCTTTTGGTGACATTTTCTTTTTTTCAAGAATTCTTTTATCTTAATTAGAAAATCTGTTTACTATGATCTTTCCATATGGTTGTCCAGAACTTCAGAACTGATACACATCTTAGAAGTCATCTATCACAGCACCTTTATTTTATTTTTTTTATTTATTT
>NW_012114500.1:3861386-3862712 GCF_000951035.1 Colobus angolensis palliatus | reverse complement strand
GAGTAGATTGCAAAAATTTTCTCCCCACCTTTATTTTAAATATAGATAAACTGAGGAGCCTAAAGGTTAAGTGACTCACAAATTCCAGTAAAAAAGAAATGGCAAGAGTCAACATTTCCTATTACCCAGACAACTGTTTTTCATGTAGTATGCAATATTATATTGCTTCTCTGAACACAAGACAAATTCATTTTGGGGGAAAGAAAGAATGATGTAGTTCTAGGTAACCATCAACACAAAGATAAGATGGATTTACATTGCTTCAGTGCCTTTATTTGATAAGTGATATCAAACATATCATTTAATAATTTCAAAATTAACAGGCACTAAAAGTGGGTTAGGTTCTTGTTAGAAGTGTTTAGAAGGAACAACCAGGCAAAAATATGCACATGGAATTTTTAATGATATGTACCTAGGAACTATCAGTGTTGGTTTAATGATATGTATCTAGGAACTATCAGTGCTGGTTATTCTTACTGACCCCTCCTACCCTCTTGTTGGTCCTGACACAAAATATTTTTGAAGTTAATTTACAAATTTATTTTTTAAATTATTTTCGGGCATTCAATGAGTCTGGAGAAATATTGGGTGATTAGAACGAATAATAGTTAGAAAAGAATGAACCTCAGCCTCACTGTGGGTGACAACATAAGTCTTTGTGTTGTGACTTCTTCTGTGTAAAGACTATATCAAATAGCCTTGGGTCAAATTGTTTTTGGAAGAAGGTAGAAAATAGTTAGTCACCAGCTATCTGATTAGGTTGTCTTAACTACAACTGGGGCCATTTAGAAAATGACCACAGCAACTCAGGACGAGATTTTTATTGTAGTTTCCAATTATTACAAAAGTGCAAATTGTGGGTCCCAGAAATTTAAGAGGTCTTTGCCCTCAAGTGGATTGTAGTCTAAAAAAAGGAAATTAGACCTTATTTTGTATTTAGCATGGTACATAAAGAGAGCAGGAGGAATATCATATTTGCAAATACATTTGTGATGTAGGCCATTCTGGAGACCAGATTTTTCAGGCTTGTTAAGAATGGCATATTTCTGAGGACTCTGTTCTGTTCCATTGGTCTATATCTCTGTTTTAGTACCAGTGCCATGCTGTTTTGGTTATTGTAGCCTTGTAGTATAGTTTGAAGTCAGGTATTGTGATGCCTCCAGCTTTGTTCTTTTGACTTAGGATTGTCTTGGAAATGTGGGCTCTTTTTTGGTTCCATATGAACTTTAAAGCAGTTTTTTCCAATTCTGTGAGGAAGGTCATTGGTAGCTTGATGGGGATGGCATTGAATCTACAAATTACCTTGGGCAGTATGGCCATTTTCAC
>NW_012114500.1:3808040-3859805 GCF_000951035.1 Colobus angolensis palliatus | reverse complement strand
GTAAATGACGAGTTGATGGGTGCTGACGAGTTGATGGGTGCAGCACACCAACATGGCACAAGTATACATATGAAACAAACCTGCACGTTATGCACATGTACCCTAGAACTTAAAATATAATAAAAGAAATAATAAAATAGATAAAATAAATAAAATTTAAAAAAAGAATGGAATAAGGTATTTTGAGCATATTTGTCCCTGGAAGAATAGATTTGAAATCTTCAGTTTTTCCAACACATAGTTTAGGTTTTGTTTTACAGACACTCCTCTAATTACTAGTTAAGAGAAAAATAAAGCTTAGCATCTACCAGGCCACCTTCATTTGTATGTGTGGAACTGGCTCATGCTTTGCTGGAATTCAGCTGTACCAGACTGGTGTTGTACTTGGCTAAGTAGCATTTTTATTTAAATAAATGCAGAAATTTAAGAAAAGTAAAATACAGGGTTTACTGTATTCAATATATTTCAGGGGAGAAAAAGGCTTATAAAGCTAGTTATATATCTATTCTAAATATTAGCTAAAGACTAAATAGCTCTTTTTATAGTCATGGCAAATAAATAATACTGAAAAATTAATCTATTAGGCTGTTATATAATACCCATTTTAATGTAAAATATAGAAATTATAAGATTTAAGAGGAATACATCACATGCTTTGTTTCAATAAACTCATATACAAGAGACTATATAGCGGCATGCCTCCCTTTATTGTGCTGCACAGATATTGCATTTTCATACAAATTGAAGATTTGTGACAATTCTATAGTAAGCAAGTCTATCTGTGTCACTTTTGCCAATAGCATGTGTTCTCCTCACTTTGTGTCTCATTTTGGTAATTTTCACAATATTCCAAAATTTTAAATAATTGCTAGGTTTGTTTAGTAACCTATAATCATTGATCTTTAATGTTACTACTGTAATTGTTTTTGGGGTACAATGAACCAGGCCTATATAAGATGGCAAACTTAATGGATAAATTTGTATTGTGTTCTGACTTCTCCACTAGACCAACAGTTCCCCTGTCTTTCTGCCTCTCCTAGGGCCTCCCTATTCCCTAAGACAAAACGATATTGAAATTAGTCCAGTTAATGATCCTACAATGGCCTATAAATGTTCACATGAAAGGAATAATTACATATAATTACGTCTCTCACTTTAAATCAAAAGCTGGAAATGATTAAGTTTAGTGAAAAAGGCATGAATGCTGAAAGCTGAGATAGGCCAAAAGCTAAGCCTCTTGTGCCAAACAGTTAACCAAGTGGTTACTGAACAAAAAAAAGTTATTAAAGGAAATTAAAAGTGCTACTCCAGTGAACACATGAATAAGAAAGGAAAACAGCCTACTGTTGATATGGAAAAAGTTTCTGTGGTTTGGATAGAAGATCAAACCAGCAACAACATTCCTGTAAACCTAAACCTAATCCAGAGTAAGGCTGTAACTCTCTTTCATTCTATGTCAACTGAGAGAGGTGAGGAAGCTGCAGAAGAAAAGTTTGAAACTAGCAGAGATTGGCTCATGAGGTTTAAGGATAGAGGCTGTCTGTAAGCTGAAACATCAAGTGCTGGTGTAGAAGCTGCAGTAATTTATCCAGATCTAGCCCATATCATTGATGAAGGTGCCTACAATATGCAACACAAGAAAGCCATCTACTGGAAGAAGATGACTTCCAGGACTTACATAGCTAGAAAGGAGAAGTCAATGCCTAGCTTCAAAGGACAAGATGACTCTCTTCTTGAAAACTAAGGCAGCTGGTGACTAAGTTGAATGTTTATTTGCCTAATTTACAAAAATCCTAGGGCCCTTATGAATTATGCTAATTCAACCTCTATGTGGACTCTATAAATGGAACAATAAAACATGGATGACAGTACATCTGTTTACAACATGGTTTCCTAAATATTTTAAGCCCACTATTGACACCTACTGCTCAGTGAAAAAAGATTCCTTTCAAAATATTACTACTTATTAACAATGCATTTGGTCATCCAAGAGCTCTGATGGAGATGTCCTAGAAGATTAATGTTATTTTCATACCTGCCAACAAAATGTCCATTCTGCAGCCAATGGATCAAGGAGTAATTTTGACTTTCGAGTATTTTGATTTAAGGGGCCAGGTGTGCTACCTCATGCCTATAATCCCAGCATTTTGGGAGGCTGAGGCGGGAAGATTGATTGAGAGTCAGGAATTTGAGACCAGCCTACACAACATAGTGAGACCTCATCTCTATTAAAAATAAAATTAAAAAAAAAATAGCTGGACATACTTGCATGTGCCTTTAGTCTCAGCTACTCAGGAGGCTGAGGTGGGAAGATCATTTGAGCTCAGAAGCTCAAGGCTGCTACAATGAGCTGTGATCACACCACTGCTTTCCATCCTGGGTGACAGAGCAAGATCTTGTCTGGCAAAAAAAAGTAAATAAATAGCTGCTATAGAGAGTGATTCCTCTGATGGGTCTGGACAAAGTAAACTGAAAACCTTCTGGAAAGAATTCACCATTCTAGATGCCATTAAGAACAGTCATGATTCCGGGAGGAGGTAAAAATATGCACATTAACAAGAGTTTAAAAGAAGTTGATTAGAATCATCACGGATGACTGAGCGGTTCAAGACTTCAGTGAAGGAAGTAACTGTAGATGTGGTAGAAATAGGAAGACACCTAGAATTAGAAGTGGAGCTTGAAGATGTGACAGAATTGCTGCATGAGTGGATGAGCAGTTACTTCTTATGAATGAACAAAGAAAGTGGTTTCCAAAGAAAGTGGAATCTATTCCTGTTGAAAATGTTGTGAATATTGTTGAAAAGAAAACCAAGAATTTAGAATATGACATAAATTTAGTTCACAACACGGCAGCAAGGTTTGAGAGGATTGATTCTAATTTTGAAAGAAGTTCTATCAAGGGTAAAATGCCATCAAATAGCAACACATGCTACAGAGAAATCTTTCATAAAAGGCAGAATCAGTTGATGAGTAAACTTCACTGTTTGTTATCTTATTTTGAGAAATTGCCACAGCTACCACAATTTTCAGCAATCACCACCCTAATTAGTCAGCAGCCATCAACATCAAGGTAAGACACCTCAGCAGTGAAAAGATTATGACTCTCTGGCTTGAGCCCAGGAGCTGGAGGCCAACTTGGGCAACATGACAAAACTTCGTCTCTACAAAATAAACACATACATACATGCATGCATACATACATACATACAATACAAAAAATTAGCTGGGTGTAGTGGCATGTGCTTGTAATCCCAGCTACTCGAGAGACTGAGGTGGGAGGATCCTTTGAGCCTAGGAGGTCAAGGCTGCAATGAGCTGAGATTGCACCACTGCACTCAGGCCTGGACTGGACCCTATCTCAACAAAATAAAATATAAATAAATAAATAATAAATAGATTATGACTCTCTGAAGGCCTTGACAATCATCAGCATTTTTTTTCTTCATCTTTTAAGTTCAAGGGTACATATGCAGGACGAACAGGTTTGTTGCACAGGTAAATGTGTGCCATAGTGGTTTACTGCACAGATCATCCCATTACCTAGGCATTAAGCCTGGCATCCATTAGCTCTTCTTCCTGATGCTCTCCCTCCCCAGACACAACCAACAGGTCTCAGTGTGTGGTATTCCCCTCTATGGGTTAATGTGTTATCATCATTCAGCTCCCAATTATAAGTGAGAACATGCAGTGTTTGGTTTTCTGTTTCTGCGTTAGTTTGCTGAGGATAATGACTTCCAACTTTATCCATGTCCTTACAAAGGACATGATCTTCTTCCTTTTTGTGGCTGCAGAGTATTCCATGGTTGTATATGTACCACATTTTCTTTATCCAGTCTATCATTGATGGGTATTTGGGGTGATTCCATGTCTTTGCTATTGTGAATAGTGCTGCAATGAATATAGACATGCATGTGTCTTTATAATAGAATCATTTATATTCCTTTGGGTATATAACCAGTAATAGGATTGCTGGGTGCCATTGCTGGGTCAATCCCATTATTGAGTATATATCCAAAGGAACATAAATTATTCTATTATATTTTATAGAATAAAATATAGGTTTTTGAGGAATCACCACCACACTCTCTCCCACAGTGGTTGAACTAATTTACACTTCCACCAACAGTGTAAAAATATTCCTTTTTCTCCATAACTTCAGCAGTGGTTGTTTTTTGACTTTTAATAGTAGTCATTCTGACTCGTGTGAGATGATATCTCATTGTGGTTTTGGTTTGCATTTCTCTAATAATAGTGATGTTGAGCTTTTTTTCATGTTTGTTTGCCTCATGTATGTCTTCTTTTGAGAAGTGTCCGTTCATGCCTGTTGCCCACTTTTTAATGGGGTTTGTTTTTTTCTTGCAAACTTGTTTAAGTTCATTGTAGACTCTGAATATTAGACCTTTGTCTGATGAATAGATTGTAAAAATTTTCTCCCATTCTCTAGGTTGTCTGTTTACTCTGATGATAGTTTCTTTTGCTGTGCAGAAGCTCCTTAGTGTAATTAGATCCCATTTGTACATTTTTGCTTTTGTGGCAATTGTTTTTGGTATTTTCATCATGAAATCTTTGCCTGTGTTTACATCCTGGATGGTATTGCCTTGATTTTCTTAAAGGGTTTTTATAGTTTTGGATTTTACATTTAAGTCTTTAAATCATCTTTGGTTAGTTTTTGTATATGGTGTAAGGAAGGGGTCTAGTTTTAATTTTCTGCATATGGCTAACCATTTATCCCAGCATCATTTATCAAACAGGGAATCCTTTCCCCATTGTGTGTGTGTTTTTTTTTTTTAGGTTTTTCAAAGATCAGATGATTGTACGTGTGGTCTTATTTCTGAGTTCTCCATTTTGTTCTATTGGTTAATGTGTCTGTTTTTGTACCAGATCATTAGCAATTTTTAGCAATGAAATATCTTTCAATAAATGTATGTGTGTCATTGTTAAGACAAAATGCTTTTGCACACTTAACAGACTGTAGTGTAAACATGACTTTTGTATGCATTGAGAAACAAAAAAAATTATATGACTTGATTTAATGCAATCTCCATTGTCTTGCAGCAGTCTGAAACTGAATCTGCAGTATCTTCGAGATATGTCTGTACAAAAAAAGGACCATTTCATAAAATTATTAAAGTAGTTCAAATATGACCAACACAAACATTTTAAAAAATGAAACTGCATACCTAATTTAGACCTTAATCTTGAAAGGGCAAGTAATGGCTATTGTACCTTATAGAAGATTATGCTCAAATATGGCAGAATTAGCATAATAGATACTGTCAATATTTTACATGTAAAATACCATGCACATAGTCATCAAAGAAGAAATTACTTTCTTTGAGCACATATTTTTTTTTATTTTTAATATTATAATTTTCTTTTTTCTTTTTCTAAGAAATAATGAGTATTTCTCCCATTATTAACATATTTCTCTTATTATTATTGCCCCATTATTAATACATTACATTAGTATGGTATATTTATGACAACTAACTAACTAATATTGATATAATATTATTAACCTAATTTAGAACTTTATTCATATTTTCTCTTCTGCTCGAGATAACATCTGGGATACCACATTATATAAGTTTTATATCTCATGTGCCTGTTGGTTTTGATAGTTTCTCAGACTTTATTTTTATTTTGAGACAGAGTATCCCTCTGTTTCCTAGGCTGGAGTGCAGTGGAACAATCACAGCTTACAGCATCCTTTGCCTCCAGGGACAAGTGATCCTCCCACCTCTGCCTCCCAAGTAGCTGAGATTACAGGTGTGTCACCATGCCAGCTATTTTTTTGTGGAGAGGAGGTTTCCCCATGTTGCCAAGGCTGACCTTGAATTCCTGGGCTCAAGCAATCTGCCCACCTTGGCTTCCCAAAGGGCTTGGAGTATAGATGTGAGCCATCACGCTCAGCAGACTTTTCTTATTTTTAATGACCTAGGCAGTTTGAGAAATATTGGTTAAATATTTTGTAGGAAGTCCCTCAATTGGAATTTTTGTGTTGTTCTTCTCAAGTTTACACATGGGGTAATGTCTTTTAGGGAGGATGATCACATAGGTAACATGCCAGTCTTTGTAGTACATTGTAGTAAGGATATATACACAAATATGACCTATCACTGTTGATGATGTTAATTGACCACCTGGCTTGAGCTAGTGTTTATCAAGTTTATCCACTGTAAATTTATTCTTTTTTTTCTCCCTTTCCATATTCTACTTTGTGGAATAAATCACTGTATATAACACATACTTAATGAGTGTGAAGTTGTGTGGCTCTTCCTTAAGAAAATAACTATTTTAAAACATATTTGTAATTCTTCTGTATGAGAGATTTGTCTCTTTTTCGTTTATGTGTTTGCTTAATCATTTTATATCAAAATTGATTCATAGATAGTTATTTTTACTTTGGTTTATAATCAAACAATATTTCACATTGTTGCCCAAATTTGCCACTGGGTGTTCTTCAGTTGGCTCATGTATCTCTTTATCATTCTCCTCATCATTGTGACTTTTTTTCTTTAAATGCTATTTTTACTTTTTGATAGAACAAGAAGTTGTGTTCATCTTGTATATTTCATGTCCCACCTCTATATTCAACCATTTCTGCATGCATCCTAAGTTTTTTTTTTTTTATTAGAGAATGATATTAGACCCAAAGATCTGGGTGCTAGTTGTGCTCATTGTTAATGGGGTGCCATTACTTCTATGTCCTCTCAACTGAAAGAACAAGTCAGTGTATGTTTGTATGCTTACATATCTAGAAATCTATATCCAGCACATGTGTTTGTTGAGCAAATGAAGAGTGCCTACTGATGTATCCAATTCTATTCCATTTCCACATGGATCACTTCAGTCAGTTCACTCTCTTGCTTATCTATAACCTTCTACTCCAACAGTGAGAAACTTGGCTCCTACTATCTGCCACACATTTCCTTAAATGTCCAATTCCAGTATACCTGTATTGTGTTTCAGAATTGTTAACCTGTATGGCAATCGAGAATAACTGTATGAATTAGAGTATAGCCCTTAGGTACGGTTCTTTTTACCTGTAAGAAAAAAAAAAAAAAAAAACTACTCCAGTCTCCATTTATTTCCAAAATCTTACATCAGTACTTTTTTCTCTTTTCCCTTTCAATAAGGTTGGTTCATACATTTGTAATACATTTACTAGTAGATTTGTTTATAACATTCAGCATCTCATCCTGGGATTTCTAGATCCTTAAATTATTTTGTAAAATTTGCATGCATTAAAGATTTTTGTGCTGTTTTTCACAATATTCTTTGTGCCATAAAATTCACCCAAATGTGTAGAAATTAATGTCTTTTATTTACAGAGTTATCTAATCATCATGACTTTTATCTCTCATGATGGCAGCAGTAGGAAGAAATGTTGATGTTCCCTGGATCATGAGGATACATTATGCTTCAACTTGATCTATATAGCTAACGTTTACTTAATAAAAAAGGACTGTTAGAAAATCAATACTCAACTTTAGGCTTTGGTTCATCATCGAACACCCAATTCTGATGAACAGTGCAAATCACATAGTCATTTATCCCATGGTGTGCCATTCCATCTTGTGCACATTTTAATAATAGTGTAAGAACTGTTTTTCAAAGGAAAGGTAGTTGTTTGCTAAAGAATAAGTTTGCTTCAAAACTTTGTGGGACTTTGGTATGATTTTCTTATTGTGGATTGCTATAGGCTCCGATCAGCCAGAAGCATTTTGAGCATCACTGAATTTGCTGCATTATAAGGGTCTTGTGTAGAATGACTTGCTCTGCATCTTGAACAACTGGAGAACAGCACACCCAAGGTAGTGTAAAATGCCTTCTAAATTAAAAGCAAAACAAAAAATGCCATGTGGTTTGAGGTAAACCTCCTTAAGAACGTTTGTATTAACATGGTGCAGAAATCTAGTACTTAGAGGAGCACTAGATTCATGGCTAAGCTTTGGAGAGGACAGTAAGCTGTGAATAGTGAAAAGGAGTGATAAATGCACAGTAGTGTTAGCCAAGGTAGCAGTGAAGTAAGACTAAATCCAGCTTTTTAAAGGTACAGGACACAGTCTTCAGAAAGAGCCTATTATACATATGTCTTTAAGTAGAGAGAAAAATATCCTTACTGTTTAAATTAGGCTAAAGCGAACTATTTACATTTTGTCAGGTAGTTTCAGAGACAAATATTTTGAGAGTGAAGGTGAAAAGCTAAAAAAAAAATAGGATCTTTGCCCTTGTTTCCCAAGAGTACATGGAATATATAAAAGGTGTTCACAAGCATGAGAAATACTTTTAAAAGATAGTCCTTTCGTATCAAATAATTGTCTTTCAAAAATATCCCCTTCGTTTTGGAATTTTAATTGCATATGCTTGGATACCTAATGGTGGATGTCTCTCTATTTGCAATTTTTTAGGTTAAAATCTCAAATTTTTGCTTCCTCTAACTGTTTAAAACAATGAGCTCACAAACTTCATCAATGTTTGTTAAGAACAGGAAGAAGTATCTGAAGTTTACTATAGATCCTACTATGGAGAAGCAAATATGGACACCTGGAGATATGTGGACAAGGTAGTAAGAAATTAGGTAATAGGGTCACAATAGCCAATAATATGCCCTATCTGATTTCAGGTAAGGAGACCAGAGTAATTTAGACAGTGTTATTTTTGTCTGGTAGTTGAAAACTTTTTGCCAGAGCAAAGATGTATGTAGCCATTTCTTTTTCCACCTTGTAAATATATCAAGCTTTTTAAAATTCACTTTCTAGTCAAATTGTTACATTAATCCGTGATATACTAACATCTCTGTGCATTTTAAAAGCGACTTTCTGCTTTGTCTCTAATGAGGAGAATTCCAGGAATGTCCCTAAGGAAAGATATGTTTAGCAGGTGGGACCTCTTGGTATTTCTCAGGTCATACCACCTACTCATATGGCCAGTTTTAGGAGCCACTGAAATCTAACCGAGGTATGTTTTCCTAAGTGTAACTCTGGAGCTAAGGAAGAAAAAACAAAAAAAACAAAACAAAAAAAACTTCTCTCTTAAAATGACTTTTCGCTGATTATTTGTCAGGGACTGCATGCTGTCCTTCACACTATTAGGTTGGTGCAAAAGTAATTGTAGTTTTTGCTGTTACTTTTAATGGCAAAAATCACAACCACTTTTGCACCAACCTAATACATGTCAACATATTTGGACCAAAGTAGAGATGAAGATGAGGGCCAAGAAGTAGCTTAAAACACATGCTATAGTTATAATCCTATGTTTTTTACTAGCCATGTACTTCATGGAATTTTCTACAGTTTGTGTTATCAACAATAGTAGTAACAATACCTTACATTTATGCATGCCTTTATAATCTTCAAAGCATATTTACATGCATTATCTCATCTGAACTTCACAATATGTGAAGGTCTGGAAAATGTGTATATGTATGTGTTTATATACGTGCATAAGCATGTATATACATATACATATATATACTCACACATAAATGATGTTTATATATCACTTCACATTTAACTTTATAAATATGACAAACATGTATCAAGTGAAAACTTTATAAGGTGACAAACAGTATCATATTTAATCTTCACAAAATCCCTATCAGAGACATAGAAAATGTATTATTAAATATCCCTTTTTTACAGATAAGGAATAAAATTTTGAAAAGGTCAACTGTCTGGCTCAAGACACTGCAAACAATAAGCAAAAGAGACTGAATTTAACTCGACTTCAGATTTCTCATGCAGTTTGCATCCCACTAGACTAGCTATTTAACTGAAGAGAGTTCAATAGCCCCAGTGCTCAAGTTGCACTCCACACTAATTAAACAGGAATGTTTGGGGGTAGGACTCAGGCAGTAATATATTTTTTTTTAAAAAGATCCTCAGATGATTCCAATATTTGGGAGTATGTAAACTAATAAACTGGTCTTTTTTTTTTTTTTTGTAATTTAACCTGACAAATATCTATTCCACTTTTCAAAGTATGTTTCTAAGGTGCCATTAATATAGCTACTCATTTGCTTTTTACCATGACTTTTATTCACAGAAGCTGTGTATGGTATCTCTAAACATATAAAGTTAAACATGATTAGTAGGTTTTTATCAATAAAATCACATATGCTAGAAACGTGAAAAATAAATCAACATTTATAGGTACTACAAGAGGAAAGATTAAATGCTCACCTTTCTAGTTTTGCCAACCTATTAAGAAAAAAAAAACAGAAAACATAAATATGAATTCCTGAAAAATATTTTTAAGCGAAAATTCCTGTTTATTCCGTTTGGGAGCTACTTTCAAAGTTAGCCTACTTATCTCATTCTCTTATTATCATCGCTACTCCTTTTCTGTTTGTTTTTTTTTTTCCAAAGGGAATTTTGCTAATAAGATCAAAGGAAAACAAGCAACTTCTGCTATCAGTGGATATGAAAGAGGGTCATAGATACCCAAGAAGCTACTCTGTGCTTTTTATAAACCAGGAGTCCAGGAATCCAAACCTAATTTGGCAGGATTTTCTGTGCGCAATAGACCAAGAGAATCCAATTCAGAATACTCCAGGAAGTCTGCCCTTATTGGAACCAGAAACTAGTATGATAATGCTTTTGAGGTAGTCCAGGTGGAAAACTCAGTCAAATGGTTGCCCATCAGGTACAGGTTTGTTATCAACATCTACCTTCAAAGCTTCTGTCTCTAGTCAAAGAAGTAAGTGTACTTTAAAAGCAATAATAAAAATAAAAAACCTCTTTTTTAATGGTTCTGGGCAGGTTGACTCTTTGAAAGAGCCAGAAATTTGTGGCAATGAGGATAGGATTCAGTGAGTGCAACTAGAGCAGTTCAGTATCTCACAAAGTCAACCAGGGTATAATCCCTGAGAGCAAGAATGCAATTGAGAACTTACTCATTTCTAGTTGATTCTTCAGATTAATTGGTCATGGAACTTTTAAAAAGTTTGAAAATACCCGTGTGAACCCCCAGATGGTTTGTGAAAAATGTCTCCCTGGCTTATTAACTACTTTCAATAGGGTGGGCATTTTTCTTTTTATCTTTCCTTTACTTTCTTTGCTTTTTTTTTTTTTCCTTTTTAGAAAATTTGAGCATGTCAGCTTCATTCTTTTAAGTACAAGTGGTAACATTTAAGTATTAAAAAAACACACCTGTGTCAGGGACAGACATTGCCCAGCAAATTCGATATGTGAAAACTGACTGTACTAGCAGACTTACATAATACTGTCCTTGGGGTCCATGTTAAGATGACCTATAAAGGTATATGCTTTTTACTGTGGTACAACTAAATTCATTTGAATGTGATCCAAGATAAATTAGTTTTATACTATATTCTGCTCAGGATGACTAGGGATTATAGAACTGGCACTGGATTCAGAGTCAGAAAATATTTTATTTTCTTGGCTCTGATTTTAAATGTTCAATTTAAATTCTCTATGTTTCAATTTTCTCATTTGTTTTTAAATGGACATGAATATACTTTTTTTCTGCTTTACTGCCATAGGTTAATCAAGGGTCAAATATGAAATTTCTTCGCCAAAAAATAAAGTTTGAGGTATTATCTTTCACATAAATATTTTGAAAAGTGCACTTTCACCTCTATTTAAAAATGTAGAAAGTGTCAGCTATTTCCTATGCCACGCTTGTGAAACGGTGGTGTGCATACCACTCTGTCACCTAGACTGGAGACACAGTTTCTTAGGAGAAACTGTGTGGCATGCTGTAATGCCACAATGTGAGCACAGGACATTTTCACACAGTGTAAACATGACATTAATATCTGGGCAAAAGTTTAATACCTTGATAAATAATAATGATATCTTGTATTAATCATGAGCATACAAATTTCTCCTGAGTTTTAACACAAAAAAATTCAGTATTTTGGCAAGTGGCAAGTAGCTTCAATAATACCTTGAGAACACTGAGGCATATTTATTTATGTTCTTCTACTCAGGATAGTTAGGCAGAACATTTTGAGATGCCCTAGTCCTGTATCAAAGTATCAAACTCTTCTGATTCATATATGAGGCTTTCTGTAATACTGGATCTAATTGTCTATTGATTCTTTTTTCCACTACACCCTATGTCTCAATCGATATACCTGACTGGTATATCTCCTTTAACCCATTGCAGAATGACTTTGAGGAGATACTGTGTATTTTATAAACAGTTCAGGCTGGGCATAGTGGTTCACACCTGGAATTCCACCACTTTGGGAGGCTGAGGCAGGTGGATCACCTGAAGTCAGGAGTTCGAGACCAGCCTGACCAATATGGTGAAACCTTGTCTCTACTAAAAATACAAAAATTATCCGGGTGCAGTGGCATGCGCCTGTAGTCCCAGCTACTTGGGAAGCCAAGACAGGAGAATCGCTTGAAACAGGGAGGTGGAGGTTGTAGTGAGTCAAGATCACGCCCCTGCACTCCAGCCTGGGCGACAGAGTGAGACTCTATCTCAAAAAATAAAAAATAAATAGATAAACAATTCATTCCATAATATACTAACATGCTTCCCTGTATTAAACTTCATTTATCACTCGGTACCAAGAAGAGGAAAATAAGCATATTTAGTGTGTGTATGGGAAGGGAGGCAAGCATAAAAACTAAAAGGTTGAAATGACTTTAGTTGCTCAGCTCCTCTATTTTTCCACCCTTGGATCCATGGTACATTTTTTAAGTTCTGAGCATCTTTTTCTTCATTGTGAAAGTTTTCCATATCAGATGATTATAACATCAATCTTCTTATACCATGGCTTATTTGTGAACATTCTCAACTTCCCTATGAATTAAAATTTTTTTTTAAAGTTGCAAGGGTGCAGATGAGTGTCAGGAAAGCTTGTTAACAAGACTGATGTTCATCCATGTTGATATATATATATATATATATATATATAAGTATTTCCTTAATATTGCTAAATAGTATTTCATCATATTGATATGTATCAATTTACTTATTTACCTATTGATGGACATTTGGATTAATCCAATTACTGGGCAATTATTAATAAAACTGCAATGAATATTCATGAGAAAGCCTTTGTGAGACTGTATGGTTTCATCACTCTCGGGTACAAAACTAAGACCAGAACTGATGGTCATATTGCAAGTTTATGTATAACTTTAAAAGAATGTCCTCAACAATTTTGCAAAGTAAGTTTTACCGTTTTGTATTCTTATCATCAATGTATGAGAGTTCCAGCTGCTCCACATGTGTACCAATACTTAGTGATATCAGCCTTTTTTTTTTTTTTTGAGACAGAGTCTCGCTCTGTTGCCCAGGCTGGAGTACAATGGCATGATCTCGGCTCACTGTAACGTCCACCTCCCAGGTTCAAGTGATTCTCCTGCCTCAGCCTCCTGAGTAGCTGGAATTACAGGCGCCTGCCACCACGCATGGCTAATTTTTGTATTTTTAGTAGAGACAGGGTTTTACCCTGTTGGTCAGGCTGGTCTCGAACTCCTGACCTCGTGATCCGCCCACCTCAGCCCCTGAAAGTGCTGGGATTACAGGCATAAGCCACAGCACCCAGCCGATATCAGCCTTTTAAATTCTAGTTTTTTGGTGATTTTGCAGTGGTATCTTCCTGCACTTTTAGTTTGTATTTCTTTGTTGATAAAATTGAGCATGTTTTAATGTATTTATTAATCATTTATACATGCTCTTTTGTGCAGTCACTGTCACACAGTTTGTGTACTTTTAATGGACCTGTTTACCTTCTTATTAACAAGTTATAAGGTATATGTGTATATGTTGAAAGTATTATCTCCAGATCTGTGACTTGCAAAATTATCTCAGGTCTGTATTTATAGAATCTATAGTGATGTCATCTCTTTCATTTTTGATAGTTGCTATTTGTTTCTTCTCTGTTTGGTCTTGGTCAATCTGGCTAGTAGTTTATTAATTTTATCAATCTTTTAAAATAATTATTTTTGATTTAATCAATTTCCTCTGTTGATTTTCTATTTTCAATTTCATTTATTTTTACTTGTATCTTAATTGTTCCAATTTGTTTAGCAAGCTTTAGGCATATTTCATTTGGACTTTGCCAGTTTGTTCAGTTGGAAGTTTAGGTTTTTTATGTGCTTCCAATTTCACCCTCCCACCTTTGAACTTTGCTGTCATATATTCTATTTTCCACATGTGCTATACACACTGATTCAAAGCCTCTAATTTTACTTAGGAAGTGCAAATACTTTTTGGAGAAATTAAAAACAAAAATCAAATATATATTTTTTAACTTTCATTTGTGTAATTTTCATTTTCATTGCTCTTCATTTATTTACTTATATTTAAGTTTCTGTTTGGGGTACTTACTTATTTATTTATTTATTTTGCAAAGCCCTAGAAACCATGCGGTATTTTTTTTTCCTGACAGAAATTTTTAAGAATATTTCTCATTAGACAGAGTCATTGGTCATAAGTTCTCTAAGTAGTATTTTTCCCTGGGGAAAAAAAAAGTTTTTTTCTTTATTTTTAAATGTATTTTTATTGATAATAAAAAATGTGTTTTTACTGATAATAGAATTCTGGGCTCACAAAGTTTTTTTTAAAGCACTTTAATGTTGCCAATTCATTATCTTCTGGTTGATTGCATATTATCGAACAAGAAGACTGCTGTATTTCTTCTTTTTTTTTCGTTTTTATTTTTTTGAGACAGGGTCTCACTCTGTCACCCAGACTGGAGTTCAGTGGCCCGATCTTGGCTCACTGCAACCTCCACTTCCAGGCTCAACTGATTCTCCTGCCTCAGCCTCCCAAGTAGCTGGGATTACAGATGTGAGCCACTACCACCGGCTAATTTTTGTAGTTTTAGTAGAAGCTGGGTTTTACCTTGTTGCCCATGCTGGTCTTGAACTCAAACAATCGGCCTACCTCGGCCTCCAAAACTGCTGTAATTATAGGAGTGAGCTACTGCTCCTGGCTTGAACTTCGTAGAATTGTTCTTCTATACATAACATGTCTTTTTCTTCTGAGTGCCTTGTTTTATTCTTTGGCTCTTGGCACTTTTAATATGTTGCACCTAGTATTTTTTTATTAATTTCTGTTCTCCAAGTTTTTGGTTTTGTGATTCTAATTTATTACATTAAAAAATTCAACTATTCCTTAAAATATTTTTTGAATATTTAAAAATATATTTTGCCCTTCTTCTCTTTCTAGTATCCCAATTACACAACTGTTGGACTGTTTGATATTGTCCCATTGCACAGGATTCTCTGTCATTTTCTCTCTCTCTGTCTCTCTCTCTCTCTTTTTCTCTCCTCTTTGTGTCTTAGTTTGGGTTGTTCTTTTTTTACCTATCTTGAACTTACTAATATTTTCTTCAGCTATGTTGAGTATACATATATTTGGGCCCATTGAAGGCCTTCCTCATCTCTGTTACTATGTTTCTATTTTTTTCTAGCATTACTATTTGATTCTGTCTTATACTTTTCATCTCTTCAAAATACCTCATCTGTTCATGAAAGATGTCCACCTTTTCCTCTAGAGTCTTTAACATCTTAGACACAGTTATTTAAAATTCACTGATAATTCCAACATCTGGGCCTTATCTAAGTCTAGTTTTGTTGATTGCTTTTTGAGTTGTATCTTAATCTTGGTGTGTGTTGGGGAAGGGGGTATGTACGTGTGTGTGTGTGTATGTGTGTGTGTGTGTGTATTTTATACATGTCTATGTGTGTGTGTGTGTGTATTTTATACACAGGCATCATGTGTAGTCATGTAGAGGTTGAGAGAAATATTATTGATGCCTGAAAATGGACAACCGTCTTTCCTGGACAGTGAGTTAAGGTTATGAGTATATCTAGCTGGCAGTGAAGCTGGTTTGTTTCTTTGTTTTTTTACACCTCCAGGTTTAGGTGGGTGCTCCACTGTTACTTTGTGCTTGAGGATCGAGAGCTGAATTACAGGAGGGTTTTTCTCCATGTTCTTAGACTACTTTCAGCCTTAGACTTTCCCTACATGCAGAATATCTTCACGTTCTTGACCGTCTCCCAGTGGTTTTTTCTTATTATTTTGTGCCTATGGACCTGAAGGCTGATCCAAAAGGGGCGAGGGTGGGGATAGACGGTTATACTTTTGTGTTTTCTGTTGTCCTGGTTTAGTCTTAGGTAGGCTTTGTGTCCTTGGCTCTTGAGGTTGTGTCTTTCTCAAATATCATGTCCTGCCCTAAGCAGTAAGGAATCTCATTTGCTGCTCTTCCCTCAGTGGTTTAGGCTTGTGTATTGTAAGGAAGAAGGATCCAGGTGAAACTCTTGCTCCACAGTGTTGGCTATTCTTCTCCCACAGACTGGCACAAGGGAGAGCGACACTTGAATATGTGGTGAGATCTGTGAAGAGCATGACAATGGATGCAAACACCCTGGTAATTGCTAATCTATTTTACTTCTATAAGTTTTTCATTTTCAATACATTTTATTTTGTCATTTCAAGAATGCAAAAGACATAAGTAGAACTAGAATGTGTAACCTTTCGAGATTGGCTTGTATTATTGCCTTTCAGATTCACTAAAATTTTTGCATGTATAACTCAGTGTTTCTTTGTATTACTGAGTAGTATTCCACTGTATCCAGGTACCACAGTAACTTCAACCAGTCACCTGTTGAAGAATATTTTTTCCAGTTTTTGGTTATTATTGATAAACCTGCTATGAACATTTATGTGAAGATAAGTTTTCGTTGCTTTGGGATAAATGTGTAGGAATGCAATTATTGGATCATCTGATAAGTGTGTGTGGTTTTATAAAAAACTGCCAAACTATTTTCCAGAGTGGCTGTACTCTTTTACACCCCCAGCAGCAATGTATAAAGGATACAGTTTCTTTGTATCCTTATTAGAATTTGATAATCTCACTGTTTAATTGTAACTGTTTTATTATATACATAGTGATAGTCAATTGTTTTTTTTATTTGTATTTCCCTAATGGCTAATGATTTTGAACATCTTCTTATGTACTTTTTCCATCTGTATATTCTCTTTGTTGAAAATTCTATTCATGTCTTTTGCCATTTTCTAATTAGATAGTTAAAAGCTTTTTTTTTTTAATACTTAGAGAGTACTTTACATATTTTAAGTATGGTTTACAAATATTGTTTCCAGGTTTTAGCTTGTCTTTCATATTCTCTTCAGAGATTTTGTAGAGAAAAAAACTTTAATGAAGTCCAGTTTATCTATTTTATTCTTTTAGTGCTTGCATTTTGTCACATCTAAGAACTTTGCCTAATCTTCTACCTCAAAGATTTTTTCCTTCATTATCTTCTAAAAGCTTTATAATATTATATCTTATGAGAAAACCGTTGGTTCATTTTGAGTGAACTTTTATAAAGTGGAGGTTTTATTTCAAGGTGTATTTGTTTTGGTGACAGATACCCAATTGTTGCTACCTCACTTGTTGAAATGTACACATTTTAGCTGTAAGAATAGTTATTTAATAATTAAGGGAATATTAATTGCTTACAAAATTCATAAAAGGTACAAAAGGTACTAGTGACTATCTTATTTTATGTGCAAAAGCCTTTTGGCAGTTACTAACATGGTGGTATCATGTTAATAATTGTAACAGTATTAGCATGATGAGACTATTATGAGCACAAAATTTAATTTCTTGAGGCAATATTGATAAAGAAGAACAGTGTAGAAGAAAAGTAGAATGGAAACAAAGCAAAGCAAATCTACTGCACAATTTTAAGGGTCATTAACATTTGATTGGGAATATTACAGCACATAATATACTATATTTTTAAAATATAAACATGCTGTTAAACAATGTTATTTTTAAAAGTTTGCCTTGTTTCTCATGTGCTTTTTCATATTATTTTTCCAAAAAACAGTATCTAAATCTGAAATGACTAGGGCATGCTTCTTATACTCCTTCTGTATCTGCATCTTCTTTTGTCTCAGGGTAAACTTGCTTACTACTCAAGGAACTTATAAAATATGTATATCACTGCCACAATTTTTTATTATTTGGAGATAAAAATGGAACTTAGAGAACTGACATTTAATCCAGTTGAAATGAACCAATCTTAAATGACCTGGAACCCTCCAGCAAAAACCCTAAAGTTTTAGATTTTTCATCCAAAGAAATTACACATTACCTAACCAAAGGTACAATTATAAAAGCACCTAACCAAAATGATGACATTATTGAGTGGGAGTAGAGTTTTACAACTTCAGAGAAATTTATAAAGTTAAAAAATATGAAATAACATTTAATAATCATTTTATTAGATATTTTTATTAATTATGCAATTTATTGTTATATACTTAATATAAAATATATAAAACAAAAAATTGATTTGTATCATTTTTATAAAATATATTTTATTTTAAAGATAACTAAAAATTGAGCCACATGAAGAAATACACCATATACTTAGACATCCAAAAACTGGGTTATAGAAAGGGTATATAATATTTTAATTCAGATAGAATTAAACCCTATCACATTAGCAAATAGTACAGTTGCAAAGAAATAATAGTTTTGATGCAGACAGCATGTCTAATAGATTGTGCAATAATTATTTATTCTGAATAAATGCTTTTCTGTATTCCTGACAAGCTGTATTCATTGTTCAAAATTACTAAATTGCAGTTTATTGTTAATTTGAAAAGCCTACATTTAGAAAGCCCTTAAATTGTAATCGTTTGTGTGCCGTGTTTGTTGAAACGCTGTAAAATATTTGAAGCTCTGTATGTCTATTTCAGGATTGATATATATGTTATTTACAACATGTACTTTAAGCTACTTCTCAGTATCCCATTAATTGGAATAGGCAAGTGATACGTGTAAATGAATGCCTTTAGTAGCTTCATTACTTTTAAATCTTTTTACCTCAAAAACTTCTAGCTCAAATATCACAAAATGACTTAGCATATTATTTCTTTATGTCTTTATACTGACAGCATAAAGAAAAAATAAAATTAACTTTACTTATCACAACCACAATACTTGTAAGCAAATAGGTAAAAGAACAAAAAGTCTGAAAAGATATGGTTCAGAGAAGTACAGGGTTAGGAAAACGTGAAAATCAAGGGGTCATTGCCATGGCAACTTGTCTATAGTCTGCCTCAACAGCTACAATTCTCATATGACCCTCATATTTCTTCTCTTCATATACAAGGAGAAATCTCATTCTTCTCTCTTCCACATCCTGAATTATATTTAGGTCTTACTCTTCCAGAAGAAAAAGGGAAAACCGAACCTGAATGTCCCCTGAAAGTGAAGAAATGTCCATACTTATATGTGCAGATTGGTAAGAACTTTCAGTTTCCATTTTCCTCCTTCACTGGAACGAAGTGAGTGCTGGTAAAATTGTTTCCTTTTACCCCCGGCTGGTGATCGACGCAGATGAGAGCAATTGGTATTACTAATGATGATTGATTATTTCTCTCTGGAGTATCTGAGGGAAACCCAGTAACACTTCCTTTTAGGTAAAAAGGAGATACTGGGGCTCAGAGCCCCTCTTGGTTTAATATATGTGCTCTGGAGTATTTTCCGGTGACCGTCTTCAACAAGTAAGAAAAGAGAAAAAACAACTTGGTTGAGAGTTATGTTCCTGCTATGTATTATCTACCTATGCATGTAATATTGAAGATTTCATTCAATGGTTTATAGCAACTCATAGCAAACTGGCAGCAGAAATAGTCTTTGGTTTTTAAATAAAAGTTCTCTAACTGAAACTTTTTGATACTGGAATTATCTTCCTTTCCCTTTCTATTATTCTCTTATTGAGTTACAAGGAAACAGAAAATAGAGAGATTCAACCCAGCAGTATGCTTTTTTTTTGAGGCAGAATCACATTCCATCACCCAGGCTGGAGTGCAGTGGCCCCATCTTGACGCACTGTAATCTCCGCCTCCTGGGTTCAAGTGATTCTCCTGTCTCAGCATCCCAAGTAGCTGGGATTACAGGCGTGCGCCATGAGGCCCACGTAATTTTTGTATTTTTAGTAGAGAGGGGTTTCACCATGTTGACCAGGCTGGTCTCAAAACCCTGGCCTCAAGTGATCTGCCCACCTTGGCCTCCCTAAATTCTGGGATTATAGGTATGAGGCACTGTGCCCGGCCAACAGTATGCTTTTAATGGAGTAAAGCGAGACCCAAGTTGTCTCATTCTAAGTCACTGTAGAATAAAATTTATATAGAATTTATAAGGAATAAGATATTGGCAAGGACTCTGAGATAGATGGCACTGTTATTTGGAATTGCTTACTCTCATACTTGGAGAGAGTGAATACATCACTGCCCACTGCCATGTGATGTGCAATGCTCCTTCCTGAGAGAGTCTTACTTCTGCTTCATTCATGCCTTATTTACAGAATGCCTTGGCCATATGAGTAGCTCTGACCAGTGAAACAGGAGTAAAAGTGATGTATAGCATTGCTCACTGGAAGCCTGTAGAGCATTCATTGCATGGTTGCAGCATTGCTTTTCTTCTTTCATAAGATCAAACTATGGCTGTTCTTTAAGCCTTGGTCCAGCAGTGAAGACAATAAGAGGCAAAGCCGCAACTGAACAGTGAAGGATGAGTAACATGTGCAAGAAATAAACCGTTGTTGCTGTAAGATTGTTGCCACTAAGATTGTTGGGGTTGTTTATTACTGCAAAATAACTTAGAAAAACTATTAGCAAACTTAACGTAAACTCAAAAAAGAACTAAAGTACTCATATGAATAATTGTGCCTCTTAACACTCACATTCTAAGATAAGCTTCCTCCCTGCTTTTTTCTCCTTTTCTTTCATTTTTTTCTTCATTCATGTTTGTGTATATGTACACACATACATAAAAATTTGGTCATCCATAGTAAAATCAAATGTGCTTTTAATAACTTTAGAACTGATCATTTTAAAATACTGAGCATTCTTAAGCTGAAATTGAAACTTGGAAAAAACCACCACAAAGCTAACCTTAAAAATGAAAATAAAAACAACCAAAAATGAAGATGGAGTCAATTAGATCTTGGAATTGCTAGGGCAAACAAAAGAAAAGTTTTAATTTTCTTTTTCCTGAATGTTCAGTTTTCTTTTTTCTTTCTCTCCCTTGTTCAATAAAATGAGGAAAACTCTATGACTATATTTTATTTTCACCATTATTATACACATGGTAGTAAGAATAATAATGCAACCAAAAATAATTTAAGTCTATCTCTATGTCATTCATGGAAAAAAAATCAATAACCATCCTGAAATTGATAATGTAATACTTCTCTATTAGATATGATATCACTAGTAATATTTCTGCTCAGTCAAATAGGGGAAAATAACTCATTTGCTCATCTACTCTCCTTTTTTCTCATCAATTCTTTTTCTTGTCAAGACTGTGCTTTCCCTGGACATGATGAAAACACAAGATTGAGTGCCATCCTATTTATTGTTATGGTTTTCCTAATCTAAACTAAGCCTACTTTTGAAATTTCCTGGATGCAAAGGTGGTTAAATCCCAAATGCTTATGGTTCTTCAAAAATATAAACATTCTTTCCCTCTGGGATAATAGAAAGCATACTTTTAGAATGATTCTCCTGGTATTAATTCATATGCTCTATTTTATTTTTTCCAAACTTGTGTTTATTCAGTGGTCATGCAATTTTAGAAATTAAGTTAATAAATGATAATCTCATCTCATATTTATTCTAATGAAAGAAATGGAAAGTAAAGTGCTCACAAAGAGTATGTGTAACTTTTTCCAGTGCTACCTTAATAAGCTTCCTTCCCCTAACCCTCAAAAGAGGATAGTCTTAAGTGCTTACAGTGAATTTGTAACAAGAATCTCTTTTTCCACCTCATTCTCTCTCTCTCTCTCTCTCTCTTTCTCTCTCTCTCTCTCATACACACACACACACACACACACACACACACACACACACAGAACTGGTGTCTCAGATTTCATTACTGCTGTAGACTCTTACCAAGGAAGAATAAAGCGTCTTCTTTCTCCACACCTTCCCTGCTCCCTAAAAGTCAGAAATCCTCATTATATTAATATTTTTTAAAGTCTGTGTTCCCCCAAGTAAGTAATACATTCAAAAGGGAAATGAACAACATTTTTTAAAGGTGAGATTATTTCAGAGAGATAGGCAGTGAAAGTCCTTTTTTAGTGGGAGCAGGTGTGACTAGTTCAAGGGTTTGAAGTTACCTGAGATTTACAAAAGGAGCTTTGGCATTTCAGCTTGCTATGGAAAAGTGTGTCCAGATGGCATACATTGCCCAAAACTGGGAGTGGGTTACAAGATTGCTATGTGCTTTTAGATGAAGGTCAGTGCAGAGAACTGGAATGGCATGAATATCTGAATTTGGTTAAACTCAGAAGAAACCAGTGCCTAAAAGTTAGTCAACATCACTGCTCAATTGCAGCAGTGAGAAGCTAAAGGAGCAAGGCTAAGAAGAAAATCATGATGAACTATTTTTTAGGCATTATATAAACTCAGGAGTTTTTAATGTTTAATGAGAGAGTCTCAATATTGACTGAATTGAACTTATTGTCAGTGAGTATTTAGAGCTTGGAGGATATTTGATTTAACATGGTGAATCAAAATGAAATTCCTTAAACTTGAATATTATGGCGGTAAAATTAATAACAGTTATACATGAAGCAATTTGGGCACTATTATAAAAGTTTATGAAATATATATTTATGAGGAAGACTAAAATGCTTAGAATTTAGGGTTGTTAATTTTCAGATAATGATTTTTACTGTGTTGGAGAATTAATGAATAGTGGGAACTCCCATAAAACCCTGTGGATTTGGGGAATACCAGTGATCTGATATGAGATTTAGTGTGAATGGGGCTTATTAAATATTTTTAAAACTGGTAGCAGATACATAGTGATTGGCAGAATGTTCATTAAGGGAAGAGAAATTAGCCTTTTTCAATAAATAACTTTGTTATTCGCAAGAGACTATTGAGAAATGACAAACAGAGAAGAAGACATTTAAGTCCCCTATCTCAGACTTCTAATTTCAAAAATGACTTAATCATCTCCATCTGAGAGACAAATACCTACTAGCCAATGTCCTCAGTGTCCTTCAGGAGTGTTTTCCAAATTATTTGTGCGGCTCCTTTGTGAGTCATGAAATCAATCTGAAAAATCACCACAGGCATTTAAAAAAAAATCAAATGAAAATATCTGATTGCATCACATAGAATAGGACTCTGTATTGTTTTATTTTTATTACATATATTTTTATATACCTATACACACCTATAAATACATAAAAGTTTGTGTAAAGAGTCATAATGAAAACTGCATTTCTGACAGAAATTCAGATCAAATGAGTTGGAGACCTTTGTTTTATTTTATGGAAACTTCCATATTGCTCCTAGCTTAAATATCATTTAAATATGGGCTGAAATTTTAAGATAAGGGAAAACTACACTGCCAGTAAAATGATAAATCCCATGAAATCTGTTTGTTGAAGGGGATGAAACTTTGGGTTGATTGAGAAGTCCATTTGGAGAAGATTCACTACTAGAAGAATGGAAGGTGTCTGGGGTCCTGAAATACAAACAATGATGAAATGGGGTTAAAGTCTTGAGTTTGAGTCTATTTGAATCTCAAAAAGTGTTCAGTGCCATGGCTGAATGTCTCAGTAGTTTAGAATAAGCTTCTGTTCAGGTCAGTTTTTAATATACCATCCAGAGGGCTGGTTAAAAGTTTCTACATTGACTCTGAGGCTGGAGGCTTTGGAGACTTGGCCTTGGCCCGAGGAGCCATAGACCCAGGGAGTATGGCCCAGGCCCAGCAGGAGCAAGCATAGGGAGGGGCTGCTCTGAGTAAACTCTCCACTGTGAGCTCAGCCTGGTGGAAACTGAACCCCTCCCTTCAACTGTTCAATTGTTTTCAACTTTAAATCTCATTAGAGAAGAAAATGAGGGAGAAATGGTTGTTCACTCCAGGAGAGAGGGAGTCAGGCACGAAAGAGATGATTTTAGTGACGCAATTTCAGACTCTGCCAGCTAGGGCAGTTGGAGACTTAATATACCAACTGAAGACTTGATTGTTGTTTCGTGTATTCCATTAATCTATACGTGGATGCTCTTCCACAAGATCCCTGATATCCCAACACTTTGGTATCCGGGCAATCCTTTATCCACCATTTTGCAGTGGCCTGCACTACGCACTACAGAACTGAAGTCTCCTAAGGGAAGTCTGAACCTAACACAAGACTATAAAGCATACTGCTCAACTACAAAGAAGACCATTTCAGATGTAGCTGTCTAAGATTCAAGAAAGCATAAGGGGTACTTACTTTACTTTGCAAGTAGGGAAGTTAGATATTTCATGCAGACTTCTCTTGCAGTTGTAGATGCTAAAACCTAAAAGCAGTCATAAAAGTTTCTAGGGCTGAGTCTGCGATGAATAGAAAGACATTTAAGAGGTAACTATCAGTCAGTCTGAAGCCTCAGGGTCTATCAGACAGACAGTAGCTATCAGAATTTCAGACTAGCATCATCGTGGCCAAGGGAGCAATAATCAAGATGGCAACAATCTTGGAGTATAGACCAGGAATGTTCCCTGCTTTTCTATTGTGACACTTGTCCAGAAATTTTATATTATCCTGTGGATCTATTGTGGTGAGGAGACTTCAAAATGAGTGACACTGAATTTCTTACCATCCAGGCAGGTGGAAGTTCGAAGAAGATTAAATTTGATTTAAAACAACAATGGGATATGAAAGCTTGTATGCAGTGTTGTAATGTGATACACACACACACATAAATATATATAGCATATTCATTTAAAATTAATGTATATTTCTAATGCATTTAGTTCTCATTTCAAATTTATTCATACACATTAGGTTTAATGTAGAGTTTATGTGTATGGGCTGTGGAGTCAGAGAGCTACAGCATGAATCTCAGCTTATTTACTATGTGATCTCATACAATTTGCTTACCTCTCTGAGTTTTAGTTTCTCACACATACAATGAGGATAATAACATGGTTGATCTATTTAAGTGATTCTTGATTGCTAAATTTCTCAGAAATTTCTCTGGAACATGGAAAGAATTTAGTAAATAATAGATCTCTTTAAAAGTTCTCTTATTAAAGCATAAGCTATTTTCTTTTTTAAATACATGCATTTGACATTTTAACTTATTTTCTGTATTTTTTATTTGCTTATATATACAATTTACTCTCCAAACTGTACTTTGCTCTGTCACTTCATAAATTAGTTTTCACCCCATGTACCTGTATACTTGCACCCCTTCCCCCAAATTCTATGTCCAAAGTCTGACCAAGAGTTTATTTAGTGTTTTCTCCTCTTCCACTTTCAATTTTGTGTTTCTTATATGGCAGTAAAAATTTTGGACACAATTTTACTTCTAGTTTCATGACTGTCTGAGACTGAGCATCCAGTTCCACTTTATTTATGTATCACTGCATTCTCCATCCCAATTCCTGATACTGGATTCTAGGCTGCACCTTAGTCTGTGCATTCAGTTAACAAACATTTTTTTGCTTGTCTTCTCTCTGCCAGGCAGTGTGACAATCACTAGAGACTGTCACAGATAAAATAACCCCTGATATCCATTGATATAGCTGTAAATCTTGCTTTCACGTGGTATGGCTTTACTAGCCAATAAAGTTCCCCTTTTACTTAAAACAATGTCTTAGTCTATCTGGGCTTCTATAACAAAATGTCACAGACTAGGTAGCTTATAAGCAGCTCAAGTCTATTTCTTACAAATCTGGAGACTGGAAAGTCCAAGATTAAGGTGACAACAGATTCAGTGTCTGGTGAGAGCCTGTTTTCTGGTTTATATGTGACACCTTCTAGGTGTGTCCTCATGTATTGGAAGGATCAACACACCTCCCTGGGGACTACTGGTATCTTTGGATCTTTGTCCTCTCCAAATCTCATGTTGAAATGTGACTCCCAGTTTAGGAAGTGGGGCCTAATGAGGTGTTGGATTATGAGGGCATATTCTTCTTGAATGGCTTGGTGCTGTCCCCTTGGTAATGAGTTAATTCTCACTCTATTAGTTCATGGGAGAGAGGATGTTTAAAAGAGCCTGGCACCTCCTTTCTCTCTTGCTCTCTCATAACACCTCTGCTTCCTATTTGCCTTCCACCTGGTTGAAAGCTTCCTGAGGCCCTCGCCAGAGACAGCAGCCAGCACTGTGTTTCTTGTACAGTTTACAGAAACATGAGCCAAAATAAATCCTTTTTCTTTGTAAATTTCCCAGCATCGTGTGTTCCTTTGTAGCAATGCAAAATGGACTAAAATAGTCACTAATCCCGTTTATGAGGGCCCCACCCTTATGACTTACTCACCTCTCAATGGCCTCAACTCCTAACCCCATCACATTGGTGATTAAGTTTCAACATAAGAATTTAGGGGCCAACTGGGTGGGACACAAACATTAAAGCCATAGCAACCAGTTTGAGTTGTGTTTCTTTCACTTATAACCCTAAATGTCCTGAGTAGTATGAGACCATTTCATCATATACTAAATCCTCACGTGCACTAGAGTCTTGTTCTGTATGATCTATTCTACTGTATTGATTTATTAATTTGTACCAGTCCTTGAACTTGAATTGCATCGTTTTATTATAGTAGCTTTTCAATATATTTTAATGTATTACTGGAAGAGTCTTCACTAATCACACATTCACATTTCAGAGGTAGTATTTTATATGGTGATTTTTCCAAGTGACTTTTAGATTTATTTTGTCTTGTTTTGTTTATAAAGCATAGAAAAGGAATAAGAACTCTGAGGTATATGTTGGTGTTTTTACTTAGAATATATTAATTTTATGTGTTAATTTTGAAGGATTGAATCTATACAGTATTGAATTTGACAATACAAGAAAACAGTGTATTTTTCATTTATTCAAATCATTTACAATACTTAAGTGAATTTTAATGTTTACTTCCATACAGTTATATTGATTTCTAGATTGATTTACTCAGATATAAGAAAATTATTTTTTATACTTATGCAAAAGATCTTTCTTTTTGTTATACTTTCTTTTCTTTTCTTACCTTTTCTTTTCTTTTTTTCTTTTCTTTCTTTTTTTTTCTGAGACAGAGACTCTCTCTGTTGCCAGGCTGGATTGCAGTAGCACGGTCACTGCGACCTCCGCCTCCTGGGTTCAAGCAATTCTCCTGATTCAGCCTCCTGAGTAGCTGAGACTACAGGCGCATGCCACTATGCCCAGCTAATTTTTGTATTTTTAGTAGAGATGGGGTTTCACCATGTTGGCCAGAATGGTCTTGATCTCTTGACCTTGTGATCTGCCCTCCTTGGCCTCCCAGAGTACTGGGATTACAGGCGTGTGCCACCGTGCCCGGCCCCTTTTGTTATACTTTCTAAATTGGTATTATTTGTGTAAATGAAGGATTTTTATTTTTATAGTATGCTATCTTCAGGTATTCTCATTTTAATTTCAATTGTTTTTGTTTCCAAGTATTCAAACTATCACTGCACATAATAAAAAGTTTGCTTCTCACTTAATTTTCTTGTTTAATTATGTTGATGTACCTTTCAAACAATTTAAAATAAAGTGGTAATAATTGTCTTACTCCTGACTTTACTAAGAATGCTTATTACACAATTAGGCATAAGGTTTCTGCCTCAAAAAATTATATACGGATGTTTAACTTTTAAAATGCCTTCTTTGTATTATATGAAGATCTTTATTTGACCGAATTTTATATGATTTTTAATTGATATCAAACTTTTTTTTTTTTTTGCGTTTATAGAATAAATCCCTTTTGGCTTTGCTATGCTCTTTTAACCTTTATTTGCATTGAAAATAATGAGAAAGAATCACATGCTGTCTCACGCTGGATGTTTTTGAAACTTTTTTTTACCTCTATCTGTAGAATAATTTAAATTACAGAAAAATAACTGTTTTTTCAAATAAATATACTTTTTGAGAATACCAGCTAGAGCTTGTCACCATTCTTTTAGAAAAAATGTACTTACATTACACAGAAAGCCTAAAATCCCAACATATCCTAGAGTATAACTGAAATATGAACATTTGTAAGAATAATGAACTATTTGTTTAGGATTTAAGTTGATTAGAACATAACTTCTAATCTCAAAGCAATTTCCATGGTTTTTAACAATTACATGCTTTGTATGCAGAAAAACCTTTTCTTCTATTTAAGTCAGTTTTTTCACTTAAATTGTTTTAATTCTCTAAAATTTCCTCCAGTATTTTTCTTAAAAAAATGTGAATACTAACTGCACAGCACTCGTCAAAAAGAAGATCATGCTGAAAGAATGGTAGAGGATAAGACATAATGGTATGTTCGCCTTGTGTATGACACTGTGATGTACTGATCATCAGCCATATCTATGCCTGACTCTGCCAGCCTATCAAGTGTATTTTTATTGCAACTTGAATATTTTCATGCACACCATTTTCATGAAAATGTTTTACAAAGTTTAGGGGATTAAAATATAATTTTTTCCTATATTACCATTGGCCAAAACGTTTGTACTGAGAAATAAATACATGCTCAGAAATTTGGGTATTGAAAAGCAAGAGGCTTTCTATCAAGAAAACGTTTCCATTTTAAAAACATAGAAATATTTTCTATTCTTGCAAAAACCTATGTGTAATCTTCAAATCTTTTAAAAGTTCACATTCCAAAACAAGTTTTGAAATATTTGTTGCTAGAGTTTCATCTTTCCTAGAGAATTTTCATGTCTACTACTACCACAGATAAATTTTGGAGCACTTATTATTAAGATAAACTTGATAAGACAATTTTTACTTGTTCCTGTATTGAAATTGTACGACTTCAAATATACTAGTTGTGTCCTCCAAGTTATTTATAACTGGAAAAAATTCAACTTCATATTTAAATATTAAGAAATACTTAAATGCGAGTAATAGAAAGGCAATGGCAGTAATAGAATCTTTACTTCTGAGGTAGTTTTAGTCAAAAGTAACAGATGCCAAGAACAAAATGGAACTTATTGAGATAATATTGATGCCTAATGGGATCAGAGACGTTAGGAAAGGTTGACACCAGGACAGTTCCAGAAAACTTTCCAGCAGAGACACTGGGACTTCTTTTTGGAGCCAGAACTTTAATGTGACCCATCTCAAAATAATTCTGTCTCTTTCTCTTTCCATTAAAAACTTTAAGTTCCTGGATAAATAATCTGGATTAGAAGTATCAATTGTCCAGTGTTGCTTTGATATTTCACGGCCACTGTGAGATGGTCATCAGATGCAAGTGTGGTCACCCTGGACCTATTCCTGTATATCAATGACAATAAGCACAGTAAAGGGCATTTTTAGCTATATTGATGTTTTTCAAGGCTATCATATTGCAATTCTACTCTTTCTGGAATTATTCACTATGTTCACTATTCCCAGTAGTGAGCAAAATAATTTTTACCATTTATATTTAATAGTGAGTTGTTTAATTCTATCCTTATCATGGGTGTTTCAGGACAAATATCCTACTTGGGAATTCCTTATATCTTAAGCAGATGAATGAGAAGAATGGAAAATTGGTTGCTGTTTTTTAAATACAAAAATATCAACAAATAATAGAATTAATAACTATAAGTTAAAAATGAATTTTTAAGTCTGCATCTAATATTAAAATGCTATTTTTTGAAGCTGTGTGCAAAGTTTCAGTTTGTAGGATAGCATCCTGAGACTGCACTCTTTTACTTCTAGGAGTTAAAGAGTGTATGTTTCTTTATATTGATAATTTACTTTATATTAATAAACAAGAAAGGCTTAATGACTTGGTAATGGTTACATAATCTGACATACCTTATATAAGTATCTACATACAGACCTCTTGGAGGTGTCAGAAAAAAAACAAGATCTTGAATCTTTACTGATCTCAGTTGAAAGTGAGTTTCTATTTTGTGTGGCATGTATTTAAAATAGTGAACACAGGAGCAATTTGTTGCTGCATAATTATGTTAAACTTTTAAAATTTGACTAGTGTATTTTAATGATAAATTTCTAATAAAATTAAATTACTTTATAGAATTTCAAATTTATTTCTACATTGCAGAAGTTCATTCTATGATGGTTATATTTTAACTTTGAAACATTGACTCTGGTTGAATGTTGATTTTAATTCTCAGGCATTCGACAGTTCACCAAAAAATCTTCCCAGTATACCTCTGTTATAGATAAAATTCTCTATAAATAGTGATTGTAACAAGGGAACATGGTGACTTGCATGCTTTTTGGAAAATAGCCATCTTTTATTAGGAGAAGTCTTCCCTTGACTCAGGAGCAGCTTCAGGATATGCATATATAGAGTAACAAGGAAAGGAGAGGATATATTATCTATTCACTAATTCTGGGAATTTGGGATGCTTGAGGTAGATACTAAATTTACTTCTTATTTTTTTGGATTATGGCAGACCTTTGGAATCTACATTCAACATTTGATACTGTATGTGACTCCTGTTGAACACGTTGAAGATACATGATGTCCAGTAATTTTTACTGGGGATAATACCTACAAATACATAAGATGATGTTATTAAAATACATTTAAAATTACACAAGACATTTTAAAATTACTTAAGATAATATATATAAAGAGTTTAACATAAATTTCAATCACCTTGGCTTAAGATGATTTAACTGTTTTGTAAGTTAACCAAGACCTACCATTTACTTCTTATTTAGTCTGTGGCTGAATTTGGCATTTTTGAAAATCTTTTGATATCCTCTGAAAACTTATTATTATTTGTACTAATTTACTTCCTAATGAAAGCTATTAACAGGATTTATTTTAGGAAGTTTATCTCAGACAGGTTTATGTCCTTATGGAGCTTACAATCTTAATTTCAAAGATGAAAAGGAAAGTTGTGTGTGAAACAGCACAGAATACTTTGCAACTTGTCCCAGGAGTTACAGGGAGCAGCATGGACTGTGGAAACTCACATAAAGTTCTTCAAAATTTACTGTTTCTTTTGCTTCCGGAAAATTGTAATCAGTTCCTCTTTTCCTACTTAACATGAAAAATAAGTCCAATGGAATAGTCCATTGATTAATAAAGTTCTATTATTTCTTCTTCATGAAATGATTAATTTAACAAATTAAATCCTTTATTTATTAAGGTTTGTCTATTACTTATTTTTCCTCTATTCATTTCTGTACAAACTACAGAGATTTATCTTTAAATTTTCTTAGCACTATCAATGTACCTATTTAAGGATAATTTATGACACATCTGTTGTATTAGTTGGGATATTTTAAATTAAATTGACAGAACTTTATATTAAGTATAAATACCAGTTTCAGAGAAGGACTCTTAATATCTTTATTTAGACTATCATATGTTTTGGCTCTGCATCCCCACCCAAATCTCATCACATATTGTAATCCCCACCTGTCAAGGGAGTGACCAGGTGGGATATGATTGGATCGTGAGGGTGGTTTCCCCCGTGCTGCCCTCAGAATACTGAGTAACTCAGCAGAGCTGATGGTTTTAAAGTGTGGTACTTCTTCATTCTTGCACTTCTCTCACCTGCCACTATGTGAAGAAGGTCCTTGCTTTCTCTTTGCCTTCCACTATGATTGTAAGCTTTTTGCATCCTCCCCAGCCATGAGGAACTATGAGCCAATTAAATCTCTTTCTTTTATAAATGACTCAATCTTGGTATTTATTTATAACAGCGTGAACATGGACTAATATAGACCATATACATAATGTTTAACAAATTATTTCCAGAAGAATGTAGCATGTACCATGATGGGTCTAGATTGGACTGTTTGCCTGGAGAAGAGGTGCTGGAGGTAGAAGTTGAAGATGTGTGTATGAGACAAAGGAGAAAACTGCTAACCAAGTCTGACATGTAGTTTCCTTAAGAATAAAACTTTATATTTTATTAATTTTTTTTTTACTGTTCTTGGAAGATAATCTAGTTCAAAACTGATGCTCAAAAAATCATTGTTGAATAAATGAATGAATGGGCAATACTGTTTCCTAACATAGTACATTACACTTCTGAGGAACTCTGCTAGTTTATAGGACTGCAATGATTGTCTATCCTTAGGTCAACGGTATAACAGAACATTATTAAATATTGTGACTCAGATTTGCATAATACAAATTACTATACAATGAATGAATCCATAATTCTTCAGTATATGGTGGTTTTTCTAACTGCATTGGAAATCCTTTGAGAACAAAGATAACAGTGTCTACTTTTTTGGTATCCCAATATAGCAAGTAAATGTTCACCTAGTTAAATTGTGTTTGAATGAAGAGGGCTAAAAATGAGAGTTACTAACCAAATAGAGGATTAATTTGGTAGAATCAGCTCTAGTCTTGGTAAAGCTATATTTTTGTAGAATCTGATATATTCAGTCCTGTTAGTTAAATTAGCTACTTAATTATATTTGTTTATTTTACTTTGTGAGTTATGTCTTCTGTAAAGTCTGAAGATAAGAGAGTGAATTATTATAATATACATCCAAAAATTACATAACACTTACATAAAACTTCTATTTCATAGGGGATTCATTTACTTGTGATTAGATATTTAGAAGATTGCAGCATGTAATTTAAAGATAAGGAATTCAAAATTTTTCATCCACATTTGCATTCTTGGAGAATGAACAACTGTAGACTGTGAGACATGAGTTCCTTTTTCTATACCTTTCTGTACTTTGAATGAGTACTCAAATAATTATCTGATTTCTATTTGTGATATAACCATGAATTAATTACACACGGAGATTCTGTTTTGAATGAATTTTGTTATTCGACATTTTTGTGCCTCCGTAAGGTTTTTTTTTTCTATTCATACTTTAATATTTTACTTTTTGGAATATATTACAGTAGTGAAACATTTATTATTGCTAATTAATGGTCATATTACATGGTACAGAGATATAATTTTAAATACTTATTTTTATTTAAACTATGGAATGCTTTGATTAAAAATATTTTTCTAATATTATAAATATTTGATCCTTGAAAAAATTGAAAACCATGTTTATAAATGGAAATCAGAATCTTTGGGCGGGAGGTCTTTGGCAAGGCAACTATTTTACACAAACAACTGAATCTGTTGGAGGGGACCACACGAAGCCTGCATCCCCTTTTGAACCCGCAGTAGCATCCTCCAGGGAAAGTCACTGTGTGAAGATTGTTTAAATGGCAGCAGTAGGGTGCATAGTAACACTGCTCCTCAAAGGAAGCATCACCTTATCTGACCCAGTCTTGGAGTTAATCAGGCGCCTGCTTCAGCCAGTTGACAATAATGTCTCCAACCATTTCCATTTTTTAGCATTCAGGAGCCATCTGAGGACATATTTTGTTTGTATAATAGATCTTCACAGGATATGTTTTGTCAAAACTTAGGATGAACTTGGTCTTTTGCTGGATTTTAACTTCTGACAATATATAACTGTAAGGATTTCTCAAGTTCTACGATGGTATTGATTAAGCATCCTAACAATGATATCAAACAACATGCTCTTACCTACCTGAGCCATTTGGTAGAATAAAAGGTAACATCTTTTGGATTTGCAATAAGTATTTGAAGTGTTACCCTTTTCATTTAACCTTTTCTGAGACATTAAGTGTATGGTTTTCTTCCCCTATAATGAACTTCTTAATTTAAAGAAGTATAAAGTTCTGTTTGTGAAAAGAGCTATTATGCAGCTTGAAATGTAGGCAGCAGTTACCTTGTTCAGTTTGTGGGAAATGATCCTCTTGGCAAAGCACTCCAAATGTAAAGAGCTGTGAAGAACACAGAGTTGGTTTGATTAATACAGCATGTTCAGTTATGTTTCTGTCTATCATGGTCTTGATTAATACAGCATGTTCAGTTATGATTCCGTCTATCTCTTCACTGCTTCAGTGGTTAAGCATATGCTGTTAGCTGCCAGAGTCAACACTCATATTTTTCTTTCCATTCTGTGAGAAGAACTTCAAATATTATTATTCGTAAAGTCCTTTACTGCAGCCTGTTGGTCTGGACTAAGAACACACATTATTCCATGTCATATTAAGAATTCCAACCTAGAAAGGTCAACTGTTAGGTTTATCACAGTGTTTATGGAGGTGCCAATTATTTACTTACAACTGCAGAGTATTTGAGATATTTTTTAAATTTATAAATTAGAATGATATATTACTACAGTAATTAGCAATGTAGCATCATTATAATTTATCTACTACAGCATATTTTTGTCATTATTTGTCACTCCTACTTCTGTACATACGAGCAAACCAGTGATTGTAAAAAACAACAATTAAGTATAAGTTGATAAATGACAGTATTCATTTCCCACTTTTTTTTTATTATTATACTTTAAGTTCTAGGGTACATGTGCACAATGTGCAAGTTTGTTACATATGTATACATGTGCCATGTTGGTGTGCTGCACCTATTATTATTATTATTATTATTATTATTATTATTTTGAGACGGAGTTCTACTCATGTTGCCCAGGCTAGGGTGCAATAGTGCAATCTCGGCTAACTGCAACCTCCACCTCCTGGATTCAAGCAACTCTCCTGTCTCAGCCTCCAGAGTAGCTGGGATTACAGAAATCTGCCACCATGCCTGGCTAATTTTTTGTATTGGCCAGGCTGGTCTTGAACTCCTCACCTCAGGGAATCCACCTGCTTAGGCCTCCAAAAGTGCTGGGTTTCCTGGTGTGAGCCACCGTACCCAGTCCATTTCCCACTTTTTTTTTTCACCTTTGTTTCAAAACATTTGTTTATGTCGTACCGAAAGCAGCTTTCTAGCCAATCAATCAGCATTTTAAAAAGAAAGGAAAATGAAAAAACTGTTAATCATGAAGTTCCTACAATGTCTTATCTAGACTCACAAAAAAAAAAGTAATATGGAAGGAAACTGATAATATAAGGTACAGTATGATTTGGAAATACTTGCTTTTTACTTTTGTAAGACAAAAATATTATATCTTTCATTTCTTTTTATCCAGTAATAAATGAATTTTAAAAGGATAGAGACCCAGGGTAGAGTAATATGCTGTCATAGTATTCAGTGCTAGCCAACCTAGAAAGTCTGAGGGACACAAGGCTTCTGCTTTTGTGATATCAATTGCAAAGTCAGGAGATTGAAAAACCATCTTGTCTGATAATTCACTGGAAATATCTGCAGAACTTATGGCTACATTTATTACAGAGAAAAGATACAGAAAATTAGCCAAGGGAAGAAATAGTCAAGGCAGAGTCTGGAGAGATCCAAATATGGAGCTTCTGTTTATTCTCTTCCCATGAATTCATGAATGGTGTTATCTCCTCCTTGCCACAGAGTGTAACAATATATACAAAATATTGCCAGTCAGGGAAGCTCACCTGAACCTAATCACCTTGGAAATAACAAAAAGAACAAGAGAAGACAAATGAAAAAAAGGACTGTGATATCAAGACCATTGGGCTATAAAATCCTATCTTTATGTTTGTAATGGAATCATTTAAATAAATAAGAGAAATGTGCAATGCTATATTACTGGCCAAAAGAATACGTCACACTCCAAAGGAATTAGCATTAGGAAACCTAAGTTGAAGAATGCTTTACCAAAATGTATTAGAGTTAGGAAACCTGAGCTCTTGTTCCAGTCTTATAAAAATATCTGTGTAATTACAAGATGTAATTTATTATATATATATATATGTATATATATATAAAAGATATCCATGTAATTTATGAGTATATCTATGTAATTTATAAGATTTTCTATGTATTCAAGCTACTCTGAATCCCAGTGATTTTAGGAGGAAAATAAGATAATTTAATTTACTCTTTTGGGATCATAGAGACATTCGTTGATATTCAGTGATGAAGCCATGCACCTTCTCTCTAAGAAAATGGACAAATGCTCTTAATAGTCACAATTGTCATAAATTTTCTGTGAGTTCAAGACATTTGACCCACATCCCTAAACCTAGTTTACAGAAACTCTAAAATTTGGTGACTTCTAAATAATCTCTCAGATTTAAAATTGTGGATTTATTTATAGCATAACATCAAAATCATATGTGAAATTCTATTTTTAAGTGAAATAGACACATATAGCATAAAAAGTGCAATTGTTTTCTAGAATGTCTAATGAAAGTCAGTTGTTCTTTTATTGTTTCCATATTGTTCAAGTTTTACTATTGTGTGTATAGTGAGAAATATGTGGGTGTATATTTATATATGTACATGTATATATGTGTATGTACATACACACAGACACCATACACACACATGTTGTTTTGTTTCTCTGGCAAAGCCTAACTAATACAACAGAAAATAATTTGTCATTAGAATTTTAAAAGTATTTGCTCATTCTCCTTCTTAATCTACTGTCATTATTAAGTCCAATGCTATTCTTATTCCAGATCCCTGTATGTCACCTATTTTTGCTCTTTGTAAACTTTCAGATCTTATTTTTTACCCATTTCAGACATTCTAAATTTCATGCTAAACTACTATGATTTGGAAAATTTTTAATTGTATTTGCTGGGTGAAATCAATTTGAAAGTTCATGTATTTTCGTTCTAGAAAATGTCATCACACCATTTGGTAAAAACTTTTTTTTTCCTAATTTTTCTAATCTTTCTGAGACTTCTATTATTGAATACTAAATTTATGAATGGAGCTTTCTAGTTTACATATTTTGGTCTTTGTTCAACTTATGGAGTGATTTCATTAGAAAGAAAATAATATATCTCTTTATTAAAGTTATTTATGCTAAAAAGTGATACCTTAGTTTCTAAGAGTGCCTTTTCCTCTAAATTTGTCTTCATTAAGGAAAAATTTTTTAATGCATGAATACCAAATCGTCTATTTTTCTGGATATCAATTTTAGTTGTGCTCAAATTTTATTCTTACCCTTCACTGTTTTAATTTTCTCTAAATTCCTTTATTTTCTTGAAACGTTGATCTCTGTTTAAGCTTCTATCTTAGCAGCTATCAGTCCATATTTGTGAATAGAGCACCAAAAAACTTATTGATAACTCATGTGTGTGTGTGTGTGCGTGCGTGAGAGAAAGAGAGAGAAAGAGGGAGAGAGAGAGAGAGATTTCAGAATGGAACTTATTGAGTGGTAAGCTTTAATGTAAAATGAATGATTGGGAAGGCACTCATCTCTTTCTTTTAGAATGACTACATGTCATTGTTTGAAGATATTTTCTCTTTGGCCAATTTTCCCAGAAAGGAATCTTTGCATGTGCTAGTGTGGCAGTGGGGGCCACATAGAGAGGAGAGCCTGGGGGCTGACTGTCCGATGGTAAACTTTCACTGAGTCTTGCTAGTTTTAGTAGAGGTCCCCAGTATTCATTGAGCCTATTTTCTCAGGTTTAAATTACCTCTAGTTCAAACTTACCAGAGAATAAACACCAGGTTTTCTGAAAGGCAGGCACTTATCCACAATTATGTGAAGGTATAAAGGGAGAGGAGTATTCACATGGCTGTGTAGGACAGGATAGCTGATTGAGAGTTCTGGCGACTTTTTATACAGACTTTCTGCCTATCAGCCTCTTTGTTCCATTAGAACTGGACCCTGTCTTCAGAACCATCTAGTAATTATCTTCCTGAAATGTTCTTTGCTCCTCAACATCAGACTATGCTTCAACCCCTCCCCTAACCCTCATCCTTAGAGGCAGATAAGTAGCTTCTGGCTTCATCCAGTCAGCTCATATGACTACTGTTCATTCCTGAATTTTCTAATTTAAAAAACATTGTGATTTGTTGTGTTCTTTCCTATTTTAGTTCAGGTCCTGTGTTTACTTGTCAAATTTTACCAACATTGAATCTATTCTCAAAAGTCAAAATGACCATCATTAGCTCAGATATCATAGAAATATAGTCTGTTTTCTAAATACCAATAACAATTGAACAACAATGGATGTTAAGTGGAGACTGAATATTTTAGTATTGGTTAGTATGTGTTTTCAAGTGAGCTATGTAATGGAGAAAATAATATAGTTATGGGGCATAAAAGTTTACTAATTTTTATTTAATACTTTAAAAAATAAAATTGAATTGAAATACAGTGACGAAGACTTGGAAGAAAAAGAGACATTGCATTATAATCCTTTTAAAAGTTAATTAGGCATTGTCGTCCCATAAAACCAAGTGTGCATTTAATAAAATCTGTCATAGCAAAAATAAATCTTATCCTCTAATTTTATGCTTTTCTTATAACTAGATATTTTACTTTTTTATCATTCTTATTCTCCTAATTTTTTGTTGGAAAAAAATATAGTTTCCAAATTTAACAATGCATATTTTTCACTCCATTTAAAATCTCAGCTACAAGAGGATATCACTGTAAATTCTGAATTCTCCATAAATTTTTACATATTTAAAGTCTGTTTTATTTAAATTTTTAATTGAAAAAATCCTTTCTTAGGTACTGCGTGTAATTCTATGCTTTCTTAGAATTGCACCTATATCACTGGCACCCAATCACTACGAAATATTAAGAAATAATTATTTAGCAAACATAGGATATATTTAGGAAACCAAAGTTTTTTGTCTGCATGGTATTAAAATTGATTGCTGAAACTATGATGCAGACACATGAAACATTTATTAGTATAATACTTTCTAAATTATCAGGGGTATTTTAAGACAAATAACTCATTTTTAATTTTAAATAAGCCAATGTAGCAGACTGAGTGGGACATTTATTTACTTTTAGAGTCACTAAAATGGTTCCTACTGGACCTATTGCCATACAACAGTCTGAAGAAATGAAATCTCCTGTAATAAATTACAGGTAAAGTTATAATGGCACTGGTCATTGCATTGAAGATACTAGCACTGACAAACATACCAGCTGAAATTGAAATGAAATTGAAAACATATTTTGCCATGTTTAAAACCAAATATATCTATGAACAGATTTTATGTTCTGCTGGTTCAATTTATTGCCAGTTAATAGAAAATTTCTATTTTTAAAAGAGAGTGCTTTGATTTCTGATGCGTATTGTTCTTTCAAAAAGCACATTAAATATTAAAATACTTTTTATAGATGTGATTAAAACTTTTTAATGATCAGGAATAAATATAGAACTCCACGTTGCTAAAATAAAATGGAAGTGGATAACAGCCCAGTGTTTAAAAAAAGGCAGGATTAGCATGATGTATTTATTATTATTGAATTGCAGCCAATCTGGTAAAATTTAATTAGAATTTAAAATATATATACCTCAAAGGTTTTCTGATATTGCTCTGCCAATTTCATTTACCACTGATAAGAAAAAAGACAAAAGATGTTTTTGTCTTTATTTACAGAGGATTTTAGTTATTTTGTGCTACAGTGGCATTTCATATTGAACTATGTTTTTTTCTATAAATATAACCAACTTTCTCTAGACAAGAGTTAATTTAAGGGTGAGCTGAAATTCACCAAAATTTGATATATTTTCAAGTTAAGTTATTGAAAGAAATAAGAACATTTAACTTTTATTATGTGAAAAAAGGATAGTTATATTTTTCATACTTAGGGTTCAAATTAATGCATATCATAGTTAGGGTTCAAGTTAGTGCATAAGAATTATAAAAAGCAGCATTAGTAAGTCTAACGAGCATCAACAACGAAAACCCTGTCTTAAGAAAATCTAATTTATGCTATGCATTTTCATTGATATTTAGCCCAGAGTGGACAACTCTCACCAGATGGCATTAAATTATAAGAAAGAGCTGGACAGACCTGGTTTGAAGAGTCAGATTGCAGGAACTCCAACAGGTTTGCCCTGGTATTTTCACTGCAATACTGCAAGCCATAATATTTTTAAGTTGAATTTTCAGACTTCATTAATGGTGTTATGACAGATTTACACTATACTTTGTTTACAGTTTTTGCCTCTATGTTCATGGATGAAATTACCTTATGATTTTTGTTACCACACTGTTGTTTTCATTTACTGGTATTAAGATTTTCTATGATAATAATGATGGGAAACACTTACAAAGTGCTTAATATATGCCAGACTCTATTGAAAGCACATTACAAGCACTAAGTTATTTAGTCCACATAATCACTTAATGAGGTGAGTAGTATTATTAATCCCACTTTATAGTTGAGAATACTGACAGGTAAGTAATTTACCCAGACAAGGATAGAAAACAGTAGAGCCTAGAAACGTTTGTGAAAAATGGCAGTTTTATATTCCTTTTACATTCGGCAGGGTTCAGTTCTAGGGCTTTCTTTCTTTGTGAACAGATTTACTACACAGTCAATAAATATACTGGCCATAGAACTAGTCAGGATTTCTTTTCATTTTTGAACAATTTTCTAAAAATCACTTCAATTTTTTGAATATTTTTATTTACATAATTTTATAATCTTTTCAATTTCCATTTCATCTCGTTTTATGCTTCCTTTGTTTTTAATGAGCTTAACTGTAGCATCTCCTTTCTTGATGAAGTTAGACATGTAGCCTAGTTGTTATTAAGTTTTCCTTTGACACATAAGTTTTATTGAAATATGCTTATTGGTTTCCAAATATATTTTTGTTTGTCTGTTTTTGTAGTTTTCAGCTTTACCTTGCAAACATATATTGTGAATCTTTTAAAGTATATTGAAATTCTTTGCAGATTGTTATCAAGTTTTGTAATTTGATTGGTTAAAAACAGAGTTTTGTCTAACTGTTGGGCACAGGATTCTGTATATGTCCACTCTTTCAAACTTATTATGCTTTGTTTTTATCTTTTCTATTCTTTTTTTCTATAGAATATACAAGTTATGAAAAGAGATATTTTAACATTTTTCACTTTGACATTGAGTTCAACTATTTCCCCTTATAGTTAGTTCTGTTAAGTTTTGTCCTGATGCATTTTGTGTATATTTTATCTGGTATATGTAGTCAAGTTTGTAATGTTTGTTTCTACCTGACACATTGAAAACTTCATTGTTATGAAGTTTCCCTTTATATCCATACCAATGCTTTTTACCTTGATGCTCATTTGCCTAATGTTATTAGGTTGATGCAAAAGTAATTGTGGTTTTTGCCATTAAAATTAAAATTAATGGCAAAAACCACAATTAGTTTTGCACCAGCCTAACAGCATAGCTGCACCAGCTTCATTTTTATTAGTATATACCTGGTATATCTTTTTATTGGTTTATCGGTTCTTTACTTTTAAATTTTCAGTGTGCTTATGTTTTAGATGTGACTTTCATAAATAGCATATACAAGGATTTCATTTTTTAATTAAATGTGACAAAATTTGACTTTTATTGATAACATCCATTGAGCAGTTTCCATAATCACTGATATTTAAAAATTTTTTTCTACGATTTTGTTTTCTTTTCCAACTATCTCTTTTTTTTTGTTCACTGTCCTTCAATATTTCTTGTGAATTGATTAGCTTTTCTCTTTCTACATTGTTTGTTTGCGTGAATAAATGGTCATAGGTTTTTTTTCAGAATGCATTGTGGGAATCATTACTATACATTTACAGGTATTTAAGGATTCCTCCTCACAAGTGCCTGACTTCTCCTACATTAATGGGATTCTGGGCCTAAGGAAATGGCTCATTTCAGAAGCTGGTATGGGCAAGTTATGATCATTTTACTAGAAACGTTTCCACAGGCTCATGATCATCCATCTGTATTTTCGCCTGCTTGTATAAACGTAGCAGTATCTTTGTTGGCTGTCCATCTACATATCTTGTCTCTAAGAACATCTGATTACATTCAAACTTTCCTATTCTTTATCATGAGTATGCTTATCATGCTTCTAAATCTTAGTCAATACCACCTGGACTCTACTTTTTCAGGATTCTGTCATTTCTATTGATAGCAGGATTCCAAACATTTAACAAGCCTGGCTGTAGATAACAGCTACCACCGAGCTTTGCACTTTCATCATTTTAGTAATGCATTTTATTGACTATCACATGCCCACTTCTCCTAGCTTTTTGATCCTTTCTTTTACAATCTACCACAGTAGTTCCAGCATTTCTACATCACTTTTAGTGTGGACTATCACTTTCTCCAGGCTTCCAAGGGTCATCTGAGCAGCGGTTCCCAACCTTTTTGGCACCAGGAGCTGGTTTTGGGGAAGACAATTTTTTCATCGACAGAGTGGGGGATGGTTTCGGGATGGAACTATTTCTCCTGAGATAATGAGGCATTAGTTAGATTCTCATAAGGAGTGCCCAACAGAGATCCCTCACATATCCAGTTGACAATAGGGTTCACACTCCTATGAGAATTTAATACCTCTGCTGATGTGACAGGAGGTGGAGCTCAGGTAGTAATGCTCATTTGCCTGCTGCTCACCTTCTGCTGTGTGTCTCTGTTCCTAATAGGCCAGGGACTGGTACAAGTCAAAGGTAGGCCTAATATCAAGTCAGTTAGAATAGAATAAAACAAATTGATCCATCCTTATGTTTTTCTTGAGCAGTATTCAGCACCACAGGACAATAGAGCAATACCTATATGATAGCAAGGTGAAATGTGTAAGCCAATAATTATCTGTTCAGCTAAGTTATACTTCAAGTGAAAATTCAACAGATAAATTGTTTTGAATATATAATTTATTCAGGAGTTATTGCTCCTGTAAGTGCTTATTGAGGAAACTGCTGGCTGATGAACCTTAATCAAACAAGGGGAAATGGGAAAAACAATGTAAAAGTAATGAACTTTGAACATATTGTTGCAACTTTTGCACTCCTCTTGTTGTTTGGTGAGAGGGAGGGTTACAGCTCTTTTACTCCCACCACCAGCAAGCACTGGGTTCTTGTCCCACAGTCAAGAAGAATAAGGCACATGAACGCAGGAAAGTGAGGCAGAGTCAGATTTATTAGGTGACAGAAAAGGTCTCAGCAAAGAAAGGGGACCTGAAAGAGGGTTGCTGGCTGCAGGGCTAAGTTTGGGATCTTTATGGACTGGGAAGGGGATGAATGTGCTGACTGGCCTGTGGGCCCTCTTGGAGGAAGAACCACTAAGAAGGAGACACAATAGTGAAAGAACCAATTGGAGGCAGAGACGAAGGCTCGGCCCCCACACTTTATGCAAATGAAATCCAGCAGTGGCCAATCACAGAAAGATAGGTATACATAAAATAGGTGAAAGGTAAGGACCAGTTGGGAGGAAGCATGTGAAACAAGACAAAGGTGCAAAGAAGAGGGAAATGCGTCCAAAACAGGAGTGGGATTTGTTTATCTAGGTTCAGAGAGTAGACATTTCCATTCAAGGATGCAGGCTCTTTCCTATCTGGAGCTTGCAGGTTGATTTTTAGGCTGTTCTTGCTTTGCAAGAATTTTACTAAGGACCCACCCTAACTGCCGGCCTGACTGGCTTATTCCTCCTTCTCTCAATATCTTATTAAGAACCAAGACTAGAGGGAATGTGGAGATGAGGATGCTAAACCAAATATAAATTCAATATGCCCTAACAATGGGAAAATATCAACCACTTACAAAGTAGGAAAGGAATAGAGAAACAACATGGAAAGTAGAGTAAGTTTGTCGATTGCCATATCTGACATATCTGTGAGTCAAAGAATGTCATTCTAAAATTTTAATTATGTAGTATATAAATAAGCATATTAAGTTACACAAAGGAATACTGAATTATCTGTTGTCAAACTGATATTACTGCTACTGTCTAAGTCTTGAAACTGTTTCCCAGATTCCTCTTCATTCTGTGGTACCTTGTTAGAAGTGATCAAAGGTGGGAATTCCTGCAAGGTCTAGAGGGTAGAAGGGAAGCCAAGGACATTTCTTTTGGAAGACCATGGAGGTCAGACATGATAATGGTGAAATGCATCTTACCTGGTAGACCTCAGCTATTCTCTGAGTCAAACTATCTCCTGAACACCTGACCTGCTGACCAACACAGACTTATTGTTCACCACCAGGGCCATGGTTGCGCACAGGCAGAGGCTGCAGTGCCCACACAGGAGGCCGTTTTCTCTAATCACTCCATAAATATCCCCAGTGCAGACCACGTTTGTGGACAGATGTGTATGGCTTCTTGGATATTCTGACAAATTCAGACATCACACTCATGCTTGTATTAGGCAGTGTGGTAGATGCCTATTTCTCTGAGCCTCCGATTCCCCATTTCCAGAACTTCACTTTCTAGTTCCTCTCACATTTGTGTAATTTCTAATTAATTTCTAAATTAAGCCTCTTACTGCTATGGTACTTATAGTGGCTTTGGTTTATGACTGACACAAAAAGGGACTGTTAAGCAGGATAATTTTAGTGACTAATAGAAATAAATGATGAAAATATATACTTTTTTAATATATAAAAATTATAATACTTTTTAAAATAAAAAGTAGGAGTGGTGATCTTAATATCAAACAAATAAAATTCAGACCCCAAAGTATTAAGTTAAATTTCTCTAGATGAAGGGAAATTTCTTTTGCTAAAGGCTTCTATTTATAATTAAAACATAAATTTATGAACATATATGCACAAAATATCACAATTACACCATTAGCTAAAGATATTGCCACTGAGATCTTGAGTTAGTTTTTGTTTTAGTGGCATTGCTTTTAGTATTTTCCTATTAAGCATGATGCTAGATTTGGATGAAAAATATACAATTCTTATGTTAAGGAAGTATTTATCTATGACTAATTTATTGTGTGATTTTTAAAAATCCAAAAGATTGTTGAATTTTATCAAATGCTACATTAGCATCTATGGAGGTAGCCATCATAGGATATTTTTTTCTTGTAGTTGTCACCATGATCAATATTGATTCATCTGTGTATTTCTGAAATAAATCCCACTAGGGCATAATTCTCTTAATATGATGCTGGGACTTTTAAAAATATTTCAGGAAGGCCGGGCGCGGTGGCTCAAGCCTGTAATCCCAGCACTTTGGGAGGCCAAGGAGGGCGGATCACAAGGTCAGGAGATCGAGACCATCCTGGCTAACACAGTGAAACCCCGTCTCTACTAAAAAATACAAAAAATTAGCCGGGCGAGGTGGCGGGCGCCTGTAGTCCCAGCTACTCGGGAGGCTGAAGCAGGAGAATGGCGTAAACCCGGGAGGTGGAGCTTGCAGTGAGCTGAGATCCGGCCACTGCACTCCAGCCTGGGCCACAGAGCGAGACTCTGTCTCAAAAAAAAAAAAAAAAATATTTCAGGAAGAGTGGGCCACCATCTTTCCTGTGTGGAAAACTTAGCCATTTCAGCCTATTGGCTTAGGAGAGTCCAAACCAGCTGGGGATGGAAGTGGTATGTAAGCATGGCACAACTTCTCTATGAAAGCCTGAAAAGACTGCTTCCTTAAGCAGTTCCCTAATCTGTTCCTCCTCACTGGGCTATACTTCTGAACCAAGGCCTCCAGCCACTCCCATTGATGTTCTTTGGCTGACAGAAATTTGAAAACTTTCTGGGACAGGGTTACTAAAGGGATAGGTGGACTGCCATCTTTGCTGTTTTGGCAACTTAGTGGTTCCAGCCTCCAGGCTTTGGAAAGCCCAAACCAGTGAGGGGTAGAAACAGCACCTCAGTACAGCACAGCTCAGCTGTTCTACAAAAACAGGGCTGGATTGCTTATTTAAGTATGTACCTGATTCTGTTCCACTCAGCTGGGTAAGACATCCCAACTGGGGTCTCCAGCCTCCTCCCTCCTATAGGGGCATTCAGGCTAGCAACAGCTCTGTATTTACCTGGGATGGAACTCCCAGAAGAAGGGTCAGGCTGTTATCTATGCTGTTTCACAGCTTTTACTGATGACACCTTCAGGCACTAGAAAATCTGAGGTGACTAGGGACTCAAGAGGATGCCCAAAAAACTGCAACAGCACTACAGAAAAGTGGCCAGACTGGAAAAACAAACAAACAAACAAAAACCTCAATCTAAAAATCAGCAACCTCAAAGACTGAAGGTAGATAAGCTCGCAAAAATGAGAAAGAATCAGTCCAAAGAACATGAAAAACTCAAAAAGCCAGAGTTCCCTCTCTCCACCAAATGACTACATCCCTCTCCGGCAAAGGTTTGGAATGAGGATAAGGCTGACATGGCTGAAATAACAGTAGATCTCAGAATATGGATACAGATGATCTTCCCTGAGCTACAGGAGCACATTCTAACTCAATGCAAGGAAGATAAAAATCATGATAAAACATTGCTGAAGCTGACTAACAAAAGAGTCAGGATAGAGAAGAACATAACCAACCTGACAGAGCTGCAAAACACAATACAAGACTTTAATAATGCAATCACAAGTATTAATAGCAGAATAGACCAAACAGTGGAATCTCAGAGCATGAAGATTGTCTTTCTGAAGTAAGACAGGCAGACAAGAATAGAGAAAAAAGAATAAAAAGGAATGAACAAAACCTCCAAGAAATATGGGATTATGTAAAACACTAAATTTACAACTGATTGATGTACCTGAAAGAGCTGAGAAGAGAACCAATTTGGAAAACGTATTTCAGGATATCACCCAGTAGAACTTTCCCAAACTTGATAGGCTAACATTCAAACTCAGAAAATGCAGAGAACCTCAGTAAGCTACTCCATGAGAAGATCATCCCCAAGACACATAATCTTCAGGTTCTCCAAAGTTGAATGAAGGAAAAAGTGTTAACAGCATCCAGGGAGAAAGGCCAGGTCACCTAAAAAAGAAGCTCATCACACTAACAACAGGCCTCTCAGTAGAAATGCTAAAAGCCAGAAAACATTGGGGACAAATATTTAACATTCTTAAACAAAAGCAATTCCAACCCAGAATTTCATATCCAGCCAAACTAAGCTTCATATGTGAAGGAGAAACATACGAAGAAAATTCTTTTCAAATAAGCAAACACTGAGGGAATTTGTTACCACCAGACCTGCTTTACAAGAACTCCTGAAGGAAGAACTAAATATAGAAAGGAAAAACTACTACCATTCACTTCAGAAACACACTGACCAGTGACACTATAAAGCAACCACATAAACAAGTCAAAAAATAACTAGGTAGCATCACAAAGACAAGATCAAATCCATACATAACAATACAAACCTAAATGGAAACAGGCTAAATGCCCCAGTTAAAAGATGCAGAGTGACAAGCTGGATAAGGAACCAAGACTCATTGGTATGCTGTCTTCAAAAGACCCATCTCACATACAAAGACACATACAGACTCAAAATAAAGGGATGGAGGAAAATTTACCAAGCAAATAGAAGACAGAAAAAAGCATGGGTTGGAATCCTAGTTTCCAACAAAACAGCCTTTAAACCAACAAAGATCAAAAATGACAAAGAAGGGCATAACATAATCATACCAAAATAACATAATGATACGAAAACAACAGAATATACATTTTTCTCATTGCCACATGACACTCTAAAATTGATCACATAATCAGAATTAAAACACTGCTAGGCAAATGCAAAAGAACTGAAATCATAACAAACAGCCTCTCAGACCACAGTGCGATCAAGTTAAAACTCAAGACTAAGAAATTCCCTCAACACCATACAATTATGTGAACATTGAATAATCTGCTCCTGAATGACTTTGGGTAAATAATGAAATTAAGGCAGAAATCAAGAAGTTCTTTGAAACTACCAAGAACAATGATAAAATGCACCAGAATCTCTGGGACATAGCTAAGGCAGTGTTTAGGGGGAAATTTATATCACTAAAGGCCCACATGAAAAAACTAGAAAGAAGTCAAGTTAAAAACCTAACATCACATCTAAAAGAGCTAGAGAACCAAAAGCAAACAAATCCCAAAGCTAGCAAAAGACAAGAAATAACCAAACTTAGTGCTGAACTGAGGATAGAGATGTGGAAAAACCATTCAAAAGATTATTGAATCCAGGAACTGTTTTTTTGTTTTTTGAAAAAAAAACAAAAAAACCTTAATGAAATAGATAGAACACTAGCTAGACTAGTAAAGAAGAAAACATAGAATATTCAAATAAACAAAATCAGAAATAATAATGGATATATAGCCACAGACCCTACAGAAATACCAACAACCATCAGAGAATATTGTAAACACCTCTATGCATGTAAGTTAAAAAATGTGGAAGAAGTGGATAGATTCCTGGATACATACACCCTCCCAGGACTGAACCAGGAAAATTTGAATCCCTAAGCAGACCAACAATGATCTCTGAAATTGAAGTAGTAATAAATAGCCTACCAACCAAAAAAAGCTCAGGACCAGAAAGATTCACAACTGAATTCTACCAGATGTACAAAGAAGAGCTGGTACCACTCCTACTGAAATGATTTCAAAAATTGAAAAGTGGGGCTCCTTCATAACTCATTCTTTGAGGCAAACATCATCCTGATAACAAAACTTGGCAGAGACGTGGCAAAAAAAGATAACTTCAGGCCAATACCCTTGACAAACACAAATGCAAAAATCCTCAACAAAATACTGGCAGACCAAATCCCGCAGTATATCCAAAAGCTTATCCACCATGATCAAGTAGGCTTCATCTCTGGGATGCAAGTTTCATTCATAGACAAATCAAAAAGTGTGATTCATCACATAAACAGAACTAAAGATAAGGTCTGGGATGATAGTTTATGCCTGTAATCCCAGCACTTTGGGAGGCTGTGGCTGGCAGATCACATGAGGCTAGGAGTTTCAGATCAGCCTGGCCAACATGGTGAAACCTCGTCTCTGCTGAAAGTACAAAAATTAACCAGATGTTATGGCACACACCTGTAATCCAAGCTACTCGGGTGGCTGAGGCATGAGAATCACTTGTACATGGCAGGTGGAGGTTGCAGTGAGCCAAGATTATGCCACTGCACTCCAGGCTGGGCAATGGAGCAAGGCTCTGTTTCAAAAATAAATAAATAAATAAAGGACATGATTATCTCAATAGCTGCAGAAAAGGCTTCTGATAAAACACAGAATCACTTCATGTTAAAAACTCTTAATAAACTAGGTATTTAAGGAACATATCTGAAAATAATGGGCCATATCTGACAAACACATAGCCAACATCATACTGAATGGGCAAAAGCTGGAAACATTCCTCTTGAAAACTGGCACAACACAAGAATATCTGTTTTCACCACTCCTATTCAATATAACATTGGAAGTTCTGGCCAGAGCAATAAGGCAAGAAAAAGAAATAAAAGGCATTCAAATGGGAAGAGAGGAAGTCAAACTATCCCTGTTTGTAGATTACATGATCTAGGACTAGAAAACCCCATCATCTTACCCCAAAAGCTTCTTAATCTGATAAACAACTTTGGAAAAGTCCCAGGATACAAAATTAATGTGCCAGCTAACATTCTTATACACCAACAATTGTCAAGCCAAGAGCTACATCACAAACAAACTCCCATTCACAACTGACACAAAAAGAATAAAATGCCTAGGAATACAGCTAACAAGGGCAGTGAATGATCTCTGTGAAGAGAACTATAAACTATAGCTATAAGAAATCAGATATGACACAAACAAACGGAAAACACTCTATGCTTATGCATAGAGAAATCAATATCATGTAAATGGCCATATTGCCCAAAGCAATTTATAGACTCAATGTCATTCCCATTAAACTACCACTGACATTTGTGCAGAACTAGGAAAATCTATTTAAAACTTGTAAAGAACCTAAAATATGCCCAAATAACCAAGGCAATCCTAAGCAAATAGAACAAAGTTGGAGGAATCATGCTACCTGACTTCAAACTATACTATAGGGCCATAGTAACCAAAACAGCATGATACTGGTATGAGAACAGATACATAGACTAATGGAACATAATAGAGAACCCGGAAATAAGGCCATACACCTACAACTGTCTGATCTTTGACAAATCTGACAAAAACAAGCAACAGGGAAAGGATTCCCTATTTAATAAATGGTGCTAGGAGAACTGGCTAGCCATATGTAGAAAACTGAAACTGGAACTCTTCCTTACACCATCTACAAAAATTAACTCTAGATGGATTAAAGACTTAAATTTAAAACTCTAAACTATGAAAACCCTGGAAGACAGTCTAGGCAATACCATTCAGGAGACAGGCACAGGCAAAGATTTTATGATGACACCCAAAGCAGTTGCAGCAAAAGCAAAAATTGAAAAATGGGATCTAATTAGACTAAATAGCTTCTGCATAGCAAAAGAAACTATCAACACAGTAAAGAGACAACCTACTGAATGGGAGAAAATTTTTGCACAATATGAATCTGTAAAAAGTCTAATATCCAGCATCTATAAGGAACTTAAACAAATTTACAAGAAAAAAATAAACAACCCCATTACAAAGCGGGCCAAAGAACATATTTGTTGTTGTTTGTTAAGGTGGGAGAGACAGCACATTTGCAGACTGTAAGAAAGGAATTAGATGAGGGAAAATATTTAATGACATAAAAACAGTTAGTATTGATGGAGACCACAGGAATAAAGACTGATCTTAGAAAGGAGCAGGGCAACCTGCTTTGAGATAGAATTAAGAGTAGAGATGGATGCAATTAAATCTGGTTGTGCAGTATCAGGAAAATTGATGAAATTTTGCAAAAGTGATCTTATTTTCTTTTACAAATTGGGAAATGTAGACATTTGCCGGAGGGAAGAAGTTGGTGCTATAGGCAGTTTGAGAACAATGAAGTTTGAATTGGATTGCAATGAAAATGGGAGTGAGGAAAGTACTTCTCATTTTCCAGTTCGGTACTTCTCAGTTTGGAGATACTAAATTTTTTTATCGCAAAAATATAGATGTACAATTTTTCTGTAGTGTTGTGTATACAATCAGATAGAGTGTACATTAGTCAAGGGTTTGGAGTTTTTTTGTTGTTGTTGCTGTTGTTGTTTTGAGACGGAGTCTCGCTCTGTGGCCCAGGCTGGGGTGCAGTGGCCAGATTTCAGCAAGCTCCGCCCCCTGGGTTTACGCCATTATCCTGCCTCAGCCTCCCAAGTAGCTGGGACTACAGGCGCCCACCACCTTGCCTGGCTAGTTTTTTGTATTTTTTAGTGGAGACGGGGTTTCACTGTATTAGCCAGGATGGTCTCGATCTCCTGACCTCGTGATCCGCCCGTCTTGGCCTCCCAAAGTGCTGGGATTACAGGCTTCAGCCACCGCGCCCGACCCTGAGTTTTTAATTAGTGTAAGCAGTGGATTGAAAGACCGATTGAAACAATAAATTATTTTGTCTATATTACATCAGGAGGAAAGAAAATCAAAGAGCCTGATAGGTTGGGATGAAAATAAGTGGTACAGAAAAAAAGATGTTTCAGTGAAATTGGAAAAGACAACTTAAATAAGAGAGACACAAAGAAAGAAGGTATGATTTTTTTTTTTTTAATAGCCTATTAAGTCTCAAGATTTTAGAGGCTGATCCGTATAGAATACAAAAGGTTTTCTGGAGTAGGAGATTGAAATTGAATGAAAGTGAAGATCACTGAAACTGAGGTTAACAAACTGAAGGTAAAACCAACATTGTATACAAGGTCCCAGATACTAACATCTGCCTCCTGTGTCTGCATTCGTGTCTGGAAAATGTAAGATGAACTAGCATTCTATGAAGGAATTGGAAATCTAGTGGAGAATGTTTAGGATAGAATGGAATTTTAAAAAGAAAAACTATAGAGGACTATGAGGAAAGGGTGCAGTGGGATCATGGGTAAGGTGAGAGGAAACATACAGCAATACAAAGTTGAAAATATGTGGAAAGAGAAAACCAGAAGACCTACCAATTGAATAATAGCAAGGGTGATAGGTATGAGCTTAGAGCCTAGTGCAGTGTACTCAATGATTAGATTCCAAATGAAAACTGAAGTAAAAACTGTTTACATGTTGGTGATGGCTGATTCTTTTCCCGTTGATAGAAACTTGGGGATACTAGGACATGATCATGCCACGTATAAGTGACTGAATCCGCCGTGCA